>NC_135321.1:2718634-3018634 GCF_048772815.1 Callospermophilus lateralis | reverse complement strand
ACATCTTCAAAGAAATTGAGTTCACTCTCCAATCGCACAGCTTCCCTAAGCGAGTTAAAAAGAAAGCTATAGAAAGCGAAATGCAACCATCGCCCCTGCTGTCCGAGAGGTCGGCTGTCGCTCAGCCCACCTCAGTGGGCCAGGAGTTTTCAACGCAGGGCCCCTCAAGACGGCAGTGCTGTTCAGAGCCTTTGAACCAGGGACGCAGCGGCTGGCTGGGGCTCTCCTGGGTGCTGGGTCTGCCGTGAGGCTCTTGGTGGCGCAGACAAGGGCACTGGTCTTCCTGGGCTGTGAGACTGTGGCAGCTGGGTCTCCTGGGGGCGGAATGGGCCAGTCAGCGCGTGGCCTCAGAGCTGGAGGGCGCGCAGAGGCGCCTGTTAGGCCTTCTGAGGGCTGAGCTGGTCCCTCCTCTCAGACACAGAGGAAAAGGCCACAGCTTCCTGCCGCTGGTGATGCTGGAGCAGCCACTTCCTGGTGCCGGCGAGGGACTCCATCTGTTTGAATGAGCTGCTGAAATGCGAGGCCCATGCACGCGGGGCCCCAGGGAGGACGATGAGGGTTTACACGGGATGATTGTGAGGGCTGGGGATCTGGACACCGAGGCCAACAGGCTGTGACTGTCCCTCAGCGTGGGCCAGTATGAAAATAGGCAAAAGCAGTGTAGTCGTACTAGGGGAGCGAGTGCATAAACTGGGGGACCCAGAACCCACTTCCTCTACCTCACCACAACAGAAAAGGTTTTAAGTCCTCAGGAGACACGTTCAGATTGTCCACACCTGCCAGGCCAGGGACACCCTGGGTGCCTGTGCCCTGTGGGAGACGCTCTTCAGACAACACAGGTCAGACATGCAGTTGGCACTGGGGACGCGTCGCCTGTGGGATCTCAGCCACGGTCCTTGTGTGTCTGGGCAAAGGGAGCCCGGTGAGCAGGACTAGACGCTGGTTTGATGGTGACCAGCCTCCCGGTGGGTGAGGGAGGCTGGTCCCCAGCCTTGGCATGACGTCAGAGTAAGTTGCCCTACAATTTAGTAATGGCTTTTAAGTGGTGCTGGACCCACAGTACGCAAAGTCCCAGCTAAGGGTCAGGTTCTCTCTCTTGTCTTCCTCAGCTGGGGTCTTGTTTTGTTTTGTTTTCAATTCTAAAGCATCTGGAGAAGGTGAAACCACTTTCTAAAGTATTGGAAGAAGCAGATCTCAGAAGTCCTTCCAGCCTCCTGGACACACAGGAGATTTGTTGCTGGAGGCCACCGGGACGGTGAGCAGATAGGTGCTTACTTGGGTGGTCTAGCTCTCCGGCCTCTTAGGCCATGACAACAAACATGCTCAAGCAAAAAAGCGTGACTCCTGTAGGCAGCAGCGCGGCTGGACCTGCCGCCCACCCTGTGCCCCTTACTGACTGCATTGATGGGTCTGGGGATGAGCTTGGCAGGGTGCTCGGGAAGGTCAGGAGCTGGGGTGGGCAGGAGGGTTGAGGAGCAGAGCAGACCGCCGTGGGCTTGGTAATACGGCCTGAGAGGCGTGCTACATTTGAGGGCCCTCGCAGCGGCTGTCCCTGCAGCTGGCAATGGAGATGGCTGCAGCCCCAAGAATGGAGCCAGATGCAGCTTCATAGCTAGAGCGGATTCTCACTCAGGGACCTGAGCTCTGAGTTTACTAATTAAGCAGCCCTCAAGAACACCTAGCTTAAATGGTAGATTCCATATGGGAGGCTGGAGATGCCTGCCGGGGGCCAGCCAGCTTCCCACCTCCCTTGGACACAGCCACGAGTTTTCATATGGTGACAGGGAGGGGTCTGGGGGGACGGGATGTCACACAGCACAGTGTAGGACCCACATCCCCTCCTGGCTGCACTGGCTTAGACCCGCATGTGTAGGAACTAGGGGGCACTTGATCTGTCGGTCTACGGAACCCATACAGAGCTGTAGGCAGGATTCTAGGCATCCCCCCATGTAGACACAAACTCAGATCTCACAGGATGAGCTTCTCACATACATGAACAGCAGAATGTGCTGACTGATCTCCTCCTCCTCTTTCTCTTCTTCTTCTTCTTCCTTTTTTTTTTTTTTTTTTGTGATGCTAAGGATTAAACCCAGGGCCTTGTGCATGTAAGGCAAGCACTCTATCAACTAAGCTATATTCCTAGCCCACTGTTCTTCTTTTGATGGGAAGATGCTCTCGTGTTTTAATAAAGAATGATTTTGATGATCCCTAAATATCTCATAGGCACTGATTCAGTTTTGTACCATCTCTAATTATCTGCATTCTCCTTCATACCTTGAATGCTATAATTCCAATAGTAGTGAAAGACAGAAAAAAATGAGGTCAATACAGTTTAAATGTTGTATTCAATTAGCAAATAGCACAAACAGCTCCTATGTTCATGTTTTAGTGCAAGGTGCAAGACGCTTTCAAATAATTTCGCGATTATTTTAGGTTTTGGTGAATACGTGGGCTTACATAATACATCCAGCATTAAAAATGTGGGTACTGAGTGTTTCCCTGTGCAGAGGAGCAAGCTCCCTGCCTTTGAGTTACAGGTTGATGCCATGTGAGTGTGAGTGTGAAGTTGCTCTGATACGTGGATACTGCAGGGCAGTGTTGGGAGATCCAGGCACAGAAATGTCACTGCTGAACCCAAACATGACAGAACCAGGCTATCAGGTCACAGAAAGCACTAGATTGTTCCTGCCAAGCTGAGGAAGGGAAGTAATAAACAAAATCGTGGTGAGGAGTAAAGGGACTTCAAGTAACCCTGTTCCCAGCAACTGCATGTTTTCCTAGTCCAGGCCCGGGCCTGTCCGGCCTTGCTCCTGAAGGGTGTCGTGGGGAGGGCAGGAAGCCCGGGAGGCTGTCCTCTGTGGATGTGCAGACAATCCTGCTGTTGGGTAACTGTTCTCTGATGAATAGCTGGAAGCAGAAGATTGTGATCAGGTTTTGAATTCTAGCATCTTAAAAAAAAATCATCCTTCCAGCAACTCAGCCTCAAGATTAAGCCCCACCCAAACCCCAGAGCCCCGGGAACACACCCCAAACCCAGGTGCACTTCCTGACTCTCCACCACTGTTGCTCCCAGCAGGTGCCACTCCCTCCTCCCAGGGCAGGGCCTAGCGTCGGCCATGCGTATGTAACCCACCTCCAGGTTCCAAGCCCAGCAGACCAGATGCTGCCCTCACCAGCGGGAGCTCTGAGGACTGGCTCAGCCTAGGCACCGTCATCATTTCCCCGTAGGCTGTGGGGACCTGCATGTCCTTCTCCTTCCTTCCCATTGGGCTCGGATCAAGCTTGAGGGACGCCAGAGAAGAAGGATGGCCCCACTCAGAGTGTGTATGGCCTTCCCTCCTTCTCCAAGTCCCCCAGGTCCTGGGAGTGAGTGAGAGGGGACTCAGGAGTGGACATCTCAGGGGCTGGTGGAGAACTAGCCAGGGCGCACCTGATGTGAATCTGGCAGAGCCTGGGTAGGGCCTCAGCTCTGGAGGGCTAAGTGGAAGACAGGTGGATGGTTTAGGATCACTTCTGGCAGCAAGCTCAAATGAGGCAGGGAACAGCTCTAAGGCACCTCCACACAGTCTGTTCCAACTGTCAAGGTGAGGAGCCAACCGGGAATGCGCTGCTCCATGGACGTGGGCAAGAGGCCATGTGGTCATATTTCCCAGCATTAGGCATCTGAACAAAAGCAAGGGAATCTCTGAAACAAAGAAGACTAAAGCTAGGGACAAGGGCTAGGGTGTGCAGACTAAACCCTGCGCTGCCCAGCACGCACAGAGTCTGAGGACGGACGGGCCAGGCTGCAGCCGCACACGGAGGAGAGCCGACGAGGCCTGGATTCACAAAGGGGCTTCCAGTGGGGGGACTCGTTCTCACTGCAGTTCAGCAGCCAGAATCAAACCACCAACACGTGAAGAACCCATTTTAGTTCTCGATGAGGGCAAGTCACGCGAATCAAATGGGAGAGACGACAAGAAGAAAGTATGGGGGACCTAGGAGAAGGTGGGAGGTGAGGCTTGCCGACGGAGGGCGAGGGGAGGCGAAGGTGCGTCTCGCTCTCCGTGGTGGGGACTGTCTGCCGTGCGCCCGGGTGGGGCTGGATGAGGACCTAGTCATGTGTTATTATATGGTTTACCTGTGCAGTCTCCCGACTTCTGATGAATGTGCAGATTTCCCAAAACTTGCCCCTGCCAGGCCCCTGATGCCCCACGGGTCTGCTCCAAGTCTCTACAATTGTACTTTTTCCAGAAAGTCACATAAATAAATCATTTAACACTTAGCCTTTTGTGTCTGGCTTTTTTCACTCAGCTTAATGCATTAGGGACTCTGGTTTGGTGTCATGTTTACCAGGTTTGGTCCTTCTTAATGCTGAGTGTATTCGAGGTACCGTAAATTCCTATCCATTCACTGTTGATGGACATTTCAAGGCAACTACAAATAGGATGCTGTAAACATTTACATCCGAATCTTTGAATGTCATAGGCCTTTATTTTCCCCAGGTAAAAATCCTGGAGTGGGATTGCCAGGCCATAGGGGAAGGGCAGGATTAACTTTTCAGTGTGTCAACCTGATTTCCAGAGATATTCCATCATGGTGCACCCCACCAGATGCGGACTTCAGTTTGAGTTGCTTTCTATCCTCTGTAACAGTCAGCAAAGTCAGTTCAGGCATCCTAATAGGTGCACAGTGACACCTGCTTGTGGTTTTAATTTGCACTTCCCTAACGACTGACCAACACTCTCAAAAGTCTTTCCATGTGCAACTTTACCACCTGCATGTCTCTGGCAAAGCTTTTGTTCAGATCTTTTGCCATTATTTTAAGTTGGATGACTGCTTTCCCTTAACGGGGTTATGAGAAGTTTTATTGTTTATTACAGTGTTCTAGACATGAAACCTTTCCAGTCATGGAGTTTGAAAGTATTTAGTCCCACACTCCTCTAAACAATGTGTTTGGAAGACTTAAGTTCAATAAATCCAATTTAATCATTGTTTTTCTTTTATGGACCATGATTTTGGTATTATATTAAAAAAAGTTTCTTGGTCCAAGAGTTCAAAGATTTCCTGTTTTCTTCTGGAAACTCATAATTTTGGATTTTATATTTCGATCTATGTTCTATTTTGAGTTTGATTTTTCTGTACAGTCTAAGGTGGTTTTTTAAAAATGTTTTTTCCTCCACACATCTCTGCTATTTTTCAGCACCATTTGTTAATGCAAACCATTTTTTCTCTACCGCATGTCTTTGTTACGTGGTCAGAAGTCATTTGTCCTTGATGTGCACTTCATTTCTAGACTCTTCCTTCTCCTTGATCTGTCTGCCAGTCTTTATGTCAATGCCACCCTGTTTTGATTCCTGCAGCTTCATAGTAAGTCCTGAAATCAGGCAGGGTAAACTTCCTAGCTTTGTCAATTTCTACAAAATACTGGTGACATTTTGATTGGAATGGAAAATATCTTCTTTTATTGATAACTCCTTAAATTTTTCATCACTATCCTAAAGATTTCAGTCCACCGGTCTTATACATCTTTTGTTCGACTTACCCTAAGTGTTCCCTATTTCTGATGTTATTATAGATTTTTTAAATTTTAATTTTCAATATGTGCTGTCAGTGTATACAAATACAATTGATGTTTGTGTATTTACTTTGTACTTCTTCAAGAAGTCTTTGTTCTTCTGTGTAGTACAGTTGACCAACTCTTCTACAACAATCTTTCTAAACCAACTTATTAGTAGATTTTTTTTAATTTAAAAAAATTCTGTGGGGCTGGGGATGTGGCTCAAGCGGTAGCGCGCTCGCCTGGCATGCGTGTGGCCCGGGTTCGATCCTCAGCACCACATACAAAGATGTTGTATCCACCGATAACTAAAAAATAAATATTAAAATTCTCTCTCTCTCTCTCTCTCTCTCTCTCTCTCTCTCCTCTCTCACTCTCTCTTTAAAAAAAAAAATCTGTGTAATTCTCTGTATATTCTATCATGTCATCTGCAGATGAAGTCAGCCTCAGTTCTTTCTTTCTGATCTGGCTGTCTCCTAATGACCTCCAGGACAAAGCTCAGCAGAGGTGGTGGCACTGGCAGCCCCCTGGCGCCTGGCCTGGGGGAGACTCTCAGGCGCTCCCATTAGGTCCCAGTTGGCTGTGCTTTTTAGGTAGCTGCATTTGATCAGGGTGAGGATGTTCGCTTTCATTTCTAGTTTGTTTTATGCAGCAGAGTTTGGTCTTTCCTAGTAAATATTTGTGAGCACTAGTCAAGAATGTGCATTTTACTCTTCTTAATACTGATTAAGTCAATGTGCTTCATGGTGTTGGTCAACCCTGTTATGTACCTACTGATTTTTATGTCTTTTTTTAAAATTGATTGATGAGAGTGAGTATTGAAATGAAAATTGTGTATTTGTTGATTTTCCTTGCAGTTTTATCAGTGTTTGCTTCATATATTTATTTGATGTATAAAAATTTGGAATTTTATGTCCTCTTTATGAACTGACTCCTTTATTACTATGGATTAACAATTCCTGAGAATTCTCGATTATGAAATCTTCCTGATGTTAATTTAGCCATCCAGACTTTTAAAAATTGTCTGTATGCTGTGTCATCTTCCACATGTAAACTCGTGTCTAACTAGTGTCTTTAGGCTGGTTTCTTTCTGGTGGAACACAGCTAGATGCCCATGTGACAAGTTCCGCCTCTTACCTGGGGGGTTTGATGATTTGTGTTTGATGTGATTTTTGGTGACATATTTTGTTTTGTTTTTGTGGTTTTGGAGACTGAGCCTGGGGTGATCAACCCCTTGAGCCACATCCCCAGTCCTTTTAACTTTTTATTTAGAGACAGGGTCTCACTAATTTTGCTGAGTCTGGCATTAAATTTGCCATCCTCCTGCCTCAGTCCCCGGGACCACTGGGATTACGGTGTGCAATGTGACTGGCTGTACATCGACCACTTGCTGATTGGTTTCTCCTGTGCCACCTCCCCCCACCCTGCCCATGATTTCTTTTTTGCCTTTTTTGGTATTTCTCCAACATCTTTTTTAAAATTATTTGAGCATTTTATTATTTTATTTTGTTATAACACCTTGTTTTATTTTAATGAATGCTATTCAGCTTATGGTATCTGATTTATAACAGTCTTTCAAGTGATTTTATCACTTAATATATAAAAATCTTATAAAAATTATAATGTTGTTTCTTCCCTCCTGGTCTGGTGCTAATGTCATATATTTTACGTCTGTATGTTATAAATCCATAACTACATTAAATTTTGCTTTAAACAGTCACTTACCTTTTTAAAGAGATTTAAATGGGAGGAAATTGTTTTAGATATTTACCTGCATAGTTACCATTTCTGGTGGTCTCCATTTGGGGGTGTGTGTGTTTGTCTGTCAGCTGGTACAGTTTTGGCCCCTCTGGGGGTTGGGTGGCAGTATGTGAAGGCTTCAGAGGTCTCAGCTATGGGGATGACGTTACAGATGCCTATGAGTGGCCAGGATGCCACACAGCACGTGCAGTGGAAGGGGACCCCAGGCTCATTGTGCCCTGCACACACATGCTGCCGATGAGCAGCCCTGGGACCTGGGCGCCTTCCACCTGGGGTCTTGCGTCTTCCCCAGGGGACTTCCTTGACATTTCCTGTAGTGGTTGGGGCTGGTAACGAGTCCTTCCAGCTGGTGAAGGTCTGGAACAGTGTTGGGTTCATCAGTGGTTTTTGAATGCTGCCTTCACTGGTGTAGACTCTAGTGGACAATTTCTCTCTCTCTCAATTCTCCTGTCCTCTCTCTTGATGTTCTACCTACAAGGAGTCCTCCGGCTCTCTTCTGCTTGCACTGTTTTTGACAAGAAGTCTGCTTGAATTGTGTTTGCTCCTCTGCACACTGAGGTTGACCCACAGCTCCCAATGCCATTTACAATTTTAAAACATTTGATTTTCTTTGTATTTCATTTAGATTGTTTCTTCAAGTTCACTAATTATTTTTTCCTACACTATCTGACCTGTGAATTCCACTTCATGCTTTTTCAATTGAAGACACTATGGTTCTCACCTCTAAAAGTTTTCTTTGGGATTTTATTATATTTTCAATGTCTACTTTGTATGCTCACTCTCTCTCTAGCTTCTCCAACACATGGAAGCCAGTTTTACTAACTTTCTAAATGTTCTTGTCTGCTAATTTTTAAAAATCATCTGTGTGATATCTGAATAAGTTTTGAGTGAGTGTAATTTTATCTGAATATTGATCATATTATGCCGCTCTTTTGTATAGTTGGTAATTTTTTAGTGGATACCTGTCAAATATTCTAACTCACTGGGGGCCAGGTATTTTTGCAACCCTATGACATTTTTAAACTGCTTTCAGTGTGGTCTAATTTGTTGGAAGCAGTCTTAGCCCTGCCTCTTTCACTTGTCAGCTTTGCTAGGTAAACTCAAAAGAGGTAGTTAGTCATTTTTTTCTCTAATCCTGATGGAAATTCTTCTAACAAGACCCAGCTGAAATAATGGAAGCAAAAATCAGGAGGAAGAAGGAAGGAAAATGGTATTTTTCAACTTCAAAAAGAGTGAACTGTCAGCATAGAATCCCGTACACAAACAGGCCACCCTTTAGGAACAAATACACTCTCAGATGACAGAAAACAAAGACAATTTCTTGCTAATAGACTTTCCTTTAAAGACTGACCAAAGGAAGTTCTTTAAAGAAGAAAGAAATGACAAAAGCAGAGACCTTGGGTCATTGGGAGGAGGATGGAACAACGCAAGAACAGATTCGTAGATCTGCACAGACTCTCTTTTTCCTCAAGAGGTTAGCAGATCGTACTTCATGGAGCAGATATTTTAACACCACCCGATACTCTAGACAAATGTGGTCTAGGTGGAAGGAGATGGGGACATGGATGGAAATGAGTTTTCCACACTGAGAGCAGGAAGACGTTGAAGCCATCGGACTATGAGAAGGACGGATCTGTATTCCAATGCCCAGAGCAATCGCTGCAAAACCACAGAGGTACATTCAAAGCACTGGGAATGAATCATGATAGAGTTCCAAAAGAGTGTGTCCCATAGGTGGTTGAAGAAGAAGAAGAAGAAGAAGTGGGAGGAAAGAGAGAAGAAGCAGAATTGGTAGGTGCCGCAGTCTGGCTGGGCACAAATCACAAGCCACCACACAGCCTGTAGATTCAAACAGCAATTCTTTATTCCCGATCTCACACCGGCCTTCTACAAACACGTTCTGGGGAAATCCACGTTCTCTGCCCAAATCCACACCTCCACTGGGCTTCTGTCTCCCAAATATACTGTCTGACCCTAAGAACTCAAGAGGAACTCAGGCAGCAGGATACGCCCTATTCTAAACGGGAACGCCCTAATCTCCTATTATGCTAAACCTGGAACACCCTAAACACGGATCCGCCCTGGTCCTTGAGCAAGGTCACCTTACATGCAATGTAGCTGCAAAATGTCCTATTTCCATGAGTCCTTCCACTAAAGAAACATGGGGGTACACTGGCAAGGAAATTGTCATACCTACTTGGCTGATGGCTCCCAGCAGGTAGGAGCAGTATAGAACGAAGAATCAGAGAAATAAAACAGGCCCTTAATAAAATGACAGACTTAAGCTCTGACATTTCCCTATTACCTGAACTGTAGGAACTTGATACACTAATCAAAAGACAGAGACAGCGTTATTCAAGGCTGGTTCAGCATTTGAAAATCCACCAAAGTGTTCTACCATATCAATAAGCTAAAAAAATAACATACCATCCTGTTGATCGATACAGAAAAAGCAACAACATGACACAATCTAGCACTCTTCATGGTTAACAAGCACCGTTTGCAAGTGAGGGTTGGAAGGGGTGACCTCCACTTGGTGGAAGGCCGTACATCATGGCAGAAGGGAGTGGCCGAGGAAAGCCGCTCTGCTCAGGGCAGCCAGGACGGAGAGAGGGCGGTATGGAGCGGGGAGGACCGGCACCCCAGGGCAGGCTCCCAGTGCCCAACTGCACCCCAGCACACCCCATTGCTGACAGTGACCACTTAGTCCATTTAGGTCAAGGTGGTCTGATCAGGTCATGGCTCTCAGGATTCGATCATTTGCCTCCTGCATAGCACTAGAGTTTTTGAGGGACACTTCATATTCCAGCTGTAACAATATCTTAGCAGTTTCCTTTGGGGAGTTATAAATTGTGTCTTAAACTTAGTTTTGCACATGTTCATGGCTCATATGAGGAAACGTGAGCAGACCCTGTGTCCTGAAGACGTGCTGAACTCAGTAGTTATTGCTGGAAGAGTCTGACACATAGCTGTCAACTGCAAATGCAGATATCTTAAGATTTGTCATACCAACCTGTGAGCCTTTTGTACCTTGTTCTCACCTGTTTATGGTGAATGCTTTTGCAATGGTCAGAACAAAGATCCTTGTTTTGTTTCTGATCTTGGAGGGAAAATGTTTAGTCAGCATCAACTATGAAGTTTATAGAGGCACAATTCACAATAGCCGAACTGTGGATCCAACTTAGATACCCTCCAGTAGATGAATGAATTAAAAATGTGGTTTAAATACACAATGGAATATTACTCAGCCTTAAAAGAGAATGAAGTCATGGAATTTGCAGGTAAATGGATGGAGTTGGAGAATATAATGCTAAGTGAAATTAGCCAATCCCCCAAAATCAAAGGCCAAATGTTTTGTCTGATATAAGGAAGCTGATTGATAGTTGGGGTAGGGGGAGGGGGAGTATTGGAGGAATAGACAAACTCTAGATAGGGCAGAGGGGTGGGAGAGAAAGGGAGGGGGTGTGGGGTTAGAAATGATGGTGGAATGTGATGGACATCATTATCCAAAGTACACGTATGAAGACACGAGTGGTGTGAATACACTTTCTATACAACCAGAGATATGGAAAATTGTGCTCTGTGTGTATAATATGAGTTGTAATGAATTCTGCTGTCATATATGACAAATTAGAATAAAAAATTTAAAAAGTGATGAATATATCAAATGCTACTGAGGATGGAAATCACTTGCACATTGAGGGTGAAAACCTAAACTGTTCAGCCACTCTGGAAAAGAGTTGTGCAAGAGTTTTTCTTCTTTTTTATGTAGTTAAACGTGTAACTACCATACAACCCAGAAATTGGGCTTTTTAGCAGTTATCCTAGATAAATGAAAAATGTTCACACAAAAGCCTGCATATAGATGCTAATAGTCATCTCTCTCTCTCTCTCTCTCTCTCTCTCTCTCTCTCTCTCTCTCCTCTCTTCTATCCCCAAACTGTTCAAGATATCCTTCAACAGGCGAATGGTTAAAAAAACTGGCATATAGGTACCATGAACTGCTTGCTCCCCAATAAAAGGAATAAACTGCTGATACACACAAGAACTTGGATGGATTTCCAGGTAATTATGCTGAGTGAAAATAGCTAATTCTGGGGCTGGGGATGTGGCTTAAGCGGTAGGGTGCTCGCCTGGCATGCGTGCGGCCCGGATTTGATCCTCAGCACCACATACAAAGATGTTGTGTCCGCCGAGAACTAAAAAATAAATATTAAAAAAATTCTCTCTCTCTCTTTAAAAAAAAAAGAAAATAGCTAATTCAACAGGTCATATACTGTGTTTCATCCACAGGACCTTTCTAAAGGACAGAATTTGTAACAGACGAGTGGTTTCTGGGGCAGGAAGTAACTCAGGGGCAGGAGGGACTCAGGGACAGTCCTATGGTGGTGGAAGGCTCAGGACCTTGACTGTGGTGGTGGAACCCTGTACATGTCATAAAACTGTACAGAACTAAATAAAGACATACAGATGAGTACAAGCAACGCTGTCTAAGTTTGTGTTGATTTGGGAGGACAAGAACAGAAAACCAAAATCATTCCTCATGAATCAAGGATAGTCTGAATGATCTGACAGAATGGGCCCTCCATGTGGATGGACTAGGAGCGAGCAGGCAGGGTTATGAAGAAGTGCCCAGGTGCAGGAAGGCGTCCATCTCCAGGGAGCCCTGCGTGGCCCGGATGTCCGCGCTTGTCAAAACTCACCCAGCTCTACACTTAAGTAAGATCTGTGCATTTCAGAAAATGTAAATTCTACCTCGGCAAAAAAGTGTATCTGATTATAATTTGAAAATTGGATTAAATGTTCTGAATATTTTGTAGCTAAATGAAGTCTGGTGGAACATTTTCTCTAACTTATAATGGATTTTGAAATCAAATTTAAATGCTTTCACTCAATTGTTAATATTTGTGTAATATTTTTATAGTGCCAAACTATTAAAGTAGAATGAGAAATAGACGGTGGCAAGACCAAACACCAACCTGCATTTGAATTATGTTCTTCAACTTTCTGGTTCTCTGTTGGAACGAGTTCCTTAGACTCTCTGAGCCTGTTTTTTCCCTGCTCAAAGAGGCTGTGAGTGCAGACTTTGCCGGCTGATTGTGAGGGCAAATGAGGCTGTTTAGACAGCACTGAGCGTAGAGTAAGTCCTCAATGAGACGGGCGCCTCTTGCTAATTGAAATCACAGATCTTTGTGATCCTATCACATACAAAATTGGTCTTCATCTAACAGAAAGAGGTTGGAAAACAGTGGGTGGACAGACACTCTGAATCTTAGGGTCGTACTTACTTCCCATCTTCAGCGCCCACATCAGGGTGATGTCCGACAGTGAATGCGTTTTCCACGTGGAAATAAAGGTGGGATTTTTATTCACTCCATTTGGGGGGCTCCATGGCTCAGAGTAAAAGATGGGCCAGGTCAAGCTGTCCCTGAAGCCACTGCAGGGAGACAGTGGGCGAGCCCTAGGGCTCAGTGGAGTCCTTGGTTGTCCCCAGCTGCTATAGAGCCACTTGTGGGAACGGCTGTGATTGTTTCAGCCAAAATCCTTTATGTGTGAAAGGAAGAGCTGAGTTTTGTTGCCTGAGACTCTGCCCAGTTGCAGCATGGCTCTGTGGGTGGGCATCCTGCTCTTGGTCCTCAGAGTGACCTTCTGGTGCCTTAGCCCAGAAATGGCCATGTGTGACGGGAAAACCAGGCCTCAAGGAGCTGTACCACCCGTTTCTCTGCCACAGCTTGGCCATGTCACAGTGTAGCCACAGACAGAAATGACTTGCTGATTTTTACCAACTATTTAGACTTTGTTCTGGCTGCATAGAAATATATACCAGAGTCTAGTTAGTCACTTCCCTCAAATAGGGCTGCGGCTGCTGCTCTCCTGAATGCCTCGGAGTTTGCAAAAAAAAAGCCCACAACCCTCATGAGACCAGCTGTTCCGTATTGAAATCCCTTTGCAAACTGCCTGCTCTGTGGTGCCCGTGTGGACGTTTAATAAATGTGCTGAAATGGAGAATGAAAATGAAAGGATGGGGTAGAAGAATTTTCCCTCGATGTGAAATTAGGACCATAAAAGAACAAACAATGGCGATTCTTGTAACATTAATTATCTATAGAATGAGGCATGGACGGCAGATGTGCCTGTGGTCTGTCTCAGCATCAGTTTCAAGACTTCAATCAGTGTGTGACTCACAGTTAGTGAAAGAAAAATTGTTCAGGCTACACAAGAGGAGCATAAATATTATGTGTCACTTGGTATCATAATTAACTGCATGCTTCAAATATTTCTTTCATGTCTGCCTTCACAATAGGTAATATAATTTACCGTTAATAGGATTAAAATGTCTTTTTTAAAAAATAAAAAGGTAAATACTTCAGTGGTTTAAACTGTTTTTTATTTGTTTTGTACTGATACATATTTTACCACAGGCAATCTCTTTATGTCCTGCAGAAGAAAATAATGAGGGAAATTGGAGATAATTTATGCAGTCCTGAAGCAAAAGCTTTTTATGATTATTATTTTTGCCTTTGCTCAATAATGAAACAGGCCCTTCTACGCAAGAAAACATCCTGACTTGCCATCTGATGTACATTTTTAAAGACCGGAGGTAAAGTAGGAAAAAATCCAACATAGCATGAAGAAAGGAAGTCCGCCCGGGAGAATTAATGATTGCAGTGCAGAGACCCCCAACAGACGCTCTCCCATGTGCAGGGGCTATTCAGAACTGATAATTGAGAGAAAGGAGGCCTGGTAGGTTTTTTTAAAAGGCTGTTCCATTTTACATCTCCTGTAGTGTGCTCAACACACTGTCATACTGTCTGACACAAACCAGTGCAGGTTAGGAAACTCATTACAACTCTGAACTTGGGCAATGTTCAAACAGGTCAGAAATTAAAACCCATAACCTGTGGCATAATACCTCTCAGGGAGCCAAGTTTTAATTTGATCCATAAAGAACATACCAGTGTTCAACCAGGCAGATGTCTAAGTATGAGGTACCACACATCGTAACGTGCACAGATGATAACTCCTTTGAGCATTAGGGAATGGCGTGCTCAGAGGAGGAAGGGAGGAAGGGTATGAATCACAGATCTAGAAAAATCCTTGGGGTGAGCCTGTCTCCTCCTCTTGCAGAGAGGAGCTGAGTCTTGGGATTGTTCAGTGACTTGCTCAAGGTCACTCGGCTGCCAGGAGGCAGAGCCAGGCATGGGATCCCAGCCTGTTACAACTCCCAGTGCTTTCCCATTATAGGATTCTGTGTCCAAGTGTTTCTCTGGAAGTGATCTCCTCTTTCCAGTCATTACCGCCAAGTGGAATTTGGCATCTGCCATTGGACGTGTTCACTTCACTGCCGACCTATCTATTGACGTTCCATTAGGGAGCCATGTGCATTTGCCAAGGATGAACGAGTTCATTAGCACTGAGACTAATAAACTTTAAAAAGTTAATAATGTGAATATGTTTGATTTGGAATTATGCACACAGGCATTAAGAGTCACAAAAAAAGGCTTGCTTCACATGCCCAGCTCTTTTTTTCTATAATTTCACTGGTGTGATAGACATAGATTTTTCTGAAAATTAAGGATAATATTCATTCTTAAGAAATACAAGTCACCCCCCATTTTTTGGCACTTTCTCCCATTAGTGCACTTCAAAAATAACTAAAATTAACAACAGCAAACATTAATAACAACAACAGCAAAACAATGAGTTTTATCTCCGCTGTGTTTTCTAGATTCTGATCCTACTTGTTTCCACCCTTGCTCTGTCTGACTTATTTAGTGAGGGTGTGGCATGGTAGTGGGGTCTTCATCGTCATGACTCAGCAGGGATTTCCATAGGTAGGTACATTGCAGTTTTGACTTGGATTCATTAGGAAACTCTGTGATGGGATCTCTGAACAAGAGAACACCTCTACACTCCAGTGAATGCCCTAGAAGACTTTGCATGAGGACCTAATAACATCTGGTGGACAATGCTCCTTCAGCAGCCTGGACCTCCTGGGCCTGCTGTCAGTAATGGGTCAGGGAGCACCATGAGAAATCTGGGTGGACCCATGGCTTTGGGCACAGAGGATATAGGAGATTTGGGGTGGTGGAACTGTTCTTTGATTGGTTCCAAAGAGATAACATGCTTCCATACTGTATAAATTTACGGTAGCCAATAGTCTAATACGAAAAAGCCTCCTTAACTCTCAAAAATTGACCTACTCATGAGCATTCCTTATAAGTGAAGGATCGTCCACATTTTCTTCTAAAACGTTTCTCAGATATTGGAAAAACACATTATTTGATTTGGAGAATATTTAATAAAATCTCTATAATTTTTTGACAGTTACATTTTTAATGACTATCAGAACACGAGTCTTCAGTAGGTGACAATTTGCATGATAGGGGGGGATTAAGGACCATTAGGAGGAAGAGGGGGCACTCAACAGAGAACATGCATTACAGTGGCTCTAGAGAAGATGGCGGTGGGCTGGAGGAGAAGGGGAGCGGCTGGCTGAGGAGCCATAGGGCATAGGAGCCATAGCCAGAGGACCTCCCTGTGGCCGGAGCAGTGGGCTGCTGGCTGCGTGAGGTCCCCAGACACTGTGCCATTCCTTTAACTTGATGGGTGGCTTGCTCAGACATTAAGTGTGGATGTTCTGAGGCCACATGGAATTTCAGCTCCACCAGTTACTGACCACAGGACAGGAGTTAAGCCTCTCTGAGCCTCAGTTTATTCATCTATAAATAAGGACAATATCAATACAGAGTGGAGTTGTGCAGATGGAAAGAGATAACTGGTTTAGACCTTACCACAAGGGCATGCTGCATGAGAAACACCCGCTGTATTCATACTGTTATCACTATTGCTCTCACAACTATCAGGAGTCCCTGGATTTGTCCACTTCTGGACTCTTGCCCTTCCATCCTTCAAATACTCTTCTGCTGAGCTGGATGTGTCTAGAACATCACTCTTCTGCTAAACACTTTACCTGTCTGCCCGCTGAGACAGGATCAAGATCAAAGGCTGCTCATGCATTGCCTGTTCCTGTACCTGCAGGTAGAGCTTCCACGCCTTCATTTACTCATTCAGTAACCTTCAAACACAGCCTGAGTGTTTTAGTCAGCTTTTTCACTGCTCTGACTAAAGGACCCAACCAGAACAGTTGTAGAGGAGGAAAGTGTATTTGGGGGCTCACGGTTTCAGGTCTCAATCCGTGGACAGCTGGCTCCACTCCTTGGAGCTTGAGGTGAGGCAGGAACAACACAGCCCAAGAGTGTGGCAGAGGAAACACTCACATGATTATCAGGAAGCAGAGAAAGAGTGGTCACCACTTGCCGGATACAAATCTATACCCCATAGCCATGCCCCCAATGATGCCTTCAGCCACACCCCACCTGCCTCCTGTCACCATCCAGTTAATCCCATCAGGGATCGGTTCTCTGGTTATGTTCAGACTATTACCCAATCATTTCTCCTCTGAACCTTCTTGTATTGTCTCACACATGAACTTTCGGGGGAAAACTTATGTGCAAACCATAACATTGAGCATCTGCTATACCAATTCCATGTTCTCTCCACCCTATGTCAATAAAGACCTTTCTGGCCACATTTCCCTCTAGTCTAAACACACACACACACACACACACACACACACACACACACACACATACCCACTGGTCTCTGTTTCTATTGAGATTCAGGACCATGGTTCAGAGGTAGGCTGCATTCCTGGTTCTGTGGCTTGGCGTTGGAGCAGAAGGAGCACGGCTCCTCAGTGAGAGGGTGAAAGAGGGATTTTACTAAAATTCAGTTTTGCAAAGTCAAAACTGTCTTAGAGACTCAGAGATTTGGGTATATTAAACACAGAAGAAAGAGTACATTGGTACCAAGCAGGTACAGCAGCAACAGCTAGAGTGGCACAGCACTGGTTCACCACAGAGGGAGGCAGAACACAGACAGATACACAGATTTGGTACAAAGAACCTGAGACCAGAAAAGGGGCCTGAGTTCAGCCAACCCAGCGGCTGCACTGTGCACTGGTGCTTGAAAAGTGCAGTTTCCCACGTGGCCGCAGAGACTGAGGCAGCGCCATCTTGAGGTGGCCACACTGCAGCTGCTGCTGCAGAGCCAGGAGGTGGTGCCCAGCTAGTGCCGGCCCTGCGGCCTAGGGTGTACCTATCAGAGTGAAACAGGAGCCAGACAGGTAGAGAAGATTTCCTCATTTTGCTAGGGGAATCCAAGTTGGAAAAGCAGAGGGAAGCCCACATCACTTCTTGGAGTCTGGAGGCCCTTGTGACCAGCTAAAGTGGGTTGTGACTTCTTGCAGGCAGATGTGAGTACACTCTGGGACTGAGGCTGTGTGCAGAGGATTGGATCCCCTACCCCATGAGTGGAGAGAGTCTTGAGATCCAGACCCTCAAGAGAGATCAGCAACTGCCAAGCTGGAGGGGCAGGTTGATCTAATCTCTCCAGATCAGGTACCACCTTCCCCCCCAAAAGCCACCCTGAGCCTGACTGGATCTAAGCCCCAGCATCTGGAACTGCCCTCATGGAACTCTGCAGCTGCTCCACCCTGGGAGTGCATCGACCTGCCTGTGCAGACAGAACTCCAGTGACAGTAAGTTTCACACCGTCCTACCTCACACTGGTGAGAAAGGACGGCGAAGAGTTTCAACCAGCTTCAACGTAGGCCAGTCCAGCTGGCAGCTCAGGGAGCAGCACAAAGCAGGAGTTAACAGCACCCACCACTTGTCCTCTCTCTCTCTCTCTCTCTCTCTCTCTCTCTCTCTCTACATAGCTGAAGAGTAAATGGAAAGAAATACATTTGGGCATAGACGGTGACCATTCTCATCAACGATCTTGACCACCTTGGGGAAGAAATTTCAATTCCATCATTTTTTTATTTTATTATTTTTTTCTGTCTGTTTCTATGCAGTGTGTGTGTGTGTGTGTGTGTGTGTGTGTGTGTAAGAGGGAGAGAGAGAAAGAGAGAGAGAGAGAGAGAGAGAGAGAGAGAGAGAGAGAGAGAGAGATCTTGATGTGCTAATTGATTAAAGGACATGAATACATACAAATACTTATTTCTATTTTCCCTCATTTTAGCATTTTAAAATATAGTTATTTGTCCTTGCCTTGGGTTTTGAGGGTTAGGGTTCTTTGTTTTGTATCTTTTTGTTTTATATTTTTTCAATTGTTTGTTTCTCTTTCTCTCTTTTCTTCTCCTCCTCCTTCCAACAGCCAAATTCTATTATTCTCTCTTTCTCTCACCCTTTAGCTTCTTCTATTTTTTTTTCTATTCTTCCTCCTGACCATCACATGCTATATCTTTTTTGCATTCTCTGGGTCCACTTTTTGAAATTATAAACTCCTTTCTGCCTTCATAGAACTTTTCTTTTAATTAATTGTATTTTTACCGTCTTTAGAATTGGTTTATAGAACTCCTGCTCCTACCAATAATGCTGACCTAATTACTACTGCTGTGAATGACATAGTTGACACCTGCAATTTTCTTTAAAGCCAGACCTAGATCATGGTTATTATTTTTACTGTTCACAGTTCCTGACCCCACCATTCCAGCGCGCTCTCTCTCTCTCTCTCTCTCTCTCTCTCTCTCTCTCTATTTGCTTTTTGTAATTAATGTTGTAGATGTCATGGTGGAAGTGGTCATTTATTTTAATGCTATGTATATTGCTTGTATTAGTTGTTGCTATTGTTTGTTCTGCTGCATTCTGTGAGGTACTGTGAATCTACAGGGACACTACAAATTTGCAGTGTATAGATTTTGCTGCTGAACTCAACCAAAAGACAGCTCACCTTGATTTACACACAGATTAGTGACACTCAACCTTTGTTATACTTTAAGACCAAGAGTAGAAGAGACAAAAACCTAAACTAACAATCAGGCCCCAAGTAGAAACTGATAGGGTGGGCCCCCAGGTCCTACCTATGGACATTCATTACTACAGAAAAAAACAACAAAACAAAAACAAACAAACTAACTAACAAAAACAGAAGATTAACACAAAGCCTGCAGATACAACACCTACAAGGAAATATCAATCTAGGTCATGCTAGGACAATTTGGCAAGTGAAGACCATGCCCTAAAAGGCTCACACATAAGAGCAAAATACTTCAAAAAAAATACCTCAAAACACAGGCATAAAACCCAACATAGAAATACAAGGAATAGGAGCAAGCAAGATAATGACTCCTCTTAAGGTTCATTTTTAATCAGTAACTGAGCCCAAAGATATTGAAGTAGATGAAATATCAGATAAAGAATTCAAAATAATCATTATAAAAAAGATCAATGAATTCCAAGAAAACACAGAAAAACAACTGAATGAAATAAGGAAGCCAGTAGAGGATATGAATGAGAAATTCAATAAGGAGATAGAAATAATGAAAAAGAAATGTTGGAGATGAAAAGCACACACAAAAAATAAATAAAAATAAATGTTCTGTTGAAAATCTCTCTAATAGAGTAGACTATGCTAAAGACAGAATCTCAAAGCTGGAAGACAAAGAGGCCAGCCTCAGACATTCAGACATCATTAAAGAAAAGAAAACAAATAACCACAATAAGAATAAAAAAGAACTCTGGACAACATTGAGAGATCAAATTTAAAAATCATTGGAATTGAGGAAGATTTTGAGATGCATAATAAGGGAATTGACAACCTCTACAGGGAAATAATAACAAAAATATTTTCCAAACCTTGAGAATGAGATGAATACTCAGATACAGGATGCATTTAGAACTCCAAATAGACAAGATCAAAAAAGAACATCTCTAGGACACATTATGATTAAAATTCTTAACATACAAAACACGGGTAGAATTTTAAAAGCCTCAAGAGGAAATTAGCAGGTCACACTTAAAGTCAAGCCCAACATAATCACTTCTGATTTCTCAGCACAAACTCTAAAAGGCAAAGGGCTTGGAATGATAAGTTCCAAATCCTGAAAGAAAACAGCTGTCACCCAAGTCGGGTACATCCAGCAAAGCTATCAGCCAAAATCTATGAAGAAATAAAGACCATACAAGGTAAGCAGAAACTCTGAGAATTCCTGAGAACTAAAATGGCACTACAGGATTTAACAATATGTCCTACACAGAAGAAATAAAAAATAAACCCCAGATTTCACAAATAAACAAATCTCATTTGAAGAGTAGCTAAGCAAATGAGAAACAGGACCAAATTAAACATTATAAAAAATCAAAATGGCAGGAATCAATAAACATCTCTCTGCAATAACATTGAATATAATGGTTTCAACTCTCTAATTTAAAAACATAGGCTTGTAGAATGGATTATAAAACAAGACCCAAGTATATGTTGTTTGCAAGAGATGCATATTTCAGACAAAGACAGTCGCAGCCTAGGATGAAAGGATGCAAATTGGAAAACAACACAAACGGAAACTGAAAACAAGCAGGAGTAGCTACCCTCATACCTGACAAAGCTAACTTCAAACCCAAATTAATCAGAAGAGACAAAGAAAGTCACTTCATACTAGCAAAGGGAACAATCCAACAAGAAGATGTCAAGATAATAAATATGTACTTTAAATGTGGGTGCAACTAATTACACACAAGAGTACTCAAATTGAAGCCTCAGATAGAACCCAGTACAAAAATGCTGGGTAATTTCAATTCACCTCTCTCACCATTAGATAGATCATCCAGATATAAACTGGTAAAGAATTTTCAGATCTGAAAATGTTATAAATCATATGAACTTAATAGACATTTATAGAATATGTCATCCAACAACAGTTGGATAGACCTTCTTCTCAATGACTTATGGAGCCTTCTTTAAAATAGACCATATTTTAGGCCACAAAGCAACTCTTAGAAAATACAAAAAAATTGATATAATTCTGTGCATATTATCAGATCATAATGGATTGAAATTAGAAATCATCATGACCAAACCCTACAGAAATCATATGAACATGTGGAAATTGAACTGTAGTACCCTTTTGAATGATGAATGGGTGATAGAAGAAACCAAGGGAAAAATTTTAGATATCTTAGACTGGAGTGAGAATACTGATAAAACACACTCTAATCTCTGGGACACTATGAAGACAGTTCTAAGAGGAAACTTTATAGTTTTGAGTGCAGACATAAGAAAATTAGAAAAATCCCAAACAAACAAACTACTGACGGATCTCAAGGCCCTTGAGAATGAAGAACACCAATGGAAGGAAGAAAATAATGAAGATCACAGCTGAAATCAATTAAATTGAGAATTTAAAAAACAATACAAATTATCAATGAAACAAACAGTTGTTTGTTTGAAAAAATAAACAAGATTGATAAGCCCATAGCCAAACTAATCAAGGGAAGAGAGAGAAAATCCAAATTAATAAATTAGAGATGAAAAGTAGAAATCACAACAGACATCATAGAAAATTTATTCTTCAATAAATTGGAAAAATATAGAAGAAATGGATACATTTCTAAGCAAATACAATCTACCAAAACTGAATTAAGAGGATATGAAAGCCTAAACAGACCCATAATTAGCAATGAGATAGAGACAATAGTAAAACGCCTTCCAACAAAGAAAAGCTCGGGACCAGACGGCTTCTCAGTTGAATGCTACCAGACCTTTAAGGACTAACGGCATACTCCTCCCATATTCCATGAACTGAAAGGGATGGAGCACTAGCAAGTGCATTTTGGGAAGCCAGCGTCCGGCTCATACCCATAGCAGACAAGGACACACCCACCCAGCAAAGACACTATAGAGCAACGTCCCTGATGAACGTAGATTCTAAAATTCTTCAGAAAATACTAGTAAATCATGCTCAACATCATATTAAGAAGATTATACACCGCAAACAAGCTGGTTTTATTCTAGAGATGGGGGCAGCTCTCGTGAAATTCAAACAGTGATCAGGAGAAGAAAGAGACCAAAAGGTGGGTGGGAGGAAGGAGAGGGAACGTGCCGAGGAGTGTACTGGCCGATTGTTGTTGTAGTGGGTACTGTGCATTGTGTGCATGCATAAATACGTAACACCAAGCCCCATCAGTATGCACAGATACACTGGGCCAGTTAAAAATGTAGGGAAAAGGGAACTGCTTCAAAGTTCCATGGATTTCCTTACATCCTGATCATCTCCCATCCACCCTCTGCTCTCTCTGCTTGGACCCTGCCTCCTGTCTCTGCTCTACCACCGGGCTTTCCTGTCCTAGCTCCCGAGGGCAGGTGTGGTGGGAAGAGAGGAGGAGAGCATAGGTGAGTGGTTTCCTGGATTCCGCTTCCTCCTTCCCTGGATGGTGGCTGATGACTGCACCCTACCGCATCCAGGCCCTTTCTCTGCCATCCTGGGCCAGGGTTCATGATTCTCCTCTCCATCCTTCTGAGCTCTGTATCTTCTAAGGGTGGGATGGCTCCTCCCAGTTCCAAGGCCTGTGGGTCTCGCCACCTCTGTCTGTTTCTCTTTCTTCCCTCACCTCTGTGCGTCATCTCCTAGTCCAGCTGTCCCCTGTGGACTCTTGTGAGCCTCTATTTTGGTTTGGATAAGGTTTGAGAGTGCCCCATAGGGTTGATGTGGGGAGCTTGGACCTCACTGTAGCAAGGCTGGGAGGTGAAAGGCCCTTTAGGAATTGGGTGGAAGTTCCTCATGCCATTAGGAATCCTGCCTTTAGAAGGGATGGATGTCATTCTCAGGGGACCCTGGTTAGTTCTCAAGGGAGATTTGTTATAGCAGAACAAGTCTGACCATGCCCCAGCCTCTTTGGCTTCCATTCTCTGTGATCTCTTCCTCAGTTGCATGAGGTCCTAAAGTCGTGATGCCATCTTCCTCAAGGCCTTCAGAACTGAGCTGATGCTGGCCCTTAAACCTCCAGAACTGTGAGCTAAGTAACTCTCTTTTCTTATAAAATCCCCAGCCTCAGGTTTGTTGATATAGTAATGAAAAATTGACAGATATACTTTCCATTTTTGACCAGCCCTGAATGTGTTCCCCTCTCCAACCCCCTTTTTTACCTCCCTTTTTTTTTTTTTTTTTTTTTGTAGAACCTTCTCCTGATCTTTCTGACAGAGTCTGCATTGACCAAGGTTCAGGTCATGTGTTCTCTATGAAATATTCCTGCTTGCAGACACCTCATGAGTTCCTGTCTGAGCTCACTTTTCAGTCACACCTACAGTCAAACAAGAGTAGCCTACTGTCACCTTCTCTCACTGTGGCTCTGTTTTTGTGAGGTTAACTCCCACATATTCATGTTGCTAACTTTGGGACAAGTCAGTGGGCTCAGGAGACTAGCCTGTGCCTCCTGGTCTTCCTTGTTCACCAGTCTGGAACCTTCGAGCGCCATCAGGCCACCCCTTCTACTGGTCTCCAGGACTCAACAAACAGGATGGTGCAGCTTCTGCCCCTGTGGGTGGTGTTCTTAGCAGGCGGAGAGGCACTGGGGAGTGGGCAGTAATGCGGTGAGGGGCACTTGATATGCTACAAAAGCCGTAGTAACAGTGCACCTGACCTAGTCCTAAGGACATAACAGAGACCTGAAGCGTGAGGTGGAAATAGCGGGTGTAGAAAGAGGAGAAGGGCGCCCGCTAGACAGTCACCGTCACCTGTGAAGGTCGGGGCGAGCAAAAGGGTCAGCATACTCTGAGGAACCCAGAGCAGGATGGGGGCAGCGTGCTGAAGATGAGGCTGGGGAACCCAGGTGACTGGGTGAGCCTCCCACGCCTGGTGCTGTGGGCGGTTGGGACCCACTGGGAGGCCCGCAGGGGAGTCGGGGTGGACACGCACTGGGAAGGTGATTGGGCTGCCCGGGAACAGGAGGCACCACTGAGATGAGGATGGTGACCTTGCTGGTGCCGGTAAGGTCGAGTAACATGCTGGACAGGAGACGTTTACAAGGGAGAAGAAACAGGGTGGAGTCTGTGGAAGGCCACTGATGGGACCTGGAGGGTGAGGAGAGAGAGTTTGGAAGTGATTCTGAGGCTGGCATCTCGGGCAACCGTGTGGAAGCGCCATGTGATGAGATATGGAGCCCTAGAGAAGAACCGGCAAGTTCAGGTTTGGGACATGCTGGATTTGTGGTGCCTGTGAGACACCCAAGTGCGGAACCCACAGACAGATGGATAAATGCACCTGAAGCTCTGCAGATAGGGCTGACGCAGAATTTATCAGCCTAGATTAAATGATGTAGAAAATGTCACTGTATTAACAGCTGTCCCCATAAGGGCCCTGAGAGAGGTGGCAGGTTTATTTAGAAAGAACTCCTCCACAGGCCCCTGGGCTCTGCACCCTGGGCTGGGACCTGGCAGCACAGGCTGCTCTGCAGAGTGGAGAAGCACCTTTGGTGTCGCGGGGTGCCACGGGAATTGACCCCACATAATCTGTGTCTGTGTACTTGGCTCTACTGCCCTTTTGAGAAGACACCAAGGCAGAGCCGTGAGCCAGATGGTGAGGGTGGAGCAACAGTGGCCAGAGAAGCAGGAGGAGCAAGGGGTGCCTTGGACACCCCAGGCTCTGGGAAACGAGGCCACACTCTGCATTTCTCTAAGTCCCATTTCACTGAGTCCCAGGTACACACCAGGCCCTGCAGGTGCTGAGGATAAAGCAGTGAGCATCGCAGACAGGTTCCCGGTCCTCACGGCACAGCGTGTGCACGCCAGGGAAGTTGATATCCTTCTGTTTAACAAGTGACAGTTTTGCAATATCAGCATGGTAAGACAAAGCCCATCTCGCACACTCAATCCTGGTGGTCAGGAGCCCCCCGCTCACTGTGCTCTGCGTGGTGTCTCCAGGCAGGGCTCACAGTGTCAGCCAAGCCGCATTGTCCTCTGGTGCACAGGGCCATCTTCTGTGCTTGCACACCAGGGCAGGGGTTCAGGTCCTCATAAGTGCTGAGCCCCCAAGGTCCTCACTTCCCCATGGGCTCTCAGCCAGGGGTCTCCCAGCTTTCCAGACTGGCTTAGGTCTGAGCCACTTGGCTCTCCTAATGTGAAGCCTCAAAGCCTGCAGGAGGCTGTTTCCTGTCAACTGCATGAGTCTTAAGCAATAGCAATGATCAGAGGGACTACCCAGCACCTTGGAAAACATAACCCAAGCAAGGAGCCACCACCCCACTGTTTCCACACATCCTGGCTCATTCGGGGTGCGCACAGCAGAAGGCAGGGGTCCTGGGGCAGCCTGAGTTCTACCTGCCCCAGAAGGATGAAAATGGCATGTAACTAACAACCCATTAACACTACTTCAGTCGGTCCAAGAGGCCAGGAAGCAGTAGGGGCAGGGCTGAGTCACAGGAGGTAGTCGGAGAGGTGGGACCTGGGTGGCCCGATGGCAGGGAGGAAGCGGGTTTCCAGGTGGATGTCAGGGTAGAGGCTTCCAGTAAGAGTAAGGAAGGCAGAAGAAGAGAGGTGGGCCTGAGCGGGAGCTGCCTGGGCAGCGGCTGGAGCTGTGGGCATGACCACTCGGGGTGCTGCAGGGAGGGAGGTGCTTTCCAGCCTCCCAGCCAAGGAGCCACCACAAGGGAGGGAAGAAAGCAGGGAGCACGTGGTGGGAGCCCGGGGTCTGCCGAGAAGCCCAGGCGTGTGCTGTGTGTCCTCTCGTGGTGGGGACAGGGAGACAGCTGCACTAGCTGGACATAGGAGCACAGTGAGCTCTGGTCTCCCTCAGGCCTGGTGGTGGTCAAGCACTGGTGCTCTTCCCAGGAGCAATTGGGAGCAGTCCGGGACACGCGGTCCTTACGTTCTGGGGAATTGTGTTTGTGAATCCACCTACTTGGTAAAATTTGTTTGCAACCTCAAAGTCAACATGCTCCATGCTGCACCCTCTCCTGGTCACCTGCAGACACGGGCAGGGAGGTGAAGAAATCGTCACCAGATGTGTGTGTCCCACCCGAGCTCTCACAAGGGGGATCCAGCTCGCACTGCAGAGCGTCTTTTTTTGTTTTTGCCTATTCATTGTCACATTTTTGTGCTTTTCCTTGGTGATTTCTGTTTAACGTAGCCCCTCCGTGCTGTGCCGAGGTGCTGTCGGGCCTTCCCAGGTGCGAGCAGCGGGAGGTGGCCGCAGAGAAACAACGCTGTGAGGCAGGACGGCACCGAGGAGTGGAGAGGTGCAGTGCTGTCCAGAGTGCTGGCCGGGAGGCGAAGCTGAGGAGTCACCGTGCATGTGCACGTCCATATGCAGATGTTCTGCATTCAGCAGAAATGTGCAGGTCGAGGCTATGTGTCATTGACTGGTGGAACACGGACAGGCTCACAGGAGCCTGACTCCCCCCCGCCCCCAGCAGTGTTCAAGGCCATGGAGCGTCCCACTGACTTTTAGAACTCCCCTGAGTAATGGGAGCCAACTGCATTTCACCGTGCTCCCCCATATTGTCTACAGGTTCTATGAGGTGGTATTTAAGACGCAGTTTGATCAGGTAGTGGAATAGCATGGTGTCCCATAAGGTCCAAGGGCTATGGTCAGTGTCTAGAAATGCCAACTGAACTTGGAAAGGAAGAGAAGGGAAGGGCGGTGCATTGTGGCAGACGCCAAGCCTGACCGCCAGGGTTCCAGTCCCCACGCTGTCACTCACTGTTGGCCTCTGGCAAGCTAGCTGGCCTTCCTGGGACTCAGTTCCTCTCTGCCACATGGGAGCACATGGTTCTGGGGTGGAGTAGGGACATGAGATGCAGATGTACATGCTCCCTGCAGCTGTGGAGTGAGGAGTGAAAGCCATGGCTATCTGGGTCAGCGTGTCAGAGGAAGGGAGGGAGAACCTCCTGTTTCTCCAGAGGAAAGCCCAGTTTAGTGGTAGAGGAAGGAGCTGGATTCTCAGGGCAGGTCCCGGGTGCAAGATGAGGACCACGCAATCAGCTCCTCCCTGCCTTCTCTCTGTCGCTTAGGAGTCAGGAGGCCTCTGGGCAGATGGAAGGGTGAGCTCTTAAAACCTACTTTTAAAAGAGTCTTTCAAAGAAAATCACCAGCCCAGGCCTCACTTTCCTGCAAGACAGTATTTAATAAAGATCTTGGGCTCCCTGTTCTATGAGCCTTGAATCGTATGTTTTCTACCTGGAGACATTGTTGTACCTAAAAACTAGGAACCATCAACTTTATATTGATCTATCACCAATGAAGAAAATGAGGGGCATCATTTCCTTCCATATTGACCAGAAGCTCTCCTCAAATAAAACAATTTGTTCTGCAATTGACTATGTGCTCAACATCTAATCAGGTTTTTTCCTTTTAAAGAATAACTGTAATGTGATCACAGATTGACAAAAACTTTTGCTTTACTAGGTCCTTCCTTGTGGAAATGTAATTTAATAGGAGCAACACAAATCTTTAGTAGAAATGTGCAGCCAATATTGCTAGAGTATTAAGAGAAAAGCATTTTCTTTTCATATTGTCTGGGATCCTTTGTTGATCTAATTTTAGAGACTCCTGAACCATAGCTTAACTCCCTGCAGAAGCAGCCAAGCCTTCAGGATTCACAAAGACCAAACCAGTGGTTAGCACTGACTGAATTTCCATCACTCCACTCCACCTACCAGCAGGACTCAGCAAAGCTACTAAAACATTAGTGCCTCATTCCTGGTACTTACCAAGCTTAGCTTGCCCAGGAACCACCTGAAGAGTATGTTCTAACCAAGCTTCCTGACCTCCAGCCCCAGAAACTGTGGCTTGGCAGGTCAGCTGAGAGCACCTCTGGCCAGCTGTGGGTGCTGGGTGCTGCGGGCAGTGTGCATGTGGAGGTGCCTTGCCCTGGGGTGTGAGGTCTTGGAGGAGTGCCTATATCTGTCCTCTTTATTGTCATATCCCTGGTGCCTGCCTCACATAGGAGCCCTGTGAATCCTTGTGGAAAGACTGAAAAGGGAATCATTCGACCACAAGCTTGTAATGAGATCAGTTAAGAAGCCTGGACCACAGGAAGGACCAACCATGGCTCTGGGTTTTCCTATATTATGTATATCCTCTGCTTTATTATGTGCACATGTGTGTGCATACATGGATGTGTGTGCCTCTGAGTGTGTGTGTTTGTGTGTGTGAATCTGCACATAGGTTGGTGGAGTTGGCAGTCAGTGGTACAGAAATTGGTTGTTGGCAACCTTAGCAACGACTGAATCACTGATTTTGCTGTTTTTCCCTTCTATTTTTCAATTCATTTGGGGGCTCTCAGACAGTAAACATAGTTATAAGGTTTCAAACCCCAGTGCCTGACATGTTAATTCATAATTTTCCATAATCAGCACTTTCCTAAAAACAACGTTTGCAGGCTTTGTGCATGTGGTTGGGAGATCATTTGCATACTTAGTTTCTGCTGTTTAATAGACTTGGGTCCTGAAGGAATACCACAGGTCCTGGCTGCAGGCAGGAAGGGGGAACCGAGATGTGAGACGCACAGAACGGCATTGTAAATTGGCTGAAAGCCAGAAAATTTACTTGCCAGTGGGAAGAACCTGGTTTCCTGTCAAGAAAGCTTTGCATAAAACGTCTTTTCTAAGTGTCTCCTCTGGTTGTGAAGGGAGACTACAGAGGAATCTTCCTCCCTAACGCACTGTGCAGGCTGTAAACGCGGCAAGTGCAGCACGGCAAGGCTCCTGCCAGCTGCCCTGGGCAGGGGTGTGAGGGAAGAGAGGGCCGGTGCTTAGAGATGACCTGCCCCGGGTCCTGCTCTTCCGTGCTGTTCTGCAGGGTCCGGCATGGCTGGATCACGGCTGTGCACCTCTGTCTTCATTTTCACAGTCGTGCGATTCTATTTTGGTATTCCTTGCGTGGCATGGCTGTCTTGTGCCTACAGGTTGTGTTCTGTGACATAAAACACAAATCCAGTCAATGAAGCCAAGCGTTCAAACTTTCCACGTGAGCAGTCCAAGAGCCCTGGGACACTGACCTCAGTGTCATCGCTGGGAAGCAGCGGGTCAAGGGCGCCGCTCTACTGGTCACTTCCACCCCCATCAGTCTCTGTGGGCAGCCGGGGTCTCTTGGGCCAGGTCTGCTCCGAGAGGCCCCTATAGCTGCCCTCTCTGTTGCCCAGCCCCTTCCTGGCCTGGGTTAGAAGGTGTGCTGTCAACCCCCCTGGGCAGCAAGCACACTGAGGACTAAAATCTTAGCTTGGAGCCTGAAGGACTCGGGGGTGGATCTCCTCTCACTGGCTGAACAGTTCACCCCTCTCTCACCTGAGCTGGTTCTAACCGCTACAAGTGGTATTGATTGAAGGCTCTGGGCCTTCCCCATGGAACCAAGGGTAGCCCAAGGCCACGTCTCTGGAGCACACAGAGCAGGCCTGAGATTTTGTCCACGCTGCTGCTGGGCCTTCCACCTCTGCCTCTGTGCATCTCTTACTCTCTCCCTCATCTTTAGATGGGAAGGCAGGCCACTGCTCTCAAGCTTTCCATATTTCAGTCTCGCCTAGCACGGACGCAGGTCCAAGGGAAACACATTTCTGGACTCATCCATTTGAAGGAGTAATCAGTTCAGTGGGACTACTGGTTGGTGACTGTAGACAGATGGGTATGGCTGAGGAAGCAGGTCACGGGGCTTAGCTCCGGGCACCATATCTTGTCCCTGGCTCCTCTCCCACGCTCTCTCTGCTTCCCTGTTGTGGTGAGTCCAGAGGCTTCCCTCTGCTGTGCTCTCAGGCCATGACCTTCTAACCCACCTCACACCCAGAGTGACAGAGTCGGCCCGCCATGGACGGAACCTCTGAAACCATGAGCCCAAATAAACCTTTTTTCCTCCAAGTTGTTCTTGCCAGGTGACTTGGTCATGGTGATGCAAAGCTCACACAGGCTCTAGGCTGCATTGGGTGAAATTATTAATGTAATGTCCAGGTTTAAAAAAAACAAACTCAGTGCAGTCTTACTCTCATGACTGGGTACCAGAGAGAAGAAAGGAAAGGAGAGAAGATGAGTGACCACAAGTAGAGCCCCGCCTCTGGTTTTGACGCTCGCAGACCTGGGCCTGAAGTCTTTGTCTTTACTGTATTTTAGTCTTAGGTTTCTGACCTTTTCTCACAGAGAGGTAACAAAGTGGTCTCTGCTGAAGTTAGCTGGAAATTAAGTTACTTTCTGAAATTAGCCAGTCCCGTGGGTACCTCTGCAATCTGTGCCCACACATAGCCTCCTGGGGCTGAAACGTCGGTTGACCAGCCCGGCCTGAGCCGCACTGCAGCCTTGTCCCGTTCTTCCTCATCACCCCCCGATTGCCCCTTCTCCTCTCCATCTCCCCTTTGGCCTGTGGATGGACAGGACAGTTGAGAGAGGACTCATTGTTTAAGGGAGTCCAAGGACATCTAACTAGGAATAATGGGATGGAATTCAGCAAGGGACAATTTATGCTGAATTATAAGAGAAATTTCCTAACAGCGAGATCTATTAGACTGGAGAATAGACTCCCAGGGGAAGGAAGTGCCATTGCCGGAGTCATTTAGACTCTGGCTGAGGTCCATAAGTAAAGATAAATTTGGTCGCGTCACTTTATCCTCCATCTGCGGGCTCCGCGTCACCACTGGAGAGTTTGGGAGGGAAGGTGTCAGGTCATGGACTTCAGGGGACTCTGGCAAACGTGGAGACCATTGCCCCTCCTCTTCTCCAGCCTTCTTCTTGTTGCTGCTGTTGCAAACCTTGTGAAATCCCACCAACCAGCGTTAGGTGGCTTTGCTGGGTGTTCAGAGGGTCAGGGATTCCAGGCTACCCCACTTCCCGTGCGGTCCCAGCCGCTTCACGAGAACTGACCAACCTGGGGAGCAGACCCTGGGTCACCAGGCCCTACCCAGAGCAGTGTCACTGAGAGACAGTGTCACTGGTCAGCTGGTCTCACTAAAACGCACGAGGACTTTTGCCTACATCTCTTCAAAAATTGGCACAGACCATGCACCTAGGAATTTGACAAAGAAAATATTTCCATTAATTATCATCCAGGTTATCATTTTTAATACGGTGGGAGATGCTTTCAGGCTCTTGAAACATGACCAAAGCCCCTGGATAATCTGAGGTAGTCTCATCTGCACGCCAGTCAATTTAATTTGCCTTTTGGGTAAAAGGTAAAACAACTTATCAGCACAAAAAAATGGAGATGAATCTGCATTATTTACCAATTGGGAGCCATGGCATAGATATTTACAGCTTTCCAAACTTCAACAAATTTTCACATGGCAAGGTACAATATATTCATGTAAACATATTCTTGAATATTGGAAAGTACTGCTATAGAATTAAAAAAAAAAGTATTTCTGCAAGTGTTAACATACAGAGGAGGGAAATCCAACAACTGTTATTTTATTTTATTACAGGTCATCATTTGGAATTCTACCCCTGATCTATGTTAGGGTATTAGTTAGGACATGAGTTTGTACACAAGGGGCAGAGATCCAAACTGACAGTGGGTCAAGCTAGTCAAAAGCATGTCTTTCTCCTGTAAGAGTCCATGTGACTATGGCATCTCCACCCATGGGATGATCTGCAGCTCCCCAACGTGAGAGGTGTCCTGTCCACATGGCTGACCGTGTCTCAACCTGTGCCTGCATTCTGGAGGCTGGGCAGGGAGCACCTCGGAGACTAACACTTTACTTCTGCTCATTTTCCAGGAGCCAGAAATTTTGCACATGGCCACACCTGGTTGAAAGTTAGGCTGGGAGAATAATTTTGATTCTGCATAACCGTGTGCCCAGCTAGAAATTCAATTATCATAAAATAAAGAGATACAATATGCTAAAATGCTTGAGATGAGTGTGTGTTGCTTCATACCAGGACGTGAAGTTGCCATTTCCATGTGCTCTCAGGAGCTGTCAGTCGGTAGGTGGGTGAAACTACGCATACAGCATCTCCAGCACAAATAATCAGGAATGGTACCATTCTTCAGTGAGAGAAAGAGGGTATTAAATAATTAATCGCCACTATTTCTAACGTAGCATAAGGTAGTTTCATACCAGAAAACTGGACTTCCTCATGCTCACGGACTGCCAGCTCAATTCCTTCAGTGTTGTATAGTTTTATTCCTAGATAAGAATGCATTATCCCGTTTCTTGGCCATTTGGATCCAGCCTTCCTTCCCTTATTTTATTGCTTCTGTTTCAGGAGTGAGAGCTGGGATTTAACCAAGGAAGTACAAATATAATAGGAAGTACAAATCTGGCTTTCTAATAGTGGGTCTGCAGCTGCCGGAACTGTAAATACATCTGTTTTTGTGCTGGTTGGAACAACAAAGTATCCATTATGATGATTTGACATAAATTCTAGCATCTCCTTCTGGGGATGGCAGATCATTTACAAAAACTCAGGTATCTGATGTTACACATGTGCTGGGCTCCAGGTAAATGAAACACTGTTAAAAATAGGGTTCTTTTGTTTGTTTGTTTGTTTAATAAAGTGTATAGAAGGCAACAATATCTTAATTATGGGGATAAGTGGTAGGTGTGTTGGTGACACGGGTTATTGATGGACGGCAAAATACCCGATATTACTTCCCAATAATCACATGGTAACTGCCTGGTAGTTCTTCAACACAGGGGAAGCTTCGGAGAAGGTTGTGTGTAGGACAGCATGCTAAATGGCTTGAGTCACTGCTGCAGGGCCTCCCCACAAAACACACATGTCCCCAGGCTTGTGAGTGCCAGAGAGGTCACCAGTAGTGATGGTGGGCAGCGCTCAGAAGGAATAAGGCTCATGACCATGATCAGTGATCAGTGCCTCCTGGAACAAAGATCCTTTTATTTATTTATTTATCTATTTATTTATTTATTTATTGGTTTGGTTTGTTTTCATTTTAGAAAAATGCAGACTGGTAGTGCTCATAAAAATAGATTTGTTTCCTGAAGACTGTACTTAGGATCACTGTCACTGGCCAGAGGTCTTAGCAACATGCTGGAGGAGGGAGCTCATGGGTTGAGAGCCCCAACTCCACTTGGCTGCTCTGTGAGCGAATCCCTCCAGGTATTGCAAAAGGGGGATGATGACACCTGGGATCACTAGTGGCTCAACAGAACCACAAGTGTGACATATTCGCCATATGGCAATTATTTTATAGGCTGTAATTCCCTTTTCTGATTTCAGGTGACACGACTTGAGGGGTGGATCGTGACCGACACCAGGGCTTTTCCAATATCCTAGCCAATAGATATGCATTTATTAAAAGTATGGGTTTGAGACAGTTGAGCTTTGTTCAGAACCAGATGGAATTGCTGTGGGTCTTACACTCGTTCATTTGTTAACAATTCAACAAATATTCTTTCTAACACATGTGAACACATCCTACACCTTGTGGGCCGTTCACTCATATTCAACAGCAGTATTTTTAATTCTCATTGCCAGGGACTTATCCGAGAGTGTCACTTAGGAGTTGTCATGGTTTTGCCCCATCAGTTGCCAGGCAGGACTTAACTCGTACCTCCAAATGGGGCTTAAAATGGCACTCTATTGCCACGACAGCTGGACTTGGGGAGAAACAAAACCAGGAGAATGAGACAGAACCAGATGTTAGTAGGGAAGAAAAGGACTGTTGAACGGTGTGGTAGGGACTGTCACAGTAGGCACCTAGGTGTCATAGTAGGCCCCCTGCATTCTACACGGGTGAGAAGGAAGCCCGGGAGGCTCACAGCTCTCTGTTGGGAAGAGCTGCCATGGTCTTAGCCCACACACGACACAACTCTTCTTCCCCAGCTTAGGGCTGTCTCAGTTTCGTCACAGGAAGACGGAGTTAGAGTCCCACGCGGTGTTAGTGTCTGGCTGGGTTCACTGCCTGCCAGACGTACACATGTGGCTGTAATTCTGCCCAGGGGCTCATTCTCAGTGAGTCCTGCCAGCTCATTAGGAGGGCCTCGAGGCGGGCTGGGAAGGTGGCCCTCTTCAGCTATAGACGGTCACAGGATTGTCACCCTCAGAGTGCTCTGTCTGGAAGGGGTGGTGGACAGCTATGGGAACCCTGACCTGCAGGAGGCAGAGTGCTGTCTTCGGGCTGCTTGGAGTCGGCACGGGCGGTGGCCTGTGCACAGGTGGCTAAAGTGCTGAGGAGGTTTGTCACCATCTCCTCCCAAACACCTGTCCTGATGTGTGACCCAGTCATGACACAATGGCCCCACGGATGCTCCGGGAAGGAAAGGCCTCCCCACTGCATTGCCTTGACTCTCCTTCCCAATGACCAAGGGGACTCCACCTCTGTTGCCTTTTGGCCCATCCTGCTTCTGTCTGTGTCTCTTTATTCCCAGGGCCAGCCTCTTCTGCCAGAAAGAGACCATCCTCGCAGATCTGGGTGACCCTGGTGCTCCCCTGGCCTTCCTGCCTCCTGTCTTGGCCAACTTCATGACAGTGACCTTCTAAGCTCTGGTGACCTGACCCTGAGCTTGATCTCTAGGTCTTGGCTCTCTGGGCGTGGGACACCGACCTCCACTCAGCAAGCTTGCCCTGCCCCTCCCTCTCCCCTGCTGGCCTGGTAAGTGCAGTGATATTCTGAGTGACCCTCTGAAGTCCTTCAGTACTCAATGCACAGTGTGCCTGTTCTGGTTGCCCTTGGCCCCTCTTGTTGGGTCAGCCCTCCCCTGTGAAGCCCTGGGCAGTTTTCACTTAGCCTGCTTAGTGCACTACAGGTCTCACTGCACCTCCATGCTGACCTGGACGCTGTCTCCAGCTGGCCGGCATGCTCGAGGGTCTCCAGCTGTGGGTGTTTGCAGTGTTTCCCACCAAGGACAGCCCTGCCCCAAACCAAAGGCAGCCGAAGGAGTGCACCAGGCTGAACTGGCAGTGTGCTGAGAGCCAGTTGTTTGAAGCGGCTGTGAACTCAGCAGAAGGAAGAGGCTTCAGGGGGCTCAGGGAGGTTCTGCAGGGTGGACATGCTGATCCTTGATGGAGAGTAGGCATGTGCATTCAGAGTTCTGGATGGGAGGGGAGAATAAGTTCTGGGGTCAGCAGTCCAGGCTCCGGGGGCAGCGTTCATGCTCTGCGAAGGGAGGTTAATGCGGCAGAGGTGAATGAGGTGTGTCCAGAGAAACGAGGTTCCAGGGCTTGCTATGAACATGTCAACCCACCCAGCACCCAGCGGGAGGAGACGGGGCAAAAAGGAAGACAGGGCCTGGCAACTGAGGTGCCCAGGGACTGACCCAGGGTGTTAAGGCTGCTGACCAGGGAATGCAGGCCGAGGCGGGATGATGGATTTGTGTAGTGGAAGCAGAGGGAGAGAGAGAGGAAGTGCAGAGAGACAGCGATTCCTCTTGGCCGTGGAGAGACTTGTGGAGAGGGTAGCGGGGAGCCCCTATGCCTGCGGGGAGGCGAGGCCCGGAGGAGGGTGGAGAGAAGATTCTCCCGGGCACTTGTGAGGGGTCAGCCTGGAGGGGGACAAGGAACCCGGGAGGAGCAGTGGAGGTACAGATGCATTTGGGGTGTGGAGAAGAAAGCAAGTCCAGCCAGTAGACACCATGCTGTTCCTTTTCTACAAAGAAGGAGGCAACACCTTTGAATAAAGTCCAGGCCAGAGTTCCAGCCAGAGGAGACGCTGGGAAATGGCTGGGAGGGGTGGGGGCGCAGCCTGGGGTGGCCCCCACAGAGAGCACACGGCCTGCAGAGCGTCTGCGGCTGGGATCAGTGCTCACACCACCCCGTTCCAAAGGTGTTTGTGTGGTGAGGACAAAGGGCATTAGGAAGCGATGTTGCTTCATGGTGAAGCCAAAATCATGGGCTCCAGGTGCAGATGCCGTCTATGAATGTGCCTGGCTCCCCTCCACAGGGCCTAGCCTTTTCAGGGAAGATGTCACCCCATTTTGCCACACGTCTTGGCCCTGGGCTGCGCTCATCTGCCTGTGTGTTGATAATGTGCGTTTTATAGGTCATTCGATGACGTACCCGTTCTGCTGGTCTCCAAGGCGGTACCCCTAAATGTAATATGTTAACTGCGCCACTCAGCTTTATTCCTATGGAAAACACGTTCAATGCACATTTCCTTGCAATTTGATGTTCTCAGAGCGTATTTGTGACCGAGCGTGCTTCTTTATGTTGACATATTGTTCATGGGGTTTCATTAGTCAGATGTTATGTCACATCACATATGGACCATGAGGGAAAGTGACATTAATGACAATCTGGTGACATTCAGTTCTATGCAACACGTCAGGTTAAAAATAAAACAGGAAAAAAAAAAAAAAAAAGAAGAAGATCTTTCTTATTTCCAGTAAGGTCTTTTCTTTCTTTTTTCTTATTCCTGAAAGAACTGCTGTTTTTGGATCAGCCGTTAATTGTTACTGGCAAGGCTTTGTGGGTAACTAGTGATGCAGATATCTACCCACCCCTGCACCGTGGGTGGAGGGAAGAGGAGCAGGGTCTGTGCTCAGTGCTCGTCGCATCTTAAGTCTCCCGTTGTCCAAACCATTCAATTAGAACACTGCATCCGGTGTGCCGGCTCACCTCGCCTGGCGTTCAGCTTGGCGGGGGTGGATGCAGATGGGTGGAGGGGGCCTGGGTGGAGGAACCTGAGTGGAGACTGGCAGGATTGGCGTGGAGACAGCTGAGAGCCAAGCCTGGGTTTCCACAAAGTCACTCGGGCCAGTGCAAGGCTCTCCGTGCTGTGTGGCCGCAATCCCTCTGACCTGTGAGGACAACTCAGGAGGACTGGGTACTCTCAGGACTGCCGTCACAGGGCCGGGGGCCTGGGGGTTCCAGGAACGAGGCAGTAAGGAGTCCCCTTTCCAGGAGGGAAAGCACTTTCCCTCTGTCCTTCACTCTCTGAGTCCATTCTCTCCAGTCCAAGGACAATCTGTATGAGAAACAACTCCGATGGCTCACTGGAGATCAGAAAGTGGGTAAAAATAATAGAACGTTATATCCTGACTGTAATCAACCCCTTAATTTTCAGGCCCTGGTTTTGAAAATGCAGAAATAAATTGAGCTCTTCAGTTAAAACCTAAGAATACTGTGATTTCTACTTTTTTAAGTCCATGTGCCTCCTTCTGATGCTGTGTGATCCTCAGGCCGCAGCGTGGGCAGCATGCACCGTGGACTGTGTGGGTTCCGAGGGCTACAGCTGCACTTCCTGCTCTCGCTCGTCACATGCACCCCTGGGAAGCTCACACGGTCCCAGTGTCCTCTGTCGCATCCTTCCCATCCTGCTTTCAAGAACATGCTGTCCACACAGGTGGGCTTGTTCCTGGCCTACGTGCTGGTGGGGGGCCTGCTGCCTGTCCACACAGGTGGGCACCCTCCCTTTCCTTTCTCGGAGCTTAACTACTTGGAATAAAGAGGGTCTGGGATGCAGTGGTAACGAGTCGGGGAGGTAGCTACACCATGTCTGCCTCTCTGTTTGCCGCTGGTGTGTTTCACATCTGTGTTCTATGCACAGCCCCGATCTTGGCTTCCCAACAAGAATGGAACAACACCATCACGTATTTAGGGGTGGCAAGAACCTCAGGCAGAAGCAACATATACTTTGATTGATTAGAAGCAGAGAAATTATATGCTCAAAACAAATCTACCTGTGGGAGTTAAGGCCTGGTTCTGTCTCCACCATCAGGTCTCTGAGTGTGTACATTGAATTCCTGGAGGTTTTCAATGTCTCCTCCCGAGGGTCTGCAGCTCCCGGGGCTGCCATAACAAATCACCACGGACTGGGTGGCGCATACCGTCAGGGACCGACTCTCTCCCAGTTCAGGAGGCTGAAGTCTGCTGTGCAGCAGTCAGGAGGGCTCAGCCCTCTGCGAAACTGTCTGGACCCCTCCTGCCTCCCCAGTTGATGGAGTTTGCCATCACTCCCTGGGCATCCTCGGCTTGCAGCTACGTGGCTCGGACTCCTGTCCTGTCCTGTCTGTGCGTCTGTCTTCTCTGGTGCTCTTCTCAAAGGGCACTTGTGTTGGAGCAGGGGTCCACCCTTCCCCAGATGACCTCATCTTAATACCAGCTGCTGAGACCAAGGCCACATTCAGAGGGCACAGGGTTAAGATGCAACCTGTGGTTTACGGGGACAGAGTTCAGCCCATAAGACTGGGCGCAGCTCATTGATCCCAGTGACCACAGCTGTCAACGCTGGTGGCCCTTTCTGCCCCACGTGCCAGCTCTGTGGTTGTCCCGGGCAGGGCTCCTCTGCTGCCATTCTTCATGGACGCTATGATCCGCTGGAGCTGCGAAGTTTCTATTCCACAGTAGCTGGAGCCACCGACTTCAGAGGCGGTGATTGAAAGGCAGTGTCGGGGCCGGGGATGGGAGTCTACAGAGGAGCTAGCTCAGGGTGCCCAGCATCGCAGGCGGCCCATGTGCGGGGCGAGTCGCCTTGCTTCTCTCCCGGTGGGAGCATGGCCAGGCCTCCTGCCCGGCTGCTTGGCTCGTCGGCACATTCCTTTCTGCAGGACCAGGTGGCCTCACTCCTCCTGCCCTGGCGGCCGAGTGGGCTCCTCCTCACTGTGGCTACTGAGCTGTCCCTTGAAGAACCTCAGAGTTCTGTTCTTGTAGGGCGAGGTTTTCAGCCCGACCAACAAATTACACGACAAAACACGAAAAGAAACAACTGGAGAAGTTGAGACACCAGTGTCTCTCCTGTCCATTCACTTCAAAAAGGCTGCATGGCCTCGGCCTCATGAGCTCAGTGGGCTGGTGGCCACATGTGACTGGGGCCAAGTTCTTCAGGGACTTCTTGTCCTTGGGAATGAGCTCTCCCTAGGCCCTGAGGACCTGTGCTAGTCAGCTGTTGTCCCAGCACCAGATGCCCGAGGAGAGCAACTTAGAGGAGAGAAGCCTTGTCTTGACTCACAGTTTCGGAGGCTCAGTCCACGGCTGGCTGACCCTTTTGCTCTGGGCCTGAGGTGAGGCAGGACATCCTGAGGAAGGTGTAGCACAGGAGCACTGCTCCACTCGTGGTGACCAGGAAGCAAAGAGTGACGGGAAGGGACTGTGTTGGGGAAGACGCACCCTTCCAGGAAATGCCACCTTCCAGGTGCCTGCCACCCAGTTAGTCTATCCAACTAGGGCCGGTTGATTCGCTCACAGCCCTCATGATCCAAACTCCTGCACCAGCAAGGGAGCCTGGGGGAAGAGCTTACATCCAGACCATAACAGGACCCCGATGCATGTGTGTTGAGGCAGAGATGAACCTTCCACAGTCTTAGAAATGGCACGTCATGGGCGTTCGTTGGCTCAACAGAGGGCCGGAGAGCAGAGGTGACAATTCTCAGCTCTGCAATGACAAGTTAGAATTGGCCGAGGGGTGTGGCTCGTCCCAGTGTAGACAAAGTGGCCAGCATTGAGCAGAATGAGGTCACGGGTTCCAATAAGTGAAAAGAGCCCAGCAGGGGTCCAGGGTCGGTGGCTCTCCGACCACCTCGAAGACCAGCACCATTGCCTGGTAGCTGTGCAGTGGGGTGGGGCTGAAGGACAGAGTTCTATTCACGGGACTCCAGAAGCTCAGTGGAGCCCTGTCATTTTACCTGACAAATGTGGGAGACTTGGCCTTATGGGGGGTAGAGAAGCCACAGATTGGGGTACAGTATATAGTTCTACTTTTTTTTAAAAGGGACTTTCTAAAAGGTGAGTAGGTGGCTGTCAGGCACACTGGGAGAGCCAGAGAGCGAGCCTGGGAAGGGCGCAGCAGCCGTAGCACTCAGGCCCACTGCAGGGACTTCTACAACAGCCACAGTCAATGACCCTTGGCTTCAAGGGTCTCAGAGATAGAGCACAGACACTCGTGGGTATCCGCCACCCTAAAGCACCCCGCACACCTGTGTTCGTGAGGGCCCCCCAGACTCACCGTCTGTTCTGATGCTTGCAGCAACTGTACTGGCTGTGCAGAACCTGGGCCGAAGCTTCTGGCATGTGCCTTGGGAAGGGGGACTCATGACGTGACATGTCAGGAAGCCGAGGTGTCCAGGAGTGCAGATGAAGAGCGTCCTCTCCGCAGGCCCTCCTCTTCCCGATGGAGGGATGCCTCTTTGACCCTGCTTGAGTCCATTTAGGTTGGTTTGGGGAAGAGATCCTAGTTTATGGGAAAATTTAAAGGTGGAGGTAGAGGGGAGGAGGTGTGGGTAACCTCTACACTGCAGGGGCTTCGTCTCTACCACTGTGACCAATGCAACCCATAGTACAGGTGACCCCTGACTCAGACAACCTGGGTTTCCTGGGTGAATTTGTGATTGAATTGTTTAGGAGCTAAATTTATTTTCTTATAGAAACAAAACTATAAGTGGTGCTGATTTCCACAGCCAGCCCACATTCACTGAGGACACGGATGAATGAGAAAGAAGTATTAACTCTAATCAGATAATAAGATCTACCTGCATATTTACATGACTGTTATTTTGATGTTAGACACCATATTGTCTTATCCTCTTTGATAGCTTGGGTCCCTCCCGCAGTAGCTTAAACTTCCACCAGAGAAGCTCTGCTCAGTGTGAGAGGAGGAGCCATGGTGCACCTCCTCCTCCTCCTGAACCCGGATCTTGGTGCTCCCAGAGCTGTTTCCAAGAGCCATGCCTGAAGGAGACATCTGCCCCTAAGTGGGACAGGCAGGAAGTGTCCCCATCTCCACAAGACAGGGTTATGGAGCGACCTGGGGTGTGCAAGGAGAGCTGGGAGATGTGATTCAGCAAGCACAGGGCAGAGACAGGGATACTCCAAGGCTGGGAGCCGTGGGGCACCAGGCTCCGCTCTCTCCATGGTGATCTCAAAGCTTGCATCTGGTAGGCTTCCGGCAGGTGCCCTGTGATGACCGACATGGAGCACGGTCAGGCTTCCTGCAGCTATTAGTGCTCCACGTTGTGTGCATCTCTGAAGTCACTTGTAGCCATACGACTTAACAGCCATCTTCTCTGGAGTGTCATTTTAGCCATTTTGACATAAATGAGGTCCTTCTTAGGAAGCAAAGATTGGGGACAACTGAAAGTGTAAACTGGAAACTTGAGTTTGTTTGGTGTTAATCCAATTTGAAATGTAAAGCCAGTAAAAGGAGCTAGTCCTCTAAGTATCACCCAATTTTTGTAACTTTATATTTGTAAATAATATGTATATACAATTTATATATCCTTCCATCTATTTATACATTCATTTTCTCATACACCCGCCCCTCCATCCATCAACTGTTATAAATATCTCTTACCCATCCAACCACCATCTATCATCTGTCTACCTACCTATCTATCCACCTACCCATCCATCCATCCATCTATTCCCCTGTCTACCACCACTACCATCATCATCTGGAGTCGGGTGTGTATGTTGCTCTGAGGGGTGTCTGGAATGGGATTTGCCTAAGGTTAGTAACAATAATTTGTGGTTTTTTTAAGAGGCAAACTTTGGATAGATGGAGGGATATAGATGATGGTAAACAAGACAGGAATTTATTTATTTTCTTTAGGTTGACATAAATGATATGAGTATAGATATATGACCAAGTTTTTATTTTCTACTTTGTGCAGCTTAGGGGATGTGACTCAGTAAGCACAGGGCAGAGACAGGGATACTCCGAGGGCTGACTAGTACTAGTGATCCAAGATGCATTGCTGTGTGCTCAGTGCCAGGCGCTGCTGAAGTCACACAGACACAATGGTGAATGGAACAGATGGAGACCTTGTTCTCAAGCTTGCATTTTATGTAACAAGTTGAAGGGAAAAAATAGCATTAGACACGTGGTGGGAGATTGCTGGGCTAGTGTCCACAGGAACATACCATCGTGTAAAGTCACAGAACATTTCCTAGTTTAGTTTCCTTCTAAGGGTATACAAATCCATTTGTTAATTCAAACTGATTAGATTACAAACAAAGGAAAACTATTGATGGAGATCAGTGCCGTGTGTTAACAGTGCCTCAGAATGTCGCTAGTGCCCAGTTCACTAGGAGTCCATCGTGTGTCTCCTGTGGAAGTGGCCTCAAGAGTCCAGGGACATCTGTCCATTCTGAGTTCATACAGCAGTGTGCAGTTAAACGTTTACAGACCACTTGCAACTGTAAATGAAGGTTTTACTTACGATGTGTGCCAATTTCTGTGGTGTAAAGTCTCCTGCGATGGCTCATTTCCAGCTACCAGGGTGGAAGTGGGAAGGATGTACACACCTGGTTCCAGCCTCACCTGGATCACCATGAGTAGAAGCAGGAGTTCACTATCCAGAAAGTGTCTGTTTTTTAAACAGCAGTTGTTCCTAAATCTCACGGCTCACAGAGGAACCAGCGGAAGAGCGGCAAACTGTTGAAACTTCAGGAATGAATTGATAACTTCAGCCCCAGAATTGATTTAACGAAGTGATCGTCCTCATTGAGACCTATCAGTGTGCTACAGATGCTTATCTTTACTCGACAGTCAGTCAGTCAGCTCTTAAATTCTGTCGTTTTTCCTTTCCTTGAACGTGGTCCCTCCGTCCCTCTCCCAGTGGCACTGTCTAGTCTAGATCTCCGTCACCTGAGGTCTCTACCTCTGACGTAGGTGCTTGGGTGCTCACCTTTCTCACCTGCTCTTTCATACTGTTTTCTATTTGATATTTCGAAGATTCTGAGAGTGTCTCATCAATTTCCTGCTCAGGATCACTGGCAGGGCTTTACTGTCTTCAGGATAACAGTCACCCAAAGGCATGTCAGGGTAGGTGGCCCTAGCAAGGCGCATCACTTCCTTCGCTGAAGAGTAAAGGGACCAAGGTTGAAAAGGCCAACAGAAGCCCCTGCACAATCCTGGGCCCCAGTCAAGATGCTGAGGAGAAAAGTGGCCTCAACAAATGGGGAGGCAGATACTGTCTGTCTCAAGGGCTAGAGAAGCTGTGGTGTCCTCCATCCGTCACATTGAGTTCTTCTGTCTTGCCAGCTCAAAGCCTCAGGGTCATATGAGTTGAAGGGGGACTGACACAAAACTAACCCAGCGGGAACTGCAGTCTTAGATGCTGTGGTAGGTGTCGGACCCTACCTCATGGCACGTCTGGAGGGTCAGTGAATGCATTTCTGTACCCACCCAAAGGAAGAATCAGAATCAGTTTGAATTCACCTGGAACGGACGGTTATACACAGCCACGATTTTGCTTCTTGCTAAGCAAACTCTTCTGCTCTTCATAATAGAACCCGAAGGGGCTGGGCCAACTGGTGATCCCCACGATGTCCTATGGGTGTGTATATGGATGACGTGTTTATAGGGCGTGATGAACCGAAAGTAACAAGTACTCTGGCTGTGCTTCAGAGGGAGAGATAAGTTCCGTGAAGTTTTAGGATCCTGCCATGTGGTACATTTTTAGAGATTCAGTGATATATGGTGGGTCAGGCCATTATGCAGCATGTTATGATGCCTTGGGCCTTATACTCTATTGGCTAGTTTATCAAATGACTGGCATGACTGACAGTTTTGAGCAGGCTCAGTGCAAGAAATGCTCAAGCAGGTCCAAGCTACTGCAAAAGCAGCCCTGTCCCTAGGATTATATAAATGCATATGAAGTCTCTGACTGGTCCCAGTGAGAGGGCTGGGGCCCACATCCTTACATCTCTGGATCAAAGCCATGTCATATAAAGCAAAGGACCATGTGAGACATGTTGGCCTGGTCCTGGGTCTTAGTGAAGACTGTGTACTCATGGGACCTCTCATGGCCACCAAACTTGGTCATTCATTAGGAGCTGACTGTTGTCACACTCACCAAACCGTGAGATGGACACTCACAATAACAATTCCCATGGAAGAGAGAGGAGATGCCTCAGTGCATGGAGGTGATGAATGAGTTCAGCCTTGGCACAAGTTGCAGCAATGTGAGCTGTGGGTCATCCGCTAACCTTGCCAATTTCCCCCAGAATGGGACAACAGCCATCATGGGGATGTCTTGGCTGCATGAAGTGAACTTAGCATGGGTGGGTCTGAGCCATACAAGGGGTGGACTGTAATTTATACCATCAGCACTGTCCCCAGCCCTTGCAGTCCTCGCCCTGCATCTCCTCTAGCATCGGAATGCTTCTGCCTTTCATGACTATGACCTGCTAAGCTCCTTTGGAGAATGGCCCTTGGGACCTTGAGTCACTTTTGTTACCTGTGCAGATTGCTGTACGTACCTAGGAGTTTATGCTGTGCCTTGACGCAGACTGAGAAGTTCAAGAGTCAAAATCCAAGTCCTTGCCTCAGGTCAGGACCACTGAGGTAAGGCCCCCCCCTGGAGATGATCCTGAGGGCTGTGCTGAAGCCACCTGCTGCAGGGCTTTGCCTGGATCCCACTGTTTGGCCACCCTCTCTGTTCCCTGCTTCGTCTCCCTTGCTTTCTCCTGAGAGCACTTCTTAATAAATAATCACTACACAGGAAGCCTCATCTCAAGTTTCGCTCCTGTAAAAACCTGTCCATGACATTGTTTGTCTTTTCTTCTTACTCAGAATGTAAGATCCTGGAGCCCTGAGACGGTTCCTCACGATTCTTGGGTTTTTAATCATTTTGTGTAGCCCAAGGCACAGATGCAGTAGACAGCCGCTAGAGTCTCAACAAAATTCTTGAGTCATTTTAACAAACTTCAGATGATTATATATTTATATGTAACTTACAGGAAATGAAATATTTGCTTACTAAATTGAGATGTGATTTGCCTTTTTTTTTTAAGAAAAATTATGGGAAGCAATTCTTTTTTGAAAAACGTCATTTTATTTTGACACCTTCCAGCGTGACTCAGAGACTACTCATTCTAAAGGGTCCGTCACATTCTCATCAAGGCGAGGGATGACACAAAAGAAATGCCTCATGGCAATAAAGATTTATTTTTAAAGTAAAGTTTGATTTTCAAAGATCTCACAGAATACAAATGAAATTCCCTTTCCACTTGGCTATCATAATATTCACAGACAATTACAATAAGATGAATCATTCACATCAGTCAGAAATCCACGATTTTCAGATCTCAAACAATGCCTCTGATAAGATAATGTATCAGGAAAGAGCATAATTGAAGCAGCAGACAGGACTCTCCCTGTGATCAAAGTGACAAAACCCTCCCACTGCAAGTGTGGGGCCGTCATTCCCCGTCTCACCCGGACCGTGTTTAAGAGATGCTTTCTCCGCTCACTGGGGAGCTCCTCCTGTCTACGTGAAGGGAGAGAGGCTGACCTGGAACCTGAGGCTTTGGAACATGGCGACACAGAAATGCAGCACGGATTGAAAGGCATGTGAAAGACAGAGGTGCTGCCCAGCACCAGCTGTGCAGGGCCGGGCCCCCGAGAGGCAGAACACTTAGAGGTGCTCGTTGAGGGAATATTCACTGGAGCCTCCTGAACCTGTCCTGCTCCCCACCTTCTGCACTCCCGCCTGCCCTGGAGGTTGGGTGTCATCCCACCGCAAACCGGTCCCCAGTAGTGAGCAGAATGCCACCTGCCACTCTGGGTTGAATTTTGCCCTGTGGTTGGAAGTGTTTGGGCTGTGGCGGCTCTGCCCACTGGACCCCTCAGAGGAACTCCGATGGCTGCATCCCCACGTGCAAGCCATCACAGGCACAGGAAGGGGGGAGAAGGGGTGTCTGAGATGTTGGCCAAAGGCGCGGTTTCCATTCGACGGAAGGAAGTTTCAGTTACACAGAAGTCTTAGTGACCTATTGCCCAGCTGGTGACCGCAGTCCATAATAATGATACATGGTAAGTTTCAAAACTGTGGAAAGAGTTTACTTTACAAAAAGTCATGGAAAGTAACTGAGATAATGGATATGTAATTTAGCTTGATTTAATCCTACAGGGTATAAATATATCAAAACATCACATTGCACCCCACAAACACATGTAATTATGATTCATCAATTAAAGATTTAAAAAAAATGCTTGTAGAAAGAAAAGATTTGTAAGGCTAAGCTATGAGATAATGGTGTTGTTTCTCCAGAAAGCCACCCTGTTGCTCGAGGTGGACGGTGATATTTATCTTCCTCTTCCGTTCCACCATCCTCAGTACCTCTCTCCCACAGCTTCCCGCCCACCACAGCCCAGCTGTTCTTCTCCTGGATCCCAGTGGGCCGTGGCTCTCCTTCCTATACCCAAATTAATGACACTAAGGAGTGAGCGTGATGAGGTTGTGTGTTTTGTACCTTCCTGTGGTATTCTTTGAAGTCTGAAGGGAATTGAAGGAAATACGTAAGCAGTGGATACGGGAGGGTCCAGGCAGACGGGAGGGAGCTCTGCCGGAGAAGGGCCTGGCGCAGGGCGTCCTTCTCAGGCCTGGTCGCCGGTCCTGCCAACACTGTCGGGTTGTTAGGTGACAAGTGCGGGCTGCAGCGTTGGGCAGAACCAGGCACAAGCTGGTTTGGGGACATCAAGCTTCAGCCCCACAGCTGAGCAGTGGGACAGATACAGGAACTCATGGCTGTTTTCTGGAAGACCTAAAGGGAGGAAGGAGGGACACTCTGCTGAGGGTCTCGTGGGGAGCGAGTGAATCCGTCTGTATCCCTGCTGCTGTTTTGTCCACATGACAACCACCCTTTCCTTTGCGTAGGTGGAGACTTGGAGGGTGACCATCGTTACTCATGTCGCAGGTCCCTTTCCTTCTGATGTGAGTTCCCATTTGCACCGAGTCCTCTGCATTCTTTGCCTTCTCAGAGGGGCTCGGTGCTGGCTGCATGGGGAGGGTCACCCCGTGTCGCCCACGGAGTCCTTATTCTTTCTCCTCTGCCCACATCTTCCTTGGCACATTCCAATAATCAAGTGAGGCACACACTTTCTCTGGGTCACAGGGCAGCTCATTATAGGCTGCTCAGTTTTATACCACCCACTTGCCAGAGAATGAATTTACTCAGGCATCCAACAAGGAAGATTTCAACTTTATTCTGAGTATATGTCGAGTTTTATGTCTGCTCTACATGACCGGGGAAGTAAGTCCAGCTCACAGCAGAGTTAAGGCAGACGGTCTGCTTTCCACAAGTCTCAGAGCTTAGTCCACCTGCCTTTGGGACTATGGTTTTTGAGGGACATGGTAGAGGGCCTCCAAGTTTTGAGAACAGGGCTGTGAGTCAGAAACATCATTTTACTATTACTTTCTGGCATGGGACCTTGGCTAGTTCTATGAGCTTCCTTTTCTAAACCAAAAACATAGGTGTACTTTCTGTCTTGTGGAATGTTGTAAGTTCTTCCTGAGTATCAAAATATATAATGCAGGAGAAGCCTATAAATATCAGGCAACTATTGGAATGCCTACTATCCTGATGGAAGTTCCACTGGCTGAATGGGACCAAGACAAGGGTCGTGGGAATTTTAAGACAAGTCGTTTCATTTTGATTAGTTAAAGTCAGAACTTCAATGATTTTAAAATTTATCTATTAAATTTAATTACTTTAAAAAATAATTCAGTGACACAATTTTGTGGTTTGCATGGAAGATCTTTTCCCAGTAGTTTATACTATTGGAAATAAAAGCTGCCCTTCATCAATAAATTGAGATTCCGTAGGACATTAGGGAGCCTTACCAAAAAAGAAGGGGAACTACTTTATCAAATTAAAGTACCACTGACATTTGTTTTGCAAAGCAACGAATGATCTCTTGTCCTCATCACCGCGGCCCAGCGCATTCTAGAAGGCCTCTCCTCGTAGAGGAAGACTCTCGTGATCTCCCCTCTCTCTATGTGAATGTCTGGAACTTGGGTCGAATCTCAGTTCTAACCCTTAAGAGATGGTTCTTTCACTGTGATCTGATTCAACACAGGTCTAACTAACCTGGAACTTTCTTTTGCGGAACGATCCTAATAGATTTGCATGCAAGCCAAAGCTTCGACTGTGTCTTCGGGAGAACAGGCGTTGGAGGGGGGTGGTGGTGCACAGAACCCCCTCCGTGGGGACAGCGGTGATGCCCGTGGAGAGGTCCTGCTTCAGTGGCCGATTAGGAAAGAGAGGATTTCTCAGTGGTAGCTCTGAGCTCAAGACTGGACAGACTGAGGCACACCCTCTAACAGTGTATGATGATAGGGAAAAACTGATACGCCACAGGTAACGCCCACCCTTGTGAGGGAAGGCTGACCAGGCTGGGTGACCGGCACCCTGCTGAGTATAGACTTCTAGACACAGAGGCCATGTGTCCCCTGCCCTTATGTCCCATGGTTGGTAGAAGAGAGCTCTCAGTCATGCCAAATAGATTTGGAGCATATCTAAACCATTTTTGATAAAATTTCCCCTTTTCATTCCTAATCAACCTAAGCTTCCTACTAACACATTTTCCCCCTTTGCCTGAAACTTTCTGAAAGGTCTGATGGATGAGTGTCCCTGGTAGGTTCTTTTTCCTTTTACTCCATGTGTTTGGAGAGTGTTCTGAACTCCCAATTTGGATGGGAATAGAGTTCAGCTACTGGGACTTTCCTTGTCCACAAGTGTCCCTCAGGAAGCATTGCTGGACCAGAGCCTGCGTGTCACAGCAGCCTCAAGGCCAGGAGCAGACTGTCCCCAGTGCTAAAGCCCCTTGCAAGTTTCTTATGGTAGGAAACTTGAAAGGTTCAGTTGCAGGTGACCCACACTGTGCAACAAACTGTGAGCTCGAGACCCGCCCCACACCAGTCACAAGCTGAAGGAGATGTGAGAGACAAAGTGACTGAAGTGTTTTCATGCTCCCTCCAAGAAAATAGCGTCTTTTGTTAAAACAAAATGTACATTGCTCGTCAGGACAATCCTCTAGGACAAGGGCATGTGGGGCTGCCCTTGGAACTGGAACAGGAAGGTGGACTCCCAGGCCTGGTGCCTGGCCTGCTGGGCCGGGTAAGCCGCCCGTGGGCTGCTCTGGGTGGACCATCCCGTGCTTTCCCAGTGTCTCTCCCTGAGTCCTGACTCCGTGGCTTCTCTTTCTCGTCATGTTACGCAGGAAACACTGTGTTTTGAATCATTCACTGAGGGGCGTATTTGTGACCGCTCCCTCCAACACTGGCCCTTTCTATTCCCATCAAGACTCTACTTTTACCTTTTTTTTAGATCCCAGGACTCTCACAAGGTGCGATGGTTTGGATCCGGAAGGTCCCCCGAGGGCTCTGTGAGTGGCTTTGTCCCGGGTGCAGCAGTGCTCAGAGGTGGGATCCGGGGGCCCTGACCTCGTCAGTGGATTGACCCATGGACTCCTGGTGGGGGGCACGGTGGGAGGAAGTCGGTCACTGGGTACCTGGGACCTGTGAGGGGACGCTTGTCCCTGGGGCCTTTGTCTCCTCTGCTTCCCGTGGCCCTGAGCCTGGCGGCCGACCCAGCTCCCGCCATGGCTTCTGCCAGGCCTCAGGCCCATGCAGTGGAGCCTGGCGACGGAGGCTGGAAACTCTGAGACCAAGAGGCCAAAGGAAGCTTCCCGACTCTAGGGGTGTGTCAGCGACACAGAGCTGCGCTGAAGGCCAGCATGCTTCCCGTGTCGGGGGAAAAGCCCGAGCTCAGGGCCCAGTGAAGAGCTCCCCGGTGGTCACTGGGGGAGGGTCGCGGCCTAGCACTGCCTGCCCCATAGCACAGCCTAGGAGCGAGGCACAAGGACACCCTACCTGCTTGGTACAGTGGGTGGGGGGCAGCTCCAGGACCCAGGTGTGGCCAGGGTGCCGTGGAGAGCCTCACGGGAGACCTGGCAGCTGACAGGACCTGCGATGGTGCCCAGGTGGGTGGCCCACTAGTCCTGCTCTGCCCCATGGTGGGTGGAGGAGGGGGAGCCACAGGGGCGGGGCAGCCACTGCCTGCCTGCCCTTCTTGGTCCCTATAGTTCAGCATTAGGACAGCTGGACATGTCTTACTCAGCCTGGTTTTTCTAATAAAATATATTAGGGAAAAATGACTATATATATATATGTAAAATAGAAGGTATAAAATACACTATTAAACTTTGAATAATTTTGAAAATTAGTGAATTATTAAAATCATCCATAACACCACTCCTTAGAGACAGTGATTATTAATATTAAGGCGAATTTCTTCTTACTTTACTTTTCTATGGATAAATATATGAAAATACATATTTCTTCCTAAGTGAGGTCATTCTTGGCATATAATTCTGAATGGTTTTCTCACATAATGTAATAACAGGATTTTTTTTTTTAATTCATTAAGTAGTAGGTACTATTAATGGATAAATGCTGTTCCACTCTATGACTTAAATCAACCTGTTTTCTGTCACACTACCTGGGCTGGTACAAGTACATGGGCTGTCCCAACTCGGTCCCAATCTGTGTCCACCTGGGCTGGGATGGCCCAGACGGACTGCGCGTCCACAAAGACTGAGACTTCAGGCAACATCAAGCCAGACTGCAGGAGGAAGAAGCTGCTCCCATGGGCCCCGGCCTGCCACCCAGCTGTCCCTCTGGCCTGGCACTGCCTGGTGCTCCTGTGTGAGGGAGGAGGAGGACTGAGAAGGGTCCCCGAGGAAGGCTTTACCTGCAACTCTGTGGGAGAGAGGAGGGCCAAAGCAGTGGGGGAGGACCCTTTTCCACACCTCCCCAGTACCCTTCTGGGCCTGACCCCTCTGGGCCTTAGAGGTCATTCTCAGTGGAAAGGGCAGCAGTGGACACAGCCCTTCACAGTGGGTGGGGCCACTTCAACCAGCAGCCACACCCAGTGAAGCAAGAGACCTGGCCAAGTGACAGTGGTGCTTGGAGGGGCCTCGTCCTCCAGGGGAGTGCTGTCCAGACGGCCTTCATTCCCGGAGAACACCTCGAGGAAGGACCAGGACAACGGGCAAATATAGGCGCTTACAAACAATTGATCAGTGTGTTCATGAGCAAGGGAGAGACGTCCCCAAGGACCCCCCAAAATGGCAATTTTGTGAGAATTCTGCATGGGCCTGTGTGGACCTGGCCAGGGACAGGGCAGACATGTAACTCTGAGGTGAACATCTCTGCAGAGATGATTCCTCCAGGAAAGCCTTGGAAATAAGATTACTGGATGCATTTAAGGATCTTGCTTCCTCTTATTGCTTTGCTAGAAAGGACCAATTCATATTTGTCTAGAATTTTGAGAGATTTGGATTTCACCATGTGCTGCCAGAGGGAGGGACTGACAAGAAGGTGCTGGTGGGTCCTGCCTCAGGTGGAGGAGGGACCGAAAGAATGTGAGCTGAGGTTCCCAGGGAAGGCTGATGGCCAAGGCAGGACAATGCTGACCGGGGAGCAGGGCAAGGGCTGGTGGATGGCACTTGCCCACCTGGGGTGCCCCCTGGGTCAGGATGGGTCCAGGAGCGAAGGAGTGGGGTTGGCTACCCTGTCCTGGACATCGGTTCTCATGTCACCACTTGCTGTGGACACTTCCTGCGTCTCTCAGAAAACATCCACAATCAGACACACTTCAAGCACATGGGGTCAAATCTGCAAAGCGGTGGCTCTGATGGCACTGAATGGACTCATTTCCTAAGCCCACGGTGAACGAGGGACCCCAGGCTGTGGCTTAAAATAACAGAAATTTGCCCTTTTACAGATTTGAAGGCCAGAAGTCTGAAACCCATGTGTGAAGAGGACCATTGTCCCTCCAAGGGCCTGGGGCAGACCGTTGTGCTCTCCCTGCTCCTGGAGGTTCCCAGAGGCCCCGTCGTCCCCTCCCATCTCTGCCTGGTCCTCGGGTGGTCGTCCTCTGTGTGTGCGCACATGTCTCCACGCTCCCACTTTCCGTCGGGCTCCCGCTGGCCCAGTAGGACTCCTCTCAGCTGATCTCAGAAGACTGTTTCCACACATGACTGCATTCACAGGTGCCTCCGGCTGGGCTTCACCATATCTGGCTGGGAGAGGAGACGCAATTCCACCAGCCAAACTATTACATACTTGCTGCTTTCCCTTACAGAGTGAGCCCACTTTTGTTTATTTAGGTGGAAAGTCTCTGTAGATGGGCTCTCCTTTTTTATAAGTATCCTCAGGTTTTGTTTGGGAACTCATATTGCATACGCACGACAAAGTCTCATCATCTACGTGTCATAATCAATGACTTAGGCCTGTTGTTGTGAAGAGGAGTTTTGTAGATCCCTTTTCTGCTTCTCTTATAGGAATAAGGGTGTCTGCATGTCCAGTCCTCAGCCACACTGGGCAGGAAGCTGGGAGCACCTGGGCCTTCCCTGAAAGTGTCTAACACAGTGGTGTTACAGCTCGGGTGCATGATTGCTCCCCCTTGTCGTCACCCTGTTGATGCGGCACCCTGAGCTGCAGGCACCAGCCTCAGTGTCTGTTGATTTAACCTTCCCTTGGCTTGCATTTTCCCATACGGATCCTGGTTTTGTTCTCCAAATCGGTCCGTGTTTCACACCCAAATCTTCATGGTGCAATGGACGCTATCTCGTCCTCCTGGATGACTGCTACCTTCACTGGGATTCTGTCCTGCACTTTTGGGTGAGGGCTTGGGAGAAGACTTGGAACTGGGCTCCAGACTCTGAATGGCAGGCTGGCATCGGTAGTGACCTGTGGCTTGATCAGAGACGCGAGCCTTCCATTGCTTCCAGCTTGGGACCTCCGTCCACCTCCTAGCTCCTCTGCTCTCCTCCATCCATCTGGACAGAGTCCCTTGGGCAGAACAGGCCCTGACAAACTACTCTTCATTGCCAATGGAAGTCACTGGCCCCTTGTCCCCCTTCTGCTGTCTCGGTAAGCAGTGATTTTGACATGAACCCTGTGCCTTTCCATTGCACTTGGGTAGGGTGTTTGGGGGGTCACTGCCGCGTCAGCAGGCTCTGCATATGGACCTGGGGCGTGTTCTCATCCTGCTGTCTTCCACCCCTCCCTCCCCCCTTCTCCCACATGATTTCACTTGCAAATGTTCCCGATATGCTAACTGCGGTGCCTGCTCTGGAAGAGCATGTGGACCGTGCACGATGCGGATCCTGAGACAATCTAACAGCTTGCTTATGCATCTATTTGGCTTGGATGGAAAATTAGAGCAGCTTTAATCTGCTACCCGCATCAAGCAGGGAAGCACTCCCTGGAGTGCGGAGCTGGGCGCATCTCAGCAGGCTCTGATGAGGGCGGCTGCAGGGGGAGTGCCGCAGCCTCCAGCAGCATGCAGGGTGCCGCTCGCTGGCCTCGGGAGACCCTGCTGTACTGCAGGGCCACCTTCATGCTGGACGGTCCGAGTCGCATAGCTGCATAATGGAAAAATACCAACAGGGATATTTTTTCCCTGGGTGCCCACATCAGTGTGGGTGATTGAATTGAGGTCTTTAAAAATGGACACATGATGCAATTCGGTCAGACGAGCATTTTGGATTTTAGTAATTAGTAGCTAGGGGCTTGACGAAGTGTAGGAGGGAGGTGGGAGGAAAGTCTATTTTAGGAGCTCAGAGTGATAAGGCCTCTGCGTGTTTTTATCAGTTCATGTAGAATCTGACATGTGGTAAACAGGAAAAGATAGTATTTTAAAACCCCATAAATACACAGGGTTGGGAAAAAACACCACAGCAGAGAAGGGAATGCCTGCCTGCCAGCGCCACGCCCCTGGCCCGCAGTGGTGGGGTGGCCCGGAAGGGCTGGGTGGCACTGTGAGGACCCTTCTAAGCCCGTGGAGGCCTGTTCTCCCAGGCTCTGTGGGCTTCACCCGCTGGGCTCTCTGTTTAGGACTGCGAGCTGCTCCAGCGCTACCCGCTCCAACAGGAGCCAAATTTTAGGTTGACTTGATTTGGCACATTCCTTTGTTTTATGGCTTTCTGTCAACATCCCCAAATTAATGCGATGTTATGTTGACTGTTTTGTTTTTTAATGCAATGAAGCTGTCTGGAAATTACAATTGGATAGAGCTTTTTGGAAATTCACGTTGACATCACAATCATATCATAATAAAACTGTATGGAGCCTGGTGGCTTTGTGTGGACACCTCTGCTGTCCAGGTAAGGAAGGAAGGGTCTTCTGTGTAAATTTTCAATGTAGTTTTTTGCTATTTTTTTTACAATATCAGGGCAAACATAGTCATCATAAACAACTAAGATTTGCCTCTGACACCAACAAACAAGACCCTGTTAGATATTTGGGTGGCCTAACTCAGGGGCTATTGCAAAGCTCAAAGATATGTGATGAGAAAGTGCTTCAAAAAGTTAAAAGTATTAAGAAAATATTAAGCCCAGAACAAAGTATTTTTGGTAAATGAGTAATAATGGCAGTGTAAAATAGTTCATTTTGACTGGAGCTAATTCAGTATTACAGGAAATTCTAACTATATATCTTCCAAGTAAAAGTTTCCATCTTTCTTCAAGACAGGAAATTGTACCACAATGAAATATGGAAAAAAAGATTTTATTTTTAGTTTTAACCAAACCGTGTTCAAGCACTGTACTAATATTCAACAAAGTCTTGTGTGTGTGTGTGTGTGTGTGTGTGTGCATGCCCAGAGCTCTGCCTAACGGGGTACACACATGTTTTCCCTTCCTCGACCCCGCTGGATTCGAGCCCTCGGTCTTCATTCACTACTTCCATCCTCCTTTCTCTAATCTGAAGGGAGCTGAGTCCTTCCATGGCGTCTCAGGAAGTCCTTGGAGTCTGATGTTCAGCGTCTAAGGAGGAGCCGACTGGGGTGTCTGCAGCAGGCTCCTGTGTGATGGTGCTAGGTAGGTGTCCAGTGACATCTGCCCCAGTGTGGCCCTGTGCCTCAGGCTGGGGGCTTGCACATGGCTCCATGGGTCTGGCCCTTGTGTGCCACCTCGAGACCGCCCCGCCGCGGGCCCTTCCAGGGAGCCCCTTCTCAGGCAGCTCTGGAGATGGAATGTGGGCTCCTGGTCCCACTCCTGAAAGCCTAGCAGGACGATTGTGAGAGTCAGACACTTTAGGCACAATTGGTCATCAACGCTTGTTAGAATCAGCTTTTCTTTTAAATGAAGATAAGCTAAAGATTTAAATCACGAGTGATCAAGAGGAAGCCCCAGTAATTCTGCAGGCAGCGTCAACAGGAAAAGAAAGGGGAGGGAAAAGGCCAGGCTGCTCCAGAGCCCAGCACTGCTGCTGTGGACACGGGGTGGACACTGGAACAAGGAAGGCGACAGTGACCTCCAGAGGCCCGGCAATCGGGCTGCAGGGGTGGTGGCAGAGATGGCCAGCGGGGTCTGACTCTGATCACACCCACTCCTCCCTGGGGTCGCCAACCTGCCTTTCCCACCCCCCAAGGAGCCTTCAGAACCCAGGCCTGCTGCCGGGGCAGACGGGTGGCTGCAGGGCGGAGGACGGGTGGGGCAGAGACACAGGAGGAGCCCCGGTCTCTGAGACATTCGCTGGGTGAGCACAGAGATGTACACGCTCACGTGAGGGAGCAGTTGGCTTCACCTAAAATACACCCACCCGTTTACCCCAAAACGAGGTGAACCGATCAGCACTGAAATTAAGTTATGAGTTCAATTCTTGGGTTATATCTATGCAATCCCTAAGCCACTGGTTAACCCCACACCTTCAAATTAATTTGATAACTACAAACAATTAGATCAATGGTTTATTTTGATTGAATTAGTTTGTGATTTGTTTTTTAAGAGCCACAGTTTTTGTTTTTTAATATAAATTAATTGGTTCAAACAGGACCAATTATCTCCTCTGTCATGAAGAAATATGCATTCCCCCAAATTGACAGCACTCGGTTAATCTCAACAATACTGTAAACTGGAGGAGCAACTTCACATATTGAAGGCACTCACTGATTCTGTAAGCCCTATGTATTGAGAGTTTGTTGCATGAGGCTCTGAGGTAACCCGGGGTGAAATTACTGAGTCTTAGGGAATCTATACTTGTATCTCCATTTTTAAAACTAATATTCACTTTGCAACTGCACAGACCATCTTTTACTTCTAAACTAAATGACAGATAATACCGTGTCACTGGAGACATAGCCCTATCGAGCCACATGTAGAACTGCTAAAATCACAGCCCACAGAGCTCTCCTTCCAAGGACCCAACCTTGATTAATTATTCCATCGTCTAGACTCAGCAAAACTCACTATTCCTCGATGGAACTTTTAAAGATTTTGTATATCTGCACATTTTGTGTGTCTGTACAAATGTATTTAAAATAGCAAAAACCGTGCAAGAAGACCCACGGGTTTGCCACCTCTCTCCCACAGCCGTGGCTGGTGACCATTGGGTTTCATTCACTTCCGCTGCCTCCTGTCCCTGTGTACCTTTTACACTAGTGGAGGGATTGTAGTTACCACTGGTTACTAGTCTCTATAAGGTGTGTGTGTGTGTGTGTGTGTGTGTGTGTGTGTGTGAGAAAATGGACAGCAAAACTCTCATTAGAGGCATTCACTGAGTTCATAGCATCCTGCAGCTGTCCCTCCTGTCTAGGTCCAGGACTCTCCTCTCCTCAGAGGTAGCCTCCAGGCCGGCACTCCACACTCTTGCCTCCCCAGGTCCCCGGAACCCAACCTGCTGTCTCTATGGCTTTGCTGACTCTGGATGCTTGTGTGAGTGGCCTTGTGTGTCTGTCCTCCTTACTCTGCATGAGTTTCTCCAGGCTCCTCCATGGGGTGACATGCACCAGCACTTCATTCTCCTTCCAGCTGCAGAATATTCCACGTACATCGGTAACTCACGCTGTGTATTCACCAGCTGAGGCTGGTCAGGTTGGTCTCACCTTTGAGTGATTGGTGCTGCTATGATATTTGTGTACAGACTGCTGTTTGAACAGTTATTTTGAATTCTTTGGGGAATATAGCTGTCATTCCTTATCTGTAGTTTCATTTTCTGTTGTTTCAGTTATCTGCACTAACCCACGGCCTGAAAATCATAAAATAGTAAATTACAGAAATTAACAATTCTTGAGTTTTAAGTCACGTGCTGTTCTGGTAGCGTGACGTTTACGACCAGCTGTCTCTGTCCCACACGGGACACGAATCCTCCCTTTCTCCCATGTATCCACACGGTATATGTTACCTTCCTGAATTCACTGAGAAGCCATCTTGCTTGTCAGATGGACTGCCTCAATGCCTCAGAGCTTGTGACCAAGTACACCTTCTTTCACTGGTTCATGGCCTGTCACACAAGAGTAGTGAGGCTTCCAGTTAGAAACCTCATGGCTTCCTTTCGTGAAATAATGGAAGTTTGTAATGAAGGGAAAGAGCCTATGCTGAGGCTGTTAGGCTCTATCATAAGACAGAAATCGTGAAGAAGGGAAAATAATTGTGGACTTGTTTTGTCACACCTCAAACCTGAAAGGTCACCATGACGGCAAGTGACAAGTGCTTAGCAGCATGGTAAAGACATTGAAGTGTGGGGTTGAGGGCTGGCCTCAGCCTCAGGCCTCCACGGGCTCTTGGAGTGCTTCTGCAGAGGCACAGGGGCACACGCATCTGAGAGGAGGCCCTTGCTCGGTCTCAGCTCTGTCTGAGCGGTTTCCACGCGGCTGCACCATTTCCCGTGAGCAGGGGCCAGGGCTCCAGTTACCCCACATCCTCACAACAAGTAGTTTGTATTACTCTTTGTTATTCTGTCCATCCTCGAGTACGTGCGGATGCCCCTGCCTCACTGTGGGTTTGACTTGCATCCCCTGGTCTCCTTTCTGGTCTCGATGGGTCATTTGTGCATTTCCTTTGGAGAATCTCCTACTTAGATCACTGGCCCACTTTCCAATTGAGGTATCCTTTTATTGTCGCATAGTGAGAGCTTTTTATACATTCTGAATGTTTGGCTTCGATCACACGTAGAATTTGCAAATATTCTTCTCCTCTGATGCTGGGGATCCTTTTACTTTAAGGATATCCTTTAAACCATGGCAGTTTTTAATTTTGATGAAGTACAATTTATCCATTTTTTTTTTAAAAAAAGTTGCTTGTGCTTTTGCTGTAATATCTGAGAGAGTTTCCTAGAAGAAGCCTGTGAAGACCTGGGCCTCTTTTGTCCTACGAGTTAGGAGTTTGCTCTTAGAATTAGGAGTTAGTTGATTCATGTTGTGCTCAGGTCTGTGTATGGTGTGAGCCAAGGATCCAGACTCACACTTTTCCATGCAGATGTCCGAGTGTCCCAGAACTTGATTTCTGGGTCAGTCTTGATTTTCTTTTAATTATGGGTTATTGTTTCCTATTCTGTGCGTGACTGTCAGTTTTTGGTTGGAACCTTTAATTTTTTTGTCTATTTTTGACTCCAGTGTATTCCTGTATTCCTAAGACTGTTCCTGAGCTTTATTCTGAGGTGTGCTTCAGCAAACTGGGAAACACTGTGACCTTTAAGTCTTGCTTCTGACTTTTGCCTGGGAGTCCTAGAACAGTGGGCAGGGCTCATTTTGCCTGCCTATGAGATGAGTCCCTGGAAGCCCCCACTCAGGATGCTCAGGAAGGCACACTCAGCTCTCCGTGAGCTGGGGCCGTTCCCTCCTGCTGCTCTGGTCTTGCTCTTCCTCATGCACATTCTCACAGCTGCCTCCCGACCCTTGGTTGAGGGAGGACTCAAGGGAGTGGCTGTGACTCGTGTGGCCTGCGTCCTCCCTGGGGTACTGCACACCATGGCTGTTTCTGCTCTCTTGGCCTTTGGCATGCTGACCATGGCCACACGCACCCAAAGGTGTAGTCATCCTAAGCCCAGACTTGATTAAGGATCTTGAGAAGCAGAGATCATTCTGGATTTTGTCGGGGGTCCAGTACAGTCCCATGGCTGTTATGGATTGGATCTGGAATCTCATGATCTGAAACCCGGCTCCCTGGTGCAGCAGGATTCAGAGGTGAGGCTATGAGGGAAAGACTGGATGATGGCACTTGCAGCCACAATAATGGATTAATCCATTTCCTGGATTAATAATTTGAAGGGACTGCTGGGCAGTAACTACAGGCAGGCAGGTCCCCGGGGTGTCCCTTGCAGACTCTGTCTTGTCCCTTGCTGCCTTCTCTGTGTCACCCTCCGTGCTTCTTGGCTGCCATGAGATGGGCAGCTTCCCTCCGCCACACCTGATGTCTGCCTCACGTCAAGCTCAGAGTGATGGAATTGGCCCACTGTGGATGCAAACCTCTGAAACTGTGAGCCCCAAACAAACTTTTCCTCCTCTAAGTTGCTCTTGTAAGATATTTTGGTCACAGCGATGAAACGCTGACCAACACGGGATCCTTCTAAGAAGGAGGCTGGAGAGTCCAGAGATGGAGGAATTATAGGACTCTGGGTTGGGGGTGTAGGAAGGGGCCAAGAGCCAAGGAATGCAAACAGCCTCCAGGAGCTGGGCAAAGCCCGAGGACAGACGTTTCCCGAGAGTCCTCGGCAGGAACACAGTCTTGCTGACACATTGGGTTTCTGGCTTCCAGAACGATGCATATTAAATGGGCCTTGCTTCAAGCCAGCAGATGTGTGGTCACTTGTTGCGATGATGTTGGGAAATGAACACAGAATCCTTGAAGTTGCGTCAGCCCAGGGAGGATGCTGGGCTCTGCCCGTGGTTCCCCTCTGCACGGTGGCCAAGGGACACCCAGGCAGCAAGCTGGCGATTGAAGGACACCTCCTTTACTTTCCATCCCTGAGCTCAGTGTCCTCTGCCACCTGCTGTGCTAATGCCTTGAGGATGGTTGCTTCCTGTGTCATGGCCCACGCTGCGGCTGCTTCAGGTGAGAGGGGACAGCAGTTCCTCCTGGATGACTGCTGCCAATTCCACACGACACATTCATTTTCCTTTAAATTTTGCTTTCCAATGTTTGTGGTGACTTTTTTAAAAATCAAATTTATAACCCCCCTGTAAAATATTTAAATTTTTTTTGTTTTCTTATATGAGATAAACTTTCTGAATGTAAGAAATAGTTATTTTTTCTCATATGCTTAAATATCTAAATCACAGAAAAGAGACTTTTTATTGCTGAAAATCAGTGACAGCATAATACCAGCCGTGCTGCCACCTGAAACTCGGTGCAGAGACTGTCCCTGAACATAGGTCTGTCATCATTAGGGCTATTCAGAAGAACACATTTTTGCAGATTTTAGGTCTCCCATGGACAAAATATTTCTATATTAATACTGGCAGATTTTTACTTCCTTTTGAAGAACACTAGCCTTTCAAGGTTGTCACTCAGGCCTCGTGTGGACAGACGTTTCTGCTTCTCCTTCCTGGTCTGCTTTTGTGGGGCCAAGGATGCTGCTGCCACTTGGATAGGATTGTCCAGCTTGTCCAGTTACAGGACCACACTGCTTGGCTCTTTTGCTACATGAAGCAACATGCTCCCTTCAAGCACAGAAATTTACCTATTTTTGAAATGGCCACAGCCACGTTGGCTTGGGCACTGAGGATCCGTAAAGGTGATTTAAGGCCTGTGAACACCTGTTTCTTTTCTGCGTCGCGTCCTCGGGCTTCATTAACTGGAGCTTAACTGACAAGGGCGATGTTGCCCTGCCGGACGGGGCGAGTGAACTAAGGCTGATTTAGAAGCAAACGCAATCCCAATCTCTGTGATTTCAAAATGCAGGAGGTTTCACTATAAATCCCCATTGGTATTTCCTATTCCCCAGGTAATCACTTTTGTTTCAAGTTTTCACTATTTTCTGATAAAACCCATAGCTGTCTACCTTTTGTGTTTCATCCTCAGTTGCTTGGAGAATTGCAGAACCTCTTCAAGGTGCTCTATCGACAGCTGTGTGTAACTGGAATAAAAAGTTAATGCCATTTTTAATACGCTAAGAAAGTGAAGATGCCCTAAATAAACAGTGTCAGTCGCATGGTCTATGGTTCAACAGCAGAGAGCCACAAAACACAGTGACCACTGCCATTTTCAACACTGAGAATTTATGCACTGTCCACTTGAAGTCACGGCCCCTTCCTTATGCTGTAGGAAGAACAAAGAAGAACAAAACTGTCACTGGAAAGCAGGAAAAGGGAAACTCAGCCACTGGGCCCCAGGAGGTGCCCCTCTGTCTGTCTTCAGTGCCCTGTGCGGGGGGGCCTGGGTGTGCCTCGCTCTCGGCCATCCCTCTACTCTGTGGGGATCCCTAGGAGTCGGCTGCTCACACTACTGCCTTATCACTGGTTCTTGCTCTCATCTCGCTTGAAAGTCAAAGTCAGACCTTCATTGGCACTGGAACGAATCTTTGATCTATGCAGCTCTTAACTGATGCTGAGATGCATGATATTAATTTCTTTTTTGCATGTGTTTTAACATTCTTGGAATTTGTTTGACAAATTGTTCTAAGTGTAATTTTCAACCTGTAAGCTGAAGTCTTATGTAAGCTATTGGAATAGTCTACGTGCATTTTTTTTTTATTTTGGTAAGATTTCACAAAGATATTGGCAAATATTATTTTAAATGCATATTCAAAACACACACTTAACCTTTTGTACTCTTATTTGGAAAAGAAGCCAAGATGAGAACTCTCCTTCTCCTGAAACGTATATTTAAAATTATTCATTGTCCTCTGTGTGCTTTTCTCCCATGTGACACATTGTATTGTTTCAGGAATGAGTATTATGGTTGTGTATGGTAACTTCTTGTGCTTCCTCACACACTTAAGAAACAAAACACTTCAGTGTTTTTCCACTGAAAATTTCTGCAAGCTGTTTACATAATCTACCCACATTACTTTAATAATTTAAAAAGAATTTAGTGGAAACTGTACACACATATCTTTTTAGCATCAAACAACTCAGTTATTATTATTAAGGTCTTTGGGGGATTTCTGGATTCTCATCTTAATATTACAATTCTGGTTTAGAATTCTGTAACCAAGTAAGACACTGGAGATTTCAGAGGACCGTGGGTGTGATCTGTGGTGACAACTTGGGTGCATAGCTGAAGGACAGTCGCCATTTAGTGTATCTGAAAGGAGTGTAAGGGTACCAACATGACCCTGCAGTCAAGTGTGTGTCAGGGACATCTGTGGGATGCCAGGAGTCCTCTCTTTGCATGTGTGTGATTGCACACACCAGCATCTGCTGGACACCTCTCTGCCATCTTTCTGAGTTCCTTTCTGCTAGCTCTTCCCCTCCACGGTGACCTCTTCACATCCTTTTCAGGCTTCAGATTCATACTGACTAATTTACCCTGGTTTATAGGTGAAAGATAGAAACCCACTGACTTCTAGGAAGGATGGAGAACAGGTTTAAACAATGGGACACAAGTTTAAGGTGAATGGAAAAGAAAATTCTCATCTGCAGAACTGCTTTTCTCCCATTCAAGATGGGATTCGCCGTCCATTCTGATGTGACACGTGTAGTCGCCGTTGGAGGATAAGAGTAAGATGCTTTCTCCCTTGTTGTGGAAGCAGAGGTTGTTCTACTTACTTTTGGGTCACTAATTCATTAGATCACCTATTCTGTTCTTGCATGGTTCTGGAAATGCGAGCCAGGGCTGTTAATCATTCAGTGCCTGTGGGCAAACTGGGAAGTAGCAACTTTGCACGGGTTTGCAATTGGAAAATTGGAAACAGAGCCTGTGCTGCAGGTGAGGCCCACCGTGCCTGTTTGCTGGGCGGCAGAGGGCTGGGGGCTGCGTCCAGGCTCCTCTGGACCCTGCTGCAAGACGCCTTCTGTGGAGCACAGCCTTCAGTACTATAGGCTATAGGAGCTGCAGGAGCCTTTTCTCTCATGCCGTTCTTAGTGAATTTTTATTTTTATGGCCCATTTTGCCACATTACAAATAGAGGCTAACTCTTCCCATGTCCAAGTTAGTGGGGACTCTCTGGCTGAGGTTTGGTCTGCTGCTTCCTTTCTCCCTCTGTGCAGCCTGACCTAAGGCCTGGGGGACTCGCACACTAAGAGCCGAGGTGAGTCCCTGCAGCTCCTGTGGGTCTAAAGGGGCCTCACCTCTCAGTCACACACCTTGACTTTGCCATTGTCACTCCAGGGTCTAGGAGGCATGTGTCATGTGTTGCTGTCAGTCAGTCCTCGGCCCATGCTGGAAGGATCACACACAGGCCACAGTCTTCAGAAGTGATCTTGCTGCTGTTGCTGAAGCCCAAGTTTGAGCCTGAAGAATGACTTCATGATCCTCCTCCTTCCGCTGGCCTGTGATACTCCTGGACAGGCAGTGGAGGAAGCATCCCACAGAGGAAGGAGGGTGGCAGCCATGTCACAGTCTGAGCCAGGAAGCCCACAAGAGACCTAGGAGGAACGCTTTGTTGATCCGTTTTTTATTCTGCTGAATCGCTCTGTTGTGTTGTGAAAATTCACCCAGTGCAGACAGCCACCGAGAAAAATGGAAGCTTCCAGGCCAGGCTGTGCTCCTTGGGCTTCAGGGAGGCAGGAAGCCCTCCCACAGAGCTCGCTCTACACCCAGAGGTGCGCATGGCGTCCAAGCACCACTCACGCTAACACACATGGCCGTGGAGGCCAGAGGACACGGGTTAAGTGTCCATGTCAGTACGTAGCTGCCTGCTTCATTTTGCATAATTAATGTATTTGCAGGTTTCTTTGTTAGTAGGAAAGGTACTGAACTTCCTATGTCACTCTCCTGCTATTTTAATTTCTAAAATTTTACAACCTATGTTAGTTGACCTTGTTTTGTTCCAGGGCCCTGGATATTGTGGATTCTGAAAACAAACCCATGTTTGTTATGTAGAATAGCCATTTCCATTGTCACCATCTTCTTAGATCCTTACATCTTAGATCCTTGGGAATGTTTGCAAATATAATATTTCTAATCTCTCTGACCTACGACTTGACAATTTGATTTCTCATCCCTTTCTAAATTACTTTAAAACAATGAATGATTCAAGATGAATACAAACATTACGCAAACAACACAAAACAACCCAAATCAAAACAGCTGCTAACGTGGAAGTTGTCGCATCATCATGAGCAATAGCGGACAAACAGCTTCCCTTTCTCTACCTGCAGGAACTGTCACGTATTTGATGATATTTTTATGTGACTATTCCAAAAATAAAGTGGCCAAAGTGATCAATGTGGTTGTTAAAAATAACTCAGTAAAGGTTATAAAATTGTGGAGTGGGTGAGAGAACACCTTCCTCAAATGTTTCGAGAACTGGAAATGAGTCATGCCACACGTACTTTCCTGCCCTTTGAACAGAGCGTAACATCTAGACCTACAAAGGATCTATTTTAAGCATAGGTAAATTTTAGGGTGAGAGCTTTATTTAAAAACAACCATGTCTCTTGGGGACTCGATGAAACCCGCTCTAATCCAGCAGGTAGAATAGCCCCCCAACCAAGGAAGAGATACTGCATTCCACGCAGGGCCAGACCTCCTGCTGACCTTGGACATGGCCACCGCCTGCCTCCAGGTGGGCTCTGTGTGGGGCCCAGAGCGCGCCGCTGCCTTCTCCTGTCCATGCGCACTCCCGACTTGGCCTGGCTGGACGTACAGCGGGGGCATGAGGAAACTCCCAAGTTAAGGGGAAACCTGTGAGTGAATCCTCTGACGTGTGAGACGCAGGTCCCTCCCAAGAGGCATGCCTGGTAGGGTGTGGGAGTCCTCAGAGAATGGTCCCCAAGACATTGGTCCCCGGGCTGAGTGCCCAGCCCTCCAGGGGTTCTCAGGCAGCAAAGGCAGGAGAGTCTGTGCAGAGCCTCCCTTGAATCCTGAAGCTCTTTGTGGGAGACAGGTTAAGACAGGCGTTCGGTCTTCAGCCCAGACTCCCATCTCACCGCACCTGTCTGTGGTGCTCTGCTCTAAATCACGACGGGAGCAAGGCTGGGGTTGGGGGAACAGGTCAGAAGTGGCAACAAGGTCTCCTCCCTGGTCCCCCCGCGGCTCCGCCTGCCCTGCCAGCCTGTGCCCTAACCCACAGCAGAGGCTCTTCACGACACCAGCCGGTCTCAGGTCAGGTTTCTACCCCAACGCCACCCTCAGGGCAGAGTGTCCACACTCTTAAGCACACTGCGCTGACCCCTCTTGGACCTCAAAACCTCGAGGACTGTGCCATGGGTTTTCTGACCTTCTGCTGCCCGTGGGGTTCAGCGAAGCATGGCTGGGGGTGCTCAGTGTGTCTCTTCACTGAGAGAACTGACGGAGCCCCGGGATGACGTCCAGGGCCCGTCCCACCAGGTGGGCGTCCGGAACATCGGGAGGAGGAGCAGACAAAGATAAAAACTGGAAAGACCAATCAACTATCCATGTGCACCTGAGGCGCATTTATTGACCCAGGACTAAGGTTTTTGGAAACTTGGCCAATAGCTCTCTGCCACTCCTTCCTCCTGAGACCTAAGCACCAGGGTCACATGTCCTGCCTGCACACAGAGCTGCCACTTTATTATGGACCCCAAATGCAACTGTCCAGTAACCTTGAGGTGGGAGACCGTGTGGTTGGACCGACCCCAGTTTTCACCTCAGATTCGTCTCTGGGTCCACACCCTGGTGATCTGAAGTTGAGGCACAAACGCCACCAGTGATGAGGACTTGGCAGATGTCATTCCGGCCCTCACAAAGGGAGAGCCATCTCTGGGGATCTCCCTCCTAGAATCCTGCCAGTAGCTACTTGTTTTTACAATGCTGGAAATGCACACAAACGCTTTTGTAACTTTGATATGATGACATTTTTGGTGCTCTTGGGGTCTCAGATGAGCTCATCAAACATCATATTTGGGGAAGCATGTCTTTGCAGTTCAGGCTCCTCTCCGTTGTGGGTGATGGCGAGGTGGCGCCCCTCCCTGCCCCTGTCCTGAGCACCTGGGGAGCGTGGGTGAGGGGACAGGCCAGCACAGGGTCAGGTGGCTGTGAGCGTGCCTGCCCTGGCAGCTCCACTCTCCTTTTCCACTCCCCAGGGGCCTCTCAGGTCCAAGGTCGCTGAAGGGGCAAGTCACGATGGGCCAGGAGACATCCAGGAGGCCAGCCTCGTCCTTGTCACGTGTGTCATCTGACTTGGGAGTGAGGCTGGGCAGGACCTAGAGGCTCTCCTCTCGTGTTTCATCTGGTTGAGAAATGGAAGCTCCAGGGCGAACGGAAGTGCAGCGGAGAGAAGGTGCCTCCGGTGGCTCTGGTGGAGGAGCGGCTGGGTAGAGGTGGGGCCGTGCACCACCTGTGACTGTGGCCGTGGCCGGGTCTGAGGCTGGCCCTTGTTTGGCCCAGTTAGAATCCCCCTGGTGCTCTCGGGACTGGGGCTGGTGGGAGGCGGGGAGGGAAGCCTGGCGCTGAGCCCAGGGGGTTGGAGAGGGGAATCTGCTCTCAGAGAGCTCCCTGGGAGTGGGTGTGTCCTTGGAGACTCCAGGGGACCAGGGCTACACCCAGGGCCTGAGAGTTGCTGAAGAGCATGGCCCCCAGCCCCCACCCCACTGGCGAAATAATTGGGCCCAAAGGTGTCTGGGGAGGAGCATGAAATGTGGAGGTTGACAGGGAATGTGGCCATCTAGGGCAGGAAGAGAACCCTAATTAAAAGAATTGCACTGGAAGTTGGCCATGTCACAGGGAGCAGGCAAACGGAGAGGGATCCCTTCCTAACATCATTGTCTACAAAGGGCACGTGTTCCAGGGGAGTGAAGATGACCCACAGACTCTTCCCCCCACAGCAGCAGCACGTCATTTGCAGAGAGGGATCTTAAAAAGCAATGATCTGTTCTTTTTTTTCCCTTAAACAAAACTTTCTGTTCTTCCTAAAAAGGTTTCTCTTCCGATGGCTGCTTGGCCCAGCTCCACCTTTGCTCTGGGTTGGTTTTTGTGAAGACAAAGTAGGTGGATAACAAGTTCCGACCTACTGGGAGCTGGGGAACTGAGAAAATAAGAGTTTAAATAAGGCAATTTTAATAATAAATATCTGCATTTACTCATTTAAAAATAAATATGTTATTAAGTGGGCCTACTTTTTGACAGGGGAAATTTTATGTTCTGAAAAGAGAGAGGTGAGCTAAATAATGTGGGGCAAACCTGTGTTTCAGCGGGAAACTGTGGTCATCGGGATGCCGGAGAAGTGCAGCCCAGCGGAGCACTCTCCACGTTGAGAGAAGTGAGAGTTACTTTATAACTTTGTGAATTGCGGACAGCCGACAAGGGGAAACGATTCCTGTCTCTGGCGGCAGCTGCGCCTCGTAGGCTGGGTGCAGACCCTCTTCTCCCCGAAGAAACCAGCTTACCCTCCTTCACACCTTTCTTCCTGCGTCAACCACACCAACATGACTGTGCTTTCTCCTTTGAATTCATTCGGACGTCCACTTGTTTCTCTCTTCAACTGAGCTAAATAAAATAGTAAGCATGTATTTATTTGATATCTGTCTCATAGTTGTAATTTTACCCTTTTTTTAGGAAATTGTTTTTTACAAAGACTATGTTTTCCAACCACAAGGAACAGAAAATGTGTAGAACAAAGAAAAGCAGAAAGGACACAACCAGACGCCCCATAACCACACCCCAGAGGAGAGCCCTGGCAGTGGATCAGTGCTCAATTATATTTAATGAGTACATAAACAGATTTGGGGGTAAAGCTGGACTTTTGTGCAGAGCATGGCTTGCAACACGTTTTCTCTTTCCTTCCAGAGACACAGTGTGTAGCAGGCATTCTCAGTGGGCTGGAGGGGCCCTATGCACAGGCCTCCAGCCTGCCTTAGGAATCAGCTGGGATAATCATGACTCACTCGGACAGCTGGAGCATTTCTCTGCAATCACAGGAGTGGCACAGTGCGCTGACAGAGAGGGATCTAGGTGCAGATTGCCGTATCCAACAGGGGGAGGGAACACGGGTGCCGTGGTTGCCTGTGGGGGTGCATGGAGGAGACACCAACATGGGGGCCGAGCCCAGCAGGCTTGTTCCCAGTGCTGGTTTTCTCTTTGGGTTTTTCAAGACCCATCAACGGTGCCCCTTGAGGTCGGGCTGACTCTCTAGTTCTTTGGCATCATGTTTGTGTATTACACACGCAGTGTTCATGCGTGGGCACAGTGAGGGTTCCAGCACGTCCATATCCAAAGACCTTCTACCACTCAACACTGGGCGCCTTGCCGGCGTCTCCCCACCTGCTGCAGTGCTCCGGGATCACTGGTGCAGCAGGGTCCCTGCTGTGAGCATCTGGGAGCTGCTGATGAGGGGAGCGCTGTTCTCCAAATACCCGCGACTATCCTTCCTTCTGGAAGCCAGCAGTGCCCCATGAGGGGCAGCCCTTGGGCTTTACCCCTGAGGATGGTGTCAGGAGCGTTTAACTAGAAGCATGCTTGGGGCCAAAGTGTCTTAGACATCCTCAGGACAAACGTGGCCTGCCACTCCTGATTGATCTAAGCCTCTCGGGGTGGCTTGGTGGGCCGACACTGTTCACCCTCTGCGTGAGCAATGCCACTAGCTTCTGGCCATTCCTTCATTCACGCTGGTGTTCAGTTTCTCTGGATGTGGAGAGTGACCTGAGTGTGCCTGTTCCCTTGGCATGTCCCAATGCGCTGGGAGCCCTCTTCTATCCTTCCCCTCACTCTAGCGTCGCTCCTGTGTTAAGTGACTTCTAACCTGCGGGGAGCTGTTGCCGGGTCCTGTGCTGCTTGAAGGCAGTGGCCTTGCTAACTGGTCTGAGGACTCTACAGAACCTAGCACAGAGTCTGTGCAAAGGCTTGCTGACCGAGACCCACCACTGACATGGAGAGTCTGCCTTTGTCTCTCCCTGGTGAGGACACCTCCGTCCACTACTTCACTTTCACAGGGCAGGCTCTCTTTTGCTGCTGGGGACTCTCCTTGTCACCCTCCAGTGTCCTCCCAGAGGAGCAGCAGGCCAGCAGCTCAGGGTGAGGCCCAGGACCACTACAGACTGCACTGCTCTGTGCCCAGGAGAGCAGAGAACCCGAGAGCAGCCCTGCATGGACAGCAGCTCACCTTCGCAGATGGGGAAAGGTCAGATTTGGCCTCATGCAAAACAAAACATGCTTTTTTTCTTTATTTCTTTGCTTTTAATCTGGGCTTGCAGAATCCTAAATGAAAAAGAGCAAAATTAATGGGAAGTATCCTAGGATCTTGGCAGAAGGTTCTTCAACAGAATGTTCCTCAAAAAAGGAAACTCTTAGTAGTTTCTAGCTATTCACTTATTTGAAATGGATTTGTTTATTTGGCACGACAGAAGAAGAGATAAAACACAGAAAGAATCGGATTACTTTTTTTTTTTTTAATATTGGAAAATGACTTGAGTACATTTGCTATCTGCAGTCCTCAGTGAGCAGAGCTCCAGCGAAGAACCCAGAGAGGAGCTACACAGACTATCCCCTGTGACCTGGACTGTCAGCAGACCAGCGGAGCTGCCATGGGCTGTCCTGAGTGGTCCCCAGCACGGGTGGAAACCGGCTCCAGGAGGAGGCAGTGGAGAGAGTGGCGGCCTCCACCCCGCCTGCCCCTAGCACCTTCCCTCCCCACTTCCTCAGGCCTACAGAGGAGCCACCAGCAGGGACTTCATGAGCCTGGGCGGGCGGAAGCAGGCTCCCCTCAGTAGTGCACGGGCAGCTGTGGGGCAATCCCTGGCTCAGGGTGTCAGGATCAGCCCAGTTCCCAATGGTCAAGAGGCTGAGTCTGAGAGGCACCCTCTTGGAATACTCAGGTTGGGAGGAATCAAAGGGTTTTGAGAGGAAAAAACAGCATTCATCCAGATGGGACGATTCCCTCTTTAGTATTTATCTCCACCATTCCAGTCGAGGATACAGTTCGAGCACACATTCATGCAATCCTACGGCTTTATGGTGATCCAACATTTGGAACTCGGTAGATTAAGTCGGTCACACACGCCAGTCCCGAATGTGACACGTCCTTAGGCTGCTCCTGGTCTGCTGAGCCCAGGCCCAGCCGCCTCTCAAAATGCAGCTGCAAGGATCTTTAGCTTGTCTTTGTTCTTGTGCAGAGCACTGGAGGTCACAGATCCTCACTCTCGCCTTTCAGTTTGGATTTCCACTTGGAAGAAGGATGGGAGGCTCTGGGGCCATTTGGAAGGCACACCCCAGGGCATCCATCAGGGGAGCCAGGGCCAAGCACCAGACGCCATGTCACCCCTTCCTCACCTTCTCCCCCTCCCTCTCTCTGCCCCTCTCTCCCTTCCTGTCCCTCCCTCTCCCTCTCTCCTTTACTCCCCCTCTCTTTCTCTCTCAAGTTTTAAATTTCTCAGCTAGTGTAAAACTTAATGAAAGCCCTGGAGTATACAATACCATTTTGAAAACAGGAATTTGTGACTGCTGTGAATCATCACTCACAGCAGGGACCCAGCAGTGTGAATGTGGGAGGAACACACAGGGCCCCTCTCTTTTTCACTGGGATTTATTACAGGCAGGTCATTATTTACAATGCACCATTCACATCCTCTAAAGAGCCAATAAACTGGCTGCTGAATATGCATTTTGCTCTGTGGTGAACACAGATGTTTCTAGCTAATATCCATTTCATTTAATTTCTTTTCTCCTTTTTTTAAAAAAATTCTATCTTGCTATTTCTGCAGCAGCTGGGTAACTATTTGCCCATCTTCGGTTTGGGAATCACTCCTCATATTTATTATCATTGGTGCCATCCACGTGGCTCTACTTAAGGGTCTGTCAGCATTTGCATTAAGAGCTCCTGTGACTGAGGGTTCAAAACCAGGCTGGCAGGGCTGGGGATGTGGCTCAAGTGCTAGCACGCTTGCCTGGCATGCGTGCGGCCCGGGTTCGATCCTCAGCACCACATACAAACAAAGATATTGTGTCCGCCAAAAACTAAAAACTAAAAAAAAAAAAACAAAACCAAAACAAAAAAACCCAGGCTGGCAGAGTTTTCTGTGGGTTAAATGTTGGGCATATGAGATTCCAGTTTGGGATCAAATCACTTTAACAATGTGCAGAAATAAAATCAGGATATTTTAGAGATGAAAAGGGGGTGGGAATATTGATCGTAAACACTGTTTTCATTTACTGTTCCTGTAAGTGAAATATTGCTTTTTTTCCCAAGTATTCATTTTTTCAACCACTAGTCTTTAAACTTTCCTAATGTTGGGTGAAGGAGAATTGACAGTGATATTTGAACTCTTAATCTTAGAAGCAGATATTACATAATGCAAACTTTGGGTGGTGATTCTGTCCTGTTGGTCTCTGTCTTCCCTAAGACGGTGATGTGACGGCTCACGTGCCATCGTTGACCCGGGGAGCGTGTGTGCCTTCAGTGTGTGGAGTCCGGTGTGGTGAGCACACTGAACTCAGTCAGGACTGCATTGTCGAGGGCAGGTATTTTAACACCTGATTGCATCATCTGATGTCCATATGGATGTGCTGCATTCCACACATACGGTGGTGTGTGTTGTTTTTTTTTAAAACTGATCTGAAACCTCTTTCTGGAAAAATCATAACACAAACAAATGTTTCTTAAGCACTTGGTATACGCCAGACGAGAGTCTGATGTGTTTTCATGAATATTTCCTTGATTAAACCTCACAAGGACATCATATGCCTTGGTAAATAAGATGCCAACGCGCTGCTAACTGTGGCAGGGACCCCCTTCCACAGAGGCACGAGCAGAACGTTCTGTAAGCTCTGAATTGTTATTTTCATAGCTCTTAGCAGGGACTACGAAGCCATCCAGATAATATGAAGCCATCCAATTTACAAAAGGCAAGGCATATCAACAAGAGAAGTGTCTCATGAGAAACCCTCATTTCTGACTTGAGAACACTTCCCTCAGCTCTGAAGTTCAGGTTATATTTTATGTGTCACTGTCACCAAAACATGTGACAAGAAAAACCTGGAGGAGTTTATTTTGGCTCATAGTTTCAGAGGCTCAGTCCGTGGCTGCCCAACTCCATTGCTCTGGTAGGAGATGAGGCGGAAGGTCATGGCGGAATGATGTAGTGGGAGGAAGCTGCTTACCTCATGGTGGCCAGGAAGCAGAGAGAAAGGGGAAGGGCTTCAGGAAGATGGATCACATCCAGCTACCACTGTTTCAGTCAGTCACACCGGGACATATGATTGGGTAAGCTCTCACAGCCCAGTCATGGCACCTCTGGATCGTCCTGCAGAAACAGCTTGGGGTACACCTCATATCCAAACCATAACACAACTTAGAGCTCGACTTGGAGCAAGAGTTGGGGTAGGGAATGCAGCCAAACTAAACAGCCATCCCCAAACAACGCCACGGCTAGACCTAAGGTAACTCCTCTTACCTAAGGTAACTGAATTAAGGAAAACACGGATTTGTGTCTTCACATGGTTTCTGTGCTTTATCACCAATCTATTTCCTATTCCAAATACAACATTAGTCAGTTTGGGCATGAACTGGGTCCTCTTCCTGTGAGTATGGTCATATCATATGAGTTCTGAGATTTTAATGAGGTATTAACAGGGGATTAATGGACAGTGGCCATGCTGAATGGTTACTGAGTAGGAAGAGTACATTGTGCAAATTTAGATGTTCAAATTATTCTGGACTTAAGATCATCTTAGCATTCATTTTCATAAGAAATTGAAATAGTTTTTTTACTTTGATTAAAAATGGTCCAGTTTACATTCTAGAAACATCTAATTTATAACTTTCACTGATATTCATTAACCTTGAAAAAGCCTTTTGGATTGAATTATATTTGTAGAAGGTCCTCAAATGTACAATCCCGTGACAATCAGGGCTTTTAAAGTCTCTCTTCCATGTGAGCGATGGCTTCTAGCTTCTGCCTCTGTGTCTTGGGCGGTCTTTGGAGCAGGAGGAGGCTTTTGTCCCCACTCTGTCCAGTGTCCTCCTCACCCCCGGGGAGTTCTCCATTCCTTGTCTCTGTGAAGAGAACATTGGAAACAAAAGAAGAAGACCCACTTGTATCTAGGCCAAAATCAGGGCTGGCAGAGCATGGGGAGGTGGCTTAGACTGTGCTGGGCATTAGCTGACTGGAGCCTGGGCCCACGTCTGTCACTGCCAGTCCTCCAGGGCGTCTCCCAGGACAACCCTCCCTGTGGGTGGGGACTTGGGTCAGACTTGGGAGGGTCTCTTCCTTCCCCTCCCCACCCTCCAGTCCTGGGCCGCCCTCCCTCCATTCCTCTCCTTGTCTCTCTCCCTCCTCATCCCTGGCCGGTCCTTCCTGGTCTATATGTTCAACACACTAAAAGGTGAAAATATTTACGCACTCAATTAATATGTATGCATGCATTAAATTATGGCTTTTCTCCTCTTATACTCCTTTAAAACTCACAATTTTTTGGCATTTCAAATTTCTAGGAGTGAATGATAATAACAATAATGTATTTTTTGTAAGAATCTTGTAATTATGTAAAAATTCATTCGATAGTAATTGATGGGTCTGTTTTGTTCTACCATGTGAATAATGTAGAATTTCAAACTGTTTTCTGTACGTTAACCACAGGATGACTAATCTGATTTATATAATAGAAATGTTCATTCTATCAAAAATGGAATTCACTAGTTCTTTTATTCTATTGCTTGGTAAAACTGACTTCAGAAATTGGACTACTTTTTTTTTAAGTTGCGGTTTATAGCCCATTGTGAAGCCTATGAGGGACTCCTGGATTCTGGTGGTGCACGGTTAGCAGTAGCTCAGTGGTATTACCAGATACCACTGATGTTTCCACAAAGAAACCCAAGACAAACCCCACAGCATCCAAGATGAACTTGGACATGGAACACTATTCACCCTTAAAAAGGAAGGAAGTCCTGACTCCTGTTATAACAGGGTGGACCTTGAGCACACTGTGCTCTGTGAAATAGCCATCACACAGGGACGTGCTGTCTAACTCCCTTACACAGGATGCAGGGTAGCCACAGTTAGGAGGCAGAAGGCAGGACCCATACACAGGACCTGCAAGTGTAGGAAGAGCACCTCAGCACCTGGAGCCACCGGGATCTAATCTACCCTTATAGAGTAATGCACTCAAAGCCAGCAGAGTATGCATTCTCTCCAAGTGCCTCAGTACACATACCAAGACGCATCATAACTGGGGCCATAAAAATCTTCAGTGAACTTAAAATCATTGAAATCATCCAGAAGAAATTCAGCAAGGTCCAAGGACACAGGCCAAGGACCCAGACAATCCATTGTATTTCTGTAGAATAGCAATGAATATTTGGAAAGCAAAATTAAGAATACAATTTATTTCATGGTTTCTTAGCAAGAATGAAATACTTAATTGTACATCTAAAATATACTGTACAGTACTTGGATGCTGAAAGCAATTGTACATCTAAAATATAATGTACAGTACTTGGATGCTGAAAGCAATTGTACATCTAAAATATAATGTACAGAACTTGGATGCTGAGAGCTATAAAACATGGATGAAAGGAATCAAAGAAGATCTAAATGGTCAGAAAGAGAATGTGCTCATGGATTGGAAGATACGACATAGAAAAGTCATCAGTTCCTCCCAAATAAACAAAATAGGTTTAAGAAAACTTACACCAAAATCCCAGTCTGAAATTTTTTTTATAGATAGAGACAATATTATCCTGCAATTTATATTGAAAGACAGAGTAACTGGAAAGTAAAAACAATATTAATTCTCTCTGAAGAGGTACTATATCCAAACTCAAAGCTTTTTGTGCAGCTACCACACTGTAGACTCGGGTGCTGTTGGAGGGACAGGCACAGAGCAGTGGAGCAGAACGATGAACAGAAGCTCACCCAGCACAAACAACTGGAGTTTGATAAAGATGTACAGGCATTTTAACAGTGAAAACATTTCAACAAATGTTACTGGGCACAATTGCATATGAGCAGGTAGAAGACAAATCGCAGCCTGAACCACACGCCTCGCACAAAACAGGCGTACAGTTAAATGTAAAACAGAACTGCAGAACTTCCGTAAAATCGTGGTTTAGAAGCTCTGATTGTAGGACTTGATGCAGGGCTCTTATGTACATGAAAGTACAGGCACGTTCGAAATGGGAAACCAGAGTCCTCAGACTGCACTTCCTCAATATTGAAAGCTTTGCTCAAAAGACCTGGTAAAGGGACCCGAGGACAAGCTACAGAGAGGCAGAAAATATTTGCAGACCACATATCCGATAAAGAACTCACACCTAGAACACAGAAAGCACTCTCGGAGTTCAACAGTGAAAGATGAACAATCCAATAGGAAATGGGAAAAAGACAGGGAGGGACATTCACTGGGAAGGTGTGGGACATCTCCCAGCACTAGAGAAACACAACTCAAGGCCACAGGAAGTTAGCACGTTCTTATGAAACCAGCCTGTGTGGGACAGAACAACACAGAACGCTGGCGAAGGTGCCGATCTGCTGGTCAGTGCTGTGGGAGTGTACATGGCACAGGTCCTACAGAACAGTTGGGCATTTCTTTAAAAACCAGCCACATGCTTTTCCTGTGTTCCAGCAACCATACACCTGAGCACTCATCCCACAGGAACAAAAATACCTCTATGCAAAACCTGCCGAGTTGCTCCAAGTGTTTTGCCCACAGGGCCAAAAACTAGAAGCAACTGGAGCTTCCTGACAGGTGAGTGGTTAAGCAAGCTGTGGTATGTCCATACCTCGAGATGCTACAGCACTGAGGGATACTGACACAGGAAGCCCCTTGGCAGATCTCTGGGACATCACCATGAGTGGAAGGAGCCCATCTCCAGAATGTACACACAGTGTCACTTATGTAACATTTCTGAATGACCAAATTATAGAGGTAAAGAGCAGATCTGTAGTTCTCAGGAGCTGGGGATGATGAGGGCTGGGTGGTTGGCTTAGGAAGGGGTGACAGAGGAGATCTTTGTGATGCTGGGCAGGTCCACACACATGAGTATGGAACTGTGCCCACCTCCTACCAGTGTTGGCTTCCAGGTTTTAATATTGTGCCACCCTTGGAAAAGGGTCACCCAGTGGAACACGGCAGATGACAGGTGCTCTCACTGCTATTTTTGCAACTTTCAATGAGTCAGTAGCTATTTCAGAATTTAAGAAGTCTTCAAAAGTTACTATGAGCCAAAAGTCAACATCAGGATTAATGGAAAAATATCCCATTAAAATCAGGAGTGAGAGGCTGGGCACACTGATCCCTGTAATTCAGGAGGCTGAGGCAGGGGGACGGCATGATGGAGGACAATCTGGGCCACTTAGTGAGGCCCTGTCTCAAAATGACAGATAAAAAGGGTTGGATGCAGCTCAGTGGGGGAACATCCTGGTCTCAGTCCCCAGTGCCAGAAAAAGAAGAATCAGGAATAAAGCAATTTTATTTGCTCTCAGCATTATTCTTTTAATTTATGCTGCTGGTTCTAGCCAGAGAAGAGGGAATAACAACAGTTATTAGGAAGAGGTCTGGTAAGTTTCTGAAGTCTCTACAATCATGTACTTGCAGCACAAAAAGAATCTCAGTATTAAAAAAGGAACATGATTAAGTAAGAAAACGAAGGTTAAATAGATACAAAAATAATTTTCTATGTACCACTTAATAAATTTGAAATATTTGTGGCAGCAATTTATAACCTTAATCAAAGAAAATGTAGGTTTCCCTGTAAGAAAAGTAGGGGGAAATGAAGAGAATTGACTCAGTAATGCAGGGAGAGTTTAAGGAGTAAAAATGCGTAGCATTTCTGGGTACCCAATTGCCAGTGTAAATATAGATACTTTCCTTAAGCTTTAGCATAACAGTGATGACTTTTCTGGGAGACTCCATAAATGATTGTAAAATCCTCTGAATCAGTACATAGTGAAATGGTCTGGATAGCAACGCTGAGGTGTGATTCATACACCACAAAATCCCCCCATATTCAGTGCAGGACTCACCGGGCAAATTCACAAAGCTATGCACCTGTCCCTAGCGCCTTGCTTTGGGGTGCCTCCACTGAGCCAAGGGAGCGCCATCCCCATTTCCAGGCGCTGCCGGCTGTGTCCCCAGTCCCTGGTGACCTCTGATCTGTTCCCTGCCCCCGTGGACTCACCCATTCTGGACGTTCCATGTGAACAAAGTCTCACCCCTGAGACCCCTGGAGACTGAATGTGATGCCTTCAGGGTCCCTGCCCCTGTGGCATGCGACAGAGCCCCTTCCTTCTGCCCTGACCCTCCCTGCTGTGCCCTGCGCCTTGTCCATGCCTTCTCTAGTTGGATGCACATTTGGGGTCTTTCTGTTTTTTTGGCTACCATGAATCTTGCTGCTGTGTTCAAGTCTATGTCAACCTATTGCTTTCATTTTTCTTGGGCAGATATTCAGGAGTGGAGTTGCTAGGGCAAATGACAAATTTATGGCTCACTTTTGTGGGAAATGGACAAGTTGTTCCAAAGTGTTCGCAGCATTTTGTAAAAATGATTTTAAAGATGCAAAAATGTTCAGATGGAAAACTACCTATCAGATATTATAAAATTATTATGTTATAAATATATTGCATCTATTATATTATATAAACACATAGTCTATATTATAAATTATATTATGAAGCTAAAATAAAACATGTTTTACTGATGAAAAAAATACCTGATCAGATTTGTAGAGTCATCCAGAAAAAGAGTGTGGCTATGTAAGACTTTTGACTGTGGTAAGGAGAGCAGCATAAACCACAGTGGAAATAACAGATCACTCAAGTCAGTTGCTCTTCCACGTTGGCATATGGGAAACAGTAAACCCAAGTGAGCGTCTTACTGCTCTATGCACTGAAATAAGTTTTCCTAGATTCAGAAGTTAAATATAAAAAATACACAGGAATAGAAAGACATTTTTGTTGGTGATGTATGAAATTGACTGGAGATGGTAAAGAAATTCCAAAGAATAAAAGAAATAGAACAGATTTAAAAATGAATTAATTCTATAAGGATTCATATCATCAACAATATTTAAAATACCAACAAATGTCCTATACAAAATTGTAAGACAACTTGCAAACTCGAAAATATGTGGCCTTGATGACAATAAGGCATTGCTAAGTCTTATAACACAAGGAATGCTGCATATGAATAACAAAAATACCAGCGTCTGGTTTCTAAAGACACACAAGTTGCAAAAGAAATTAAAATTGAACACGATGCATCCAGCCCCTTTTGTATCTAGTTAGATATGAAATAATAGTTTTCACCAAGCCAAAGGCAGGTGTTTCAGTCTTCCAGGATGCTTCCTCTCCAGCTAGAGAGGGCGCCCTGGGAGGAACTCCACAGGGGTGTGGTGGGGGACGTGGAGACACAACCTGGAGACCTGGAGACCTGGAGACGTGGCCTCAGGAAGGCCGGCCCCTCCCCTCAGTGATCCACACCTAGGAACAGGAATGTACCCTGAAGAGATGACGGGAAGCATGCAGCACAGTCATCACAGAATGACTTAGGAGAGAGAACTAGAGACCTTCTGAATGTCTCCAAGCAGAGAAACGGGAAAAGAAATTATGACAGATTCATTAAAAATATTTTATAGCTGTTAAAAAAGCATGCTCTCAAAGAGTACTTAGTGCCCTAAGAAAATCCTTACAACATAGCAGTAAATAAGAACAATGTATACAGAAGTACATATTGCTCGATCTTAACTTTATAAAATAAATTGTGTTCCTGTTCACCTTTATTTTTCTTTTGGGTCAGTGACAATAAGCATAGAAATAAGTTTTCTGGAATAAAACTGGTTATTTCTGAGAGAAAGAAATGTGGAAAATTTTTGCCTTTTTTATATTTTCCTGTTTTTTTCAAAATTTGCACAAAGAATATATGTTGCTTTTATACTAGAAAAGAAAGGTAGTGGGGGTTGGGGCGAGAGTTGACACTTTGCAATCTCTTTTTAAAGTACATATGCCTTTTTCCCCTGCAACCTTCTTGGAAGATTATAAAACAAAACAAAAAAATGGAAAACCCAACATATTCTTAAAACTTGATAAAATAAAGAAAGACTAGGAGGCACAGATACAACTAAGCTAAGTAAAGGGTTAACTAGAATGATAAGGAATGAGAAGGCCAGATGGATGGTGGAAGGTTCAGCCTGTGTGTGTGTGTGTGTGTGCGCGCGCGCGCGTGCATGTATGTATGCATGTGCGTGTATGCGTGTGTGCAAGTGTGTGATGCATGTGTGTATGCATGTGTGTATGCATGTGTGTATGCATGCCTGTATGTGCATGTGTGTGTATGCATGTGTGTATGCGTGTATGCATGTGTATGTGTGTATGCATGTGTGTGCATGTGTGTGCGTGTATGTGTGTGTATGTGTGTGTATGTGTATAAGTGTGTATGCATGTGTGTGTATGCATGTGTGTGTATATGCATGTGTGTGTATGTGTGTGTGTGTGTGTGTGTGTGTGCGCGCATGTGTTCTTGGGGCCTTCTTAACCTGAGTGTCTATCTCAAGCCCTGGCTATGCTTCCTTGCTGTGCTGGGCTCCTGTGGTTCCTGCAGGGAGATTCCCCGCGCTCCCTTCTCCCTGTGTTGGTCTGTGCCCCCCACTTCCCATGCACCCGCTCACGTCTTTCCTGACCTCGCTGGGTCTGTCAGTGGGTGAGATGATCATGGAAACCTGGCCTGCTTCCAACGGGGCAGGCTGCTTCCTTGGCAATCTCCGTTAGCTGGCCAAGCTGGGGTTCTCTGGTTAGCAGGCTGACTGCACTTCATGGGAAGGAGCCTGGCCCCCGGGCCAGTCATATTTGATCAGCCTACTCACTCAGTTTAGCCAGGATCCTCCAGCTTGTAAGTCTGGAGTGCCAATTATTTTTGAGGAGGAGCAGAGGAGCTGTGTGGGCGGTGGATGGGCTGGGAGTAAGGCAGGCCCAGGTCACCTGCTCCCAGCAGGGACCAGGACCACAAAAAGCATTCCTGAAGGCAAATAGGCCCCACCCTTAGGAGACCCAGTGCCACCTGGGAGCCGTGGGCAGGGCCTGTGCTCTCCACTCTGCATAGACTGCGGGCAGCCAGACACAGGTGTCCCATCCTGTCCCGTAGCACAGAGTTCCAGGTTCAGGTAGGAGCCCCCAGGAAGCACCTGCTGCTGATTAAGCAGTCACTCACCAGAGGAGGCAGGAGGGGAGGCCGGAGCCCTCGAGGTGCTTGTGGATCAAGGCTGACACCTCAGAGGGACCCAGGGAGCACGTCCCCTGCCTGCTGCCCCGATGTCCCGGCTGTGGGGCTGACCCTGGGAAGCCCCAGCACCTAGCTCCTGTCTTAGGCCACTCTTCCCCCCCAGGGCCCCGCTGCCGTCGCTGGGTGAAGGGAAGCTCTTGGTGGCAGGGTCCCTGCAGCTGCAGCCACAATGGGAGTGCATTTTGAAAAATCAGTTTTAATAAAGCCCTGGCACTGACCCCAGAAACGTAAGTATTTATATTATTGACTTCTGTATGAGGTGATTTGTTAGGAGGGAGAAAAAGTCTTTCTGCTCTTGTCTTGAGACCTGAGGAAAAAAATAACTAAAATTAGAGAAACCAGGGATATCAACGCAGCAAGTAGAATAAAGCACAATACCTCTGGGGTGTTCATCTGCCATGGTAGTCATTTCATATCTCATCTGTTACAGGAATGTGATAGTTCTTCCTTTTTGATGGTATCATTATGTAGACTCTACAGATTCAATTCCATTTACAAGTCAATGGTGTGAGATTTTATGACAATTCTTTTTTAGTGAGTTGATTCTGTATGATCCTTCTCAGGAAGGGAAAAAATCTCCAAAGAAGGCCTACATATTTGCCTCTGAGCCCTCTCCCTGGATGGTCTCAGGCTGTGGGGGGCTTGGCTTCCTGTTTGCAGGGAGCGCCTGGACACAGGTATGGCCAGCCTCCGGCTCAAGGAGATGGTAACGAATATATTTAAAGCCGGCAGCTGGCAATGGACAGATGCTTTGTTTGCAATTTGGAAAAAAGGAGTGAAAAACAGGGAGGGAAATCTGGGCTGGAGCACTTATAGGCCGAGGTGTGGCTCCTTCTGGGGCCATAACATAGGAGTCTGAGAGGCGGATTTCAAGGGTGAGGGAATTTGTGTTAATAGGGTGTGAGCTGGGGCTACAGACTGAACTGTGTCCCACCCCCTAAATTTGTATGTTGAAATCCTGACCCCTGTTCCTTGGAGTGGGACTGTGTTTGGCACAGGGCCTTTAAAGAGGTCCTTAAGTGAAAATGAGGTCATTTCCCTCTACAGGGAAGGCCACGTGCAAAGCACAGGGGGGAAGGTGCCATCTACACTCCAGACGGAGGCTGAGCCACTCTGCCTCTTGGCTTCAGAGGAGCAGCTGACACCTGGGTCTCCAGGACGGGGAGGCCAGCTGACCCATTCATGGGCGTTGTTCCGGCAGCCAGAGCAAGGTCTCACAGGGACGGAGACGTCTTCTGGAAGAAGCTGGCATGGGATGGGGGCTTTGAAGACCACGCAGACTTCAGAGAGAGCGGGTGTTCCCGGGGAAGCGGTGACTGGAGGAGGGCCCTGGGGCACGCTGGCTGTCCTGGAGGGCGGTGTCTGAGCACTGGGAGCTGCAGCTGGCCGTGCTAGCAATCCAGCACGCCTAGGCTGACCCCGCCCGCGCTCCGTGCTGGGGACAGATGCTCTGAAAGGACAACTTCAAGACTCGCACACTTCTGAAGGCAGGCACAGAAGTAGGTTGGCATATGGGAGACAGAGCTGGGGCAGCTAAGTGCTCTGGAACTTCGCGGAGGTAAGGGCAGGTGGACACTCCAAAATACAGCCTTCCTGAGCAGTGACCTGGCAGCACAGTGGAGACTGCTCACCTGATCTCTTGCTCCGAGTCGCAGACTCAGAAGAGATGTTTTAAAGATCACCTTCAGGCCCCGTGTGTATAAGACACAGGTGAGTTTCAGGTTTAGCCTCGGGTCTCGTGGTGAATATGAAGATATTCCAAAATCCAGAGATGTCCAGGATCCCAAACACTTCTGGCCCCAAGGGATGCTCACCTTCACTGTAGAAGAGTCTGCTTCAGGGTGGGTCCTGTGGAGGGGAGCACCTGGGAAGACAGCGTCGGGCACATGCTCCAGCTCCGGCCTCCAGGGAGGTGCCAGGAGACCCTAGGTGAAGGCGTGGAGTCCAGGCAGGAGCCTGGAATTCACAGCTGAAAGTTCTAGAAATGGTAGACTTTTGTTACATTTTCATTTTTCCTGGTTGACAAAATTGGTCCCAAGTTTTTATGACGCTTAGATGAGGTTGAGGGTGGAAAGATAAGCAAATCAGCTAATTCACGCATTGTTTTACATTTGTGGGAAATCTTAATAATTTCCTCAGAACTGGAATTTAACTTTTTTTTTAAATAAAGACTTGCGTGTCAGGAGACCGCTGACATCTTTTCCTCAACAGAACATTACCATACTGTTACTTGAGTGCAATCTGGAAGTTTCCATGGAGAACAGGTCCTATTATGGGCTCACAGTCAGGAGGCCATTGGCCAAGATCCTTTGAGCCATTTAGTTTTGCTTCTCCCACTTTCTGTGTGTCTTTTGTCTCTGGAAATGGAGACCAGACCAAGTATTCCAAAATCCCATCCTGCAGGCATTTTGGAGGGTAAAAATCCAAAGTGACGAATCATTTTTAAAATGCTGAATATTTACACAACATGATCCTTAAAATAAATGTGGCTGGTGACCTGTGTATGGCTATATTTTCGTTTCTTATTGACATTTGACTGTTCTTCAGTTTGCCTCTTTCACACATGCATGCCTTGCTCACACCCCCACGGTGGACAGCCTCAGTACCAGAGGGCCGCTGGGCTCTGGAACGCTGGGCCTGCCCTTTGAAGTCAGCCAGAAGGCCCCAGCTGCACCTGTCTGGGAAACCCAGCAACAGCCTGGAGAGAATTCGCTGAGTGACTCAGCTTCCACACTACCCTATCCCTCCAGGCCTGACTTCCCTCTTGGCTCAGCCCTCAGAGGATTACGGCTTTGGAACCCCCCAGGGGAGGAGTGGAGGCTACTGTGCTCTCACTGTGTGCTTCTCCTCGTCCTAGAGCTTCTCTGGTCATGTCTCTGGGTCAGATAGTTTCCCCCCAATTCCCCTCTGTCTGGGACCTCGGAATGTAACCTGCATCTTTGCAGATGCAGTAAATTAAGATGAGGTCATACTGCATCAGGGTGGACCCAAGAGCAGCGACTGGCGCCCCTGTAAGAGGAGAAGAGGACACAGGTGGACACGGGAAGAGGCCGTGTGAAGATGGAGGCAGAGATGGAGGGGTGCACCCACAGCCAGAGAGACAACAGGAAGCTGAAAGATGTAGGAAGGGCTCTCCCTCAGGGCTTTGGAAATGAGCAAGGTCTTGTTGATCCCTTTGGACTTCTGGTTCCCATAGGGGTGTGAAGACATATTTTGGTTATTCTAAGCCACCCAGTTAGGACAGTTTGTTACAGCAGCCCCAGGAAACTAATGGGTGAGAATCGCACCCTTTGTGTTCGGTAGCAGGCTGTAAGCGCCCTGGTCTAACAGCTGATCCCAACCCCAAACTCGGAACTTGGTATCACTTCCTCAGCCCACAGAGGGATGAGGAGACCAGCGCCCTCCCTGGCTCTGACCCGGGGCCTGCCATCTCATCAGCTCCCCTCACCTCCTCCACTGGTAGTAACTGCCCCCTCCAGAGAGCCCAGCTGTGCAGGCCAATAGCCTCTGACCAGAGAGAAACTGGTTTCACGTGGCCCTCGGTTTCTGACCTCTCACAGCGGGAGGTGACACCGATGTCATGGAACTGTCCCGAGCCCACCTCCTGGCCCCGGGAAAACCCCCAGTTTTGCAGGTTTCTGCTTTTCAAGAGAAATAGGAGGAGGCCTGGGTGTCAGCCGTCTCTGCTGTTCTCAGTATTCCCTTTCTGCAAGTTCCCTTGTGCGGCGCCCTTCCCGAGCACAGTCGTAAGAAGTTCTGAAAGGAAATGGTGCACTGACTTCGTAGTGTTGTGGGAATGAAATAAGGGAACTGTTCCAAGAACCTTGGCTGCAACGTGACTCCACAAGAGTTAGAGGTTGTCCCAGAAAACACCACGGTTGCTCCTTCTGCTGATCCACTGTGGGCCAGGGAACCCAACTGGGCTCTGCTCCCTTCCTGGTTGTCCTTGAGAAGCCCGGCTGAAAGGCCATCATCCCGTGTAAACAAGGACAAGTCACACGTGCTGGCAGCCAGAGGAAACGTCTTGGTGGAGCCAGACGAGTTTGGCAGCCCCGCGTAATGAGTGACAGCTAGCTGCAGATCTACCTGGGCCTGTTAGGTGGAAGCCATTTCCTCCTCTGTCCCCACGCCCAGCTAGTCCTCCTGGCCAAACAGCTGCCTTCCGTGAGCAGTTCCAGGAAGGACTAACTGGTCCACGTGCAGTGGACTGGCCTCCTGGCAGCTCTCATGGGGACAGCCCCTGTGGCCCCAGCCCAGTAAACTATCCCCAAGGGTGTGGGCCTGTGTTCAGGGAGACAGCCAGGCACCCTCTCTGTTGCTTAGGCAGCTCTTGAAGCCAGAGCAGCCACTTTAGGAGTGACCCCTGCTGGGGGTCGAGGTCTCATTCCTCCTGAGGAGCAGGGGAGCTGGCTCCTGGCTCTGGCCTTCAGGGGCAGGCCTCAGCGAGGAGCCGGCTGCACCTAGAGATCCTGGTGGCCAGGGGGTGCAAGGCCTGCCCAGGGGTGCTCCATCCTTGCCGGCTGCCTGCTCCTGGAGTCACCTGGAAAGCTACGCTGGTGACAGGGATGTACAGGGAAACTCCAGGAGAGCCCTCCTGTCTGGCAAAGGAGTGGGACCCGGATATGGAAGAAAGCAGACAGACAGAACCCCGCGGGAGTTTTGGGTAAGATGCACTGGGATCATGTCCTAGCCAGGGCAGCGGGTCATCCATGAGCCTTGAGTTCCTACCATGAAGGGCAGGACACCTGGCCTGGGGCACGGGAGAGCCACAGCTCCCTGGCTGCCCCAGCACACAGGAGGGAGGAGGGACCAGCCCAGCTCTGCTCTTGTCTTTTCTCAGAGCTGGGGAGGCAATGCCGGCCGGGCACAGGCCACCCATGAGCACTTGGGCACCCCTTCCCTCCTGCTTCCTTCCCAGGGAGGGTCTTCCCTGATGGATGGCAAGTGCCAAGCTGACCCTCCCTCTGCTCTGGGAGGAACCCGGGGAAGGAAACCAAGCGTAGAGCTCAGGGTGCAGTTGGGAGTTCAGGGACCGGCTGCCCTGAGGGATCCTGGCTCTGTCCCCAAGCAGTGGGCAGTTATTCATGCCTCCAAGCCTCGGAGATGCGGCCTGTGAAGTGGAGAAGATAATGGCACCTGCCTCTGCGCTGCTTTCACGACGATTAGGCGTTACTATAGAGAGGTTGGGCACACTGCTGGCCACAGTGAGTGGTGATGAGGGTCAGCAACGGTGACGTGGGAACATGGGGCATTTCTCTAACCTGACTCCCATGAATATCAGCCTAAAGTACAGACTCTGGGAATCCTAGTACCAAAGGCACAGTGGGACTCAGGGTCCTCCTACTCTGCCTGGGAGAGTGCCCGCTTGATATCTCGAAAAATCCACACTGGAGACGACTCTGTAAGGATCCAGGGCCCTCGGTGTGCTCACAGCCACGGGAGGGGTCTACTCCATCCCCAGGCTTCAGACTGGCTCTGCAGCCATTGGACGGTCACCCTCTCCTCCGTGGGAATGATGACAGCATGAAGGGGTTCTGATTTGTACGGGTATACATCTTCTCGGGATATTGTTTGGGGCCTGAATAGTCCACAAACTCTCAGTGTCATTGTTTTAGTTAGTTTTTCATCACTACGACCAAAATACTGGACAGGAGCTATTTAGAGGAGAAATATTATTTTGGCTCACAGTTTCTGAGGTTCAGTTCATGGTCAGCTGACTCCATATCTCCGGGCCCAAGGTTGGGCAGCAAGTCATGGCGGAAGGGTGTGTGAAGGAAAGCAGCTAGGAGGCAGAGAGAGCTCTGCTCACCAGGGAAAAAACAAACACCCCAAGAACATGTCCAGTGATCTGCCTCCTCCACTGGCACCCTATCTGCCTACCTACCTACCCAGTTATCTGTATCAGCAGATCAATCCACTGATTAGGTTATGGGTCTTAAAATCTGATCGTCCTTGTATTGTCTCACAATGAGCTTTTAAGGGACATTTCATATCCAAACCATGACAGTCATGTAAGTCAACTCTTCTATGGACAAGAGAGCCTTGTGTCCTGCTGCGGGGGACTCTCTTACAGGCCCACCCCTTGGGATTTCACAACTGGTGTGTTTGCTTCTCATATCTGTGTTATGTTAAGCTCTCTGGGGTTGCGCTTGGTCTTGAAAACATCATTTTATCACAGAGAACCCAGGAGCCTTCAGAGGGGCCTGATGGAGTGCCAGACATTGCGATCCACCTGTCTTCTGTGCGTCAGGCGTCCCCCGCTCTATTCCTCACTTCTTGGGGCTAACCCTTCTCTCCGTAGAGCTGCTGAAGCCTTTTCGATGCCTTCCCCGTAGTGCAGAAAGCCTGCAGCAACCCCAGGTGGTTTCCTGGGTACACCACCTCAGCCTGCCCCTGGAGTGTCACCCTCAGACTGTCTCTTCAGAGAGGGACACCGAAGGTCAGTTGCTCACTGCCACTTTACAGCTCCCGTACCCTGTGGCTCTCTAACTGGGCACAGTTATCATTCCCCTGACCACTGGTGGGCTTCCCCAGCCAGGCCTGTGGTATATTCTCCATCTCCTTGTCTACCACTGAGACTGGAGACGGCTCTGGGAACCCAGTTAGAGCACGAGAACCAGCCAGAAGCCTGCAGGATGTCCCTGGGAGATGCCTAGGAAGAGCCTTTCACAGGACAGGGCAGGGCAAGGGGTGGAGGAGGTAGAGGACTCCTAACCGTGTCCAATTTTTGATCAGCTGAGCTTTGCCCTTTACCAAGAAACAGCCACCAAGAAGCAGGAGGGATCACGGTCATCCTCTTACCAGAGCAACACAATCCAGAGTCCCCCAGACTGGCCACAAGCCCTTGGCATCGGGGCTCTGGTTTTTACATTCCTTCTCCCCAGGCCCCAGAGCCCTGTCCTGGGGCTGAATGGCTTGGCCACTCCTTCCTGGCCCTGGCCCTGCCCCAACCACCCTGTCTTCCTGTTGTCCCCTGGGGGAACAGGAGCAGAAGTCAAGACGTGCAGCATTGGAGGGTCACCTGCCTTCCACAGACTCACACGTGTATAAAGAATTGGCACCATATGTCAAGACCAACGTCACTAGAACCCAAACTGTCTGCCCACATTCCCAGGACACTGAAGACAAGGCCCCTTGCTGTCTGTGACCATGTGGCTCCTGTTTTTACTGCTCTGTTGGCATTTCCTTCTGGAAGTGCTCTGCCCAGGCAGACGCTAGATGGTTCATGGAGACTCCCTGAAGAGCCCTCAGCAGTCTGTGCAGCATCCCAAGGTCCTCTGCAACCACCCCCCTCCCTTGCCATTTCCACCCATCTATGACGGATGTGCCAGATCCTCACCCATCCTTACCAAGTTCTGTGTCGAGACACACCTTAAACCAGCACACTCTCGTCTTGTTTCTTCCCCTGAAGGACAGTGCCTCCTTTTCTATGGTGACAAGTAGGTTCCATTGTGTCTTACCAAGGATGGTCTTGGTGCTATCTGGGAATCAGCTTTCAACAGTCATCGTCCTCCTCAGACGCTTACTGAGACCCCGCTGAGTGGATCAAGGGCAGGGTGCAAGCTCCTCAGGGGTCCCGCCACCAAGGTTCCCTTTTCAACATGTCCCCACACCCTCAGGGTGGCCCTCTCTGCCTCCCTACTGGCACCTCTCGCTCTAGCACAGGGAATGGCTCTTGACTCCAGAGAAACCCCAGGGTCTCCACGCTGCTGTTCCTCCTCCCACAAGAGCACCCCACTCCGTCGAGGAGTCCAGAACAGACAGCAGCTCGTGGCCCAGAGCCCCCAGACAGGGGTACCCAGGTCCTCCTCTTTCCTGCTGTGGCTGGTGCCTGCGTCTCTCTGCCGAGGGTACAAAACCCTCTGCCGCTGATGTCACGGTGTCACGATTTCAGCTCTCCCCTCCTTGGGCACCTGAGCTCTGACACTGTTGTGTGTCTTCCCTCTCTGCCCTCAGTGGCAGGACAGAAAGACCCCTGGACAGTCGTTCAAGAGAATCACTAAAAACCAAAGGGGAACGATGCGTAAACAGAGATACAACCAGAACACAAGCAAATGGAGGAAAGAAGGGCGTGATCTGCCCCAAATTCCCTTTCCTCAGCTTTCATCGGCTCATGGAACACATCAGCTCCCACCCTCATAATTTCTGCCCCTCAAGTTTATTTACTCTTAGCAACACATCTGTGAGGTACTTACTGTACACTTGGACCTCACTGTACTTTCCAACTATGGACGTGCTCCAGGTCTGCCAGGTGGAGGAGCAGGGTGCCCACCAAACAGCATCTGCTCATGGGGATAAGTCTTGGCCGTTCCCATTGGCATCTTTGCTTAGACTCCACAGATTCCAAGAAGGAGCTGAAGAGTTTTTAGAGATACAGGCTGCACGGCATAGTGAGGGAGGAGAAAGGACTCACACAAATCTGTTTCTAAGTTGACCGTCAGATAAACCCAGGAGGGGAAAGGCAAAGGCTACAAGGAAGGCAGTACACACTCTCCGAGGCCACACTGCCTCCTGACACTATCTGCAGAAAGATGGTCCCCAAGTCCACCAGTGTGTCCAGCACCTCACGGACAGGGCAGCAAGGGTATCTGCAGAGTCTAGGTGACAAGCATCATCCCCAAACTCCAGGCAACCACAGTGGGGTGGAGAAGGGGCAGCCCAGGTGCACATGCCTAGGATTGCTCTTCTTAGTTTTTGGGTGGCATTCAGGATATCTAGAGAGGCTGACCTGGGTAGTTCCTGTGAGTTGTCGGGGTAGAGAAGCTGAATTTGATGGGTGAATCAGGTGCATTGCTCCAGCTGGGGAAAGGAGGAAACCTGATAAGCAGTTTGATAGGGAAGGCAACACCAAGGACGTATGTTAATGAAGGGTGCTCGCTAAGCCACTGTCCAGAAGATGGGTCCTGTGGTTTAGACAGCCCCCTCTCCTGGGAAGAAGCCCTGTGCACTTGGTGTGTGGAAGCTGTGCCTTCGGCAGCTGCCCCTAGGGAGATGCCCTGTGCTGCCACTCACAAGGAGACTCCGTGCACTTACCGCCTGCTGCTCTGGGGCCACTGCAGGCCGAGTGCCAACTGAGGGACAGTGAGAGGCCCATGGGACCAGGGCAAGGAGGGACGCTCCTTGTGGGTGAGCTGCGGGACAAAAGCTGTGCTGGAAACCAAGGCCTTCGATGACAAGCACTTTATGGTGCAAAGTGTATGGTGCACACACGACCAAGGGTTGTACGTTTCTTCCAAGAAACCCGTCTAGACTGCCAACACTATTTTTTTCTTTACATTAAACTTAGTTCTCAGTAAATTTCCATATTGATTCACTTATTTTTGAAAAACATAATCAGAGATAATTTTGTGAGTTCAACTCAGTGGACTCCACACAACTGTGAACAGGGAGCTCACAGGCTATTTGCGTTTCTTGGCCTGAGAAGCCTTTTGACTGAACATCACAGTCCCGCCGTGCCCAGTGGGAGCATGTTCACACCACGCATGGCACAGGAAGGGCGTGGCGTCTGGCTTGAAGCAGACGTGTGTCTTCCCTAAGCCAGCAGTGGAGTGGGCTCCAGGACATGGACGTGAAGGTGCTTCCACTTGCTACTGAAGTGACGAAGCTGGGGCCCCCACGTCTGTAACACTCGTCTCACCTACTTCTTCCTCATTCTTCAGGTACCAACACTATTGCAACCACAGCAGGTCCCCCATCCTACAGAGCTGCTCTGGGAGGATGGTCAGCACACTGAGGGCGTTTCCAAGTGGACAGAGCAAGGAGGGGACGTGCCTTGGATGATGGCTTCAAGGTCCGGTCTGCTATTTACTATTAGGCAAAGGTGCCCACCCCTCGCCTTCATTTCTTAACCTCTAAAAGGGGGTCAATGACGCACATCTTGCCGGTCTGAAGAGGACGGGAACCAAGGCAGATCATGTGGATCTGTGAGATTTTTAAGTCTATAAAATATGATTCCAAAGCAAGATCCTTTGGTGTCATAGTTTTTTATTAAACAAATCTAAAATATTTGGGCAGATAAACGCTTCATCAAATAATTCACTTGAAATGATTTTGGGTTTAATTAGCTTATTTGGCTAACATTGCAGAGGGACTCAGTGGTTCCATGGAGCAGCCCTTGTGCAGACTGAGGGCCTGGTGTCAGCTCAGCTGAGCACAAGAAAGCCTCATGCGCTCTTGAAGGTCGCGGGACCCCTCACACCCCCGCTTGCCCTGCCAGGTGCCACCCGTCCTCCTGAGCTTCTCCTGAGCCACATCTTAGTGCCAAGCCATCCCTTCCCCTCTGGAAGTTCCTCTGGAACAGGAAGCACCTAAAATAAAAAATAAAATCAGTGCATCTTCCTACAGATTCAATTCACTTGAAGATTTTAAGGACGCCAGCATATTCGTTCTGTGTGTAAAAACATGAGAGTCCAGAGACTGACGGCCCAGGGCATTTCACACCCACAAACCTGTCCGGATTGCAGCGCCCTCTCCTGGTCCTCACAGAGCAGCCATCTCGGGATGTGTAAGCACGGGGCCTGGTCCAGTCACTCCCAACTCTGTTTGGCTCAGGGTTTCCCTTCATATTGCCGTCAAATTATAAGATGTCCAAGTCCCTCAACCTAGGACAGGAGGTTGCCCACGTGGGAGGATGCGCTGGAGGTGGGCTAGGCAGACCAAAGCCTCTCAAACCTGACTCCCACAGAGCATAAGTAAGGCTGGGTGTGTAAGTGACCAGTGGGTGACTGGGGACAGCACCACGGGGTGGTCTGCTCTCCACCCTCAGCAATTCTGGTGGGAAGTCCCTCTTCCTGAGAGTTCCTCTGGGCCATCTTCCTTCTCTCACCAGCTGACATGGTTATCAGTCACTGTGAGCAGAAGTGTCTCTCTGTTAGGGAGAGACCTCTGGTCCTCTGGTAGACAGTGGTGTGAGTCTCCCTGTGCTGCCCTAACATAACACCCGACACTGGGTCAGGTATAAAGAACAAAAGCTGACTTTCCCTGGAGTCCTGGAATCTCAGGTCCGGGTGCTGGCAGGTGTGGTTGTTGCGAGGGCTGCTGTCTGCTTGCTGCTGCATCCCCTGGATGGGAGGAGGGCTGCATCCCCTGGATGGGAGGAGTGCTGCATCCCCTGGATGGGAGGAGGGCTGCATCCCCTGGATGGGAGGAGGGCTGCAGCACCTGGATGGGAGGAGGGCTGCAGCACCTGGATGGGAGGAGGGCTGCAGCCCCTGGATGGGAGGAGGGCTGTAGCCCCTGGATGGGAGGAGGGCTGCAGCACCTGGATGGGAGGAGGGCTGCAGCCCCTGGATGGGAGGAGTGCTGCAGCCCCTGGATGGGAGGAGTGCTGCAGCCCCTGGATGGGAGGACGGCTGCAGCACCTGGATGGGAGGAGGGCTGCAGCCCCTGTATGGGAGGAGTGCTGCAGCCCCTGGATGGGAGGAGTGCTGCAGCCCCTGGATGGGAGGACGGCTGCAGCACCTGGATGGGAGGAGGGCTGCAGCCCCTGGATGGGAGGAGGGCTGCATCCCCTGGATGGGAGGAGTGCTGCATCCCCTGGATGGGAGGACGGCTGCAGCACCTGGATGGGAGGAGGGCTGCATCCCCTGGATGGGAGGAGTGCTGCAGCCCCTGGATGGGAGGAGGGCTGCATCCCCTGGATGGGAGGAGTGCTGCAGCCCCTGGATGGGAGGAGGGCTGCAGCCCCTGGATGGGAGGAGGGCTGCATCCCCTGGATGGGAGGACGGCTGCAGCACCTGGATGGGAGGAGGGCTGCATCCCCTGGATGGGAGGAGGGCTGCATCCCCTGGATGGGAGGAGGGCTGCAGCCCCTGGATGGGAGGAGGGCTGCATCCCCTGGATGGGAGGACGGCTGCAGCCCCTGGATGGGAGGAGGGCTGCATCCCCTGGATGGGAGGAGGGCTGCATCCCCTGGATGGGAGGAGGGCTGCAGCCCCTGGATGGGAGGAGGGCTGCATCCCCTGGATGGGAGGAGGGCTGCATCCCCTGGATGGGAGGAGGGCTGCATCCCCTGGATGGGAGGAGGGCTGCATCCCCTGGATGGGAGGACGGCTGCAGCACCTGGATGGGAGGACGGCTGCAGCCCCTGGATGGGAGGACGGCTGCAGCCCCTGGATGGGAGGAGGGCTGCAGCCCCTGGATGGGAGGAGTGCTGCATCCCCTGGATGGGAGGACGGCTGCAGCCCCTGGATGGGAGGAGTGCTGCATCCCCTGGATGGGAGGACGGCTGCAGCCCCTGGATGGGAGGAGGGCTGCAGCCCCTGGATGGGAGGAGTGCTGCATCCCCTGGATGGGAGGACGGCTGCAGCCCCTGGATGGGAGGAGTGCTGCATCCCCTGGATGGGAGGAGGGCTGCAGCCCCTGGATGGGAGGAGGGCTGCATCCCCTGGATGGGAGGAGGGCTGCAGCCCCTGGATGGGAGGAGGGCTGCATCCCCTGGATTGGAGGAGGGCTGCATCCCCTGGATGGGAGGAGGGCTGCAGCCCCTGGATGGGAGGAGTGCTGCATCCCCTGGATGGGAGGACGGCTGCAGCACCTGGATGGGAGGACGGCTGCATCCCCTGGATGGGAGGAGGGCTGCAGCACCTGGATGGGAGGAGTGCTGCAGCCCCTGGATGGGAGGAGGGCTGCAGCCCCTGGATGGGAGGAGGGCTGCATCCCCTGGATGGGAGGAGGGCTGCAGCCCCTGGATGGGAGGAGGGCTGCATCCCCTGGATTGGAGGAGGGCTGCATCCCCTGGATGGGAGGAGGGCTGCAGCCCCTGGATGGGAGGAGTGCTGCATCCCCTGGATGGGAGGACGGCTGCAGCACCTGGATGGGAGGACGGCTGCAGCCCCTGGATGGGAGGACGGCTGCAGCCCCTGGATGGGAGGAGGGCTGCAGCCCCTGGATGGGAGGAGTGCTGCATCCCCTGGATGGGAGGACGGCTGCAGCCCCTGGATGGGAGGAGTGCTGCATCCCCTGGATGGGAGGACGGCTGCAGCCCCTGGATGGGAGGAGTGCTGCATCCCCTGGATGGGAGGAGGGCTGCAGCCCCTGGATGGGAGGACGGCTGCAGCACCTGGATGGGAGGAGGGCTGCATCCCCTGGATGGGAGGACGGCTGCAGCACCTGGATGGGAGGAGGGCTGCAGCCCCTGGATGGGAGGAGTGCTGCATCCCCTGGATGGGAGGAGGGCTGCAGCCCCTGGATGGGAGGACGGCTGCAGCACCTGGATGGGAGGAGGGCTGCATCCCCTGGATGGGAGGAGGGCTGCAGCCCCTGGATGGGAGGAGGGCTGCAGCCCCTGGATGGGAGGACGGCTGCAGCCCCTGGATGGGAGGAGTGCTGCATCCCCTGGATGGGAGGAGGGCTGCAGCCCCTGGATGGGAGGACGGCTGCAGCCCCTGGATGGGAGGAGTGCTGCATCCCCTGGATGGGAGGAGGGCTGCAGCCCCTGGATGGGAGGAGTGCTGCATCCCCTGGATGGGAGGACGGCTGCAGCCCCTGGATGGGAGGAGTGCTGCATCCCCTGGATGGGAGGAGGGCTGCAGCCCCTGGATGGGAGGACGGCTGCAGCCCCTGGATGGGAGGAGTGCTGCATCCCCTGGATGGGAGGACGGCTGCAGCCCCTCGATGGGAGGAGTGCTGCATCCCCTGGATGGGAGGACGGCTGCAGCCCCTCGATGGGAGGAGTGCTGCATCCCCTGGATGGGAGGAGGGCTGCAGCCCCTGGATGGGAGGACGGCTGCAGCCCCTGGATGGGAGGAGTGCTGCATCCCCTGGATGGGAGGAGGGCTGCAGCCCCTGGATGGGAGGAGTGCTGCATCCCCTGGATGGGAGGACGGCTGCAGCCCCTGGATGGGAGGAGTGCTGCATCCCCTGGATGGGAGGAGGGCTGCAGCCCCTGGATGGGAGGACGGCTGCAGCCCCTGGATGGGAGGAGTGCTGCATCCCCTGGATGGGAGGAGGGCTGCAGCCCCTGGATGGGAGGACGGCTGCAGCCCCTGGATGGGAGGAGTGCTGCATCCCCTGGATGGGAGGAGGGCTGCATCCCCTGGATGGGAGGAGTGCTGCATCCCCTGGATGGGAGGAGGGCTGCAGCCCCTGGATGGGAGGACGGCTGCAGCACCTGGATGGGAGGAGGGCTGCATCCCCTGGATGGGAGGACGGCTGCAGCCCCTGGATGGGAGGAGGGCTGCAGCCCCTGGATGGGAGGAGTGCTGCATCCCCTGGATGAAAGGAGTGCTGCAGCCCCTGGATGGGAGGACGGCTGCAGCACCTGGATGGGAGGAGGGCTGCATCCCCTGGATGGGAGGACGGCTGCAGCACCTGGATGGGAGGAGTGCTGCAGCCCCTGGATGGGAGGAGGGCTGCAGCCCCTGGATGGGAGGAGTGCTGCATCCCCTGGATGGGAGGAGGGCTGCAGCCCCTGGATGGGAGGAGGGCTGCATCCCCTGGATGGGAGGAGGGCTGCATCCCCTGGATGGGAGGAGGGCTGCAGCCCCTGGATGGGAGGAGTGCTGCATCCCCTGGATGGGAGGAGGGCTGCAGCCCCTGGATGGGAGGAGGGCTGCAGCCCCTGGATGGGAGGAGTGCTGCATCCCCTGGATGGGAGGAGTGCTGCATCCCCTGGATGGGAGGAGGGCTGCAGCCCCTGGATGGGAGGAGGGCTGCAGCCCCTGGATGGGAGGAGGGCTGCAGCCCCTGGATGGGAGGAGGGCTGCAGCCCCTGGATGGGAGGAGTGCTGCATCCCCTGGATGGGAGGAGTGCTGCATCCCCTGGATGGGAGGAGGGCTGCAGCCCCTGGATGGGAGGAGGGCTGCATCCCCTGGATGGGAGGAGGGCTGCATCCCCTGGATGGGAGGAGTGCTGCATCCCCTGGATGGGAGGACGGCTGCATCCCCTGGATGGGAGGAGGGCTGCAGCCCCTGGATGGGAGGAGTGCTGCATCCCCTGGATGGGAGGAGTGCTGCAGCCCCTGGATGGGAGGAGTGCTGCAGCCCCTGGATGGGAGGACGGCTGCAGCCCCTGGATGGGAGGAGTGCTGCAGCCCCTGGATGGGAGGAGGGCTGCATCCCCTGGATGGGAGGAGTGCTGCATCCCCTGGATGGGAGGACGGCTGCAGCCCCTGGATGGGAGGAGTGCTGCAGCCCCTGGATGGGAGGAGTGCTGCAGCCCCTGGATGGGAGGAGGGCTGCATCCCCTGGATGGGAGGAGTGCTGCAGCCCCTGGATGGGAGGAGGGCTGCATCCCCTGGATGGGAGGAGTGCTGCATCCCCTGGATGGGAGGACGGCTGCAGCCCCTGGATGGGAGGACGGCTGCATCCCCTGGATGGGAGGAGTGCTGCAGCCCCTGGATGGGAGGAGGGCTGCAGCCCCTGGATGGGAGGAGGGCTGCATCCCCTGGATGGGAGGAGGGCTGCAGCCCCTGGATGGGAGGAGGGCTGCATCCCCTGGATTGGAGGAGGGCTGCATCCCCTGGATGGGAGGAGGGCTGCAGCCCCTGGATGGGAGGAGTGCTGCATCCCCTGGATGGGAGGAGTGCTGCAGCCCCTGGATGGGAGGAGTGCTGCAGCCCCTGGATGGGAGGACGGCTGCAGCCCCTGGACGGGAGGAGGGCTGCATCCCCTGGATGGGAGGAGGGCTGCAGCACCTGGATGGGAGGAGGGCTGCAGCTCCCGCTGCTGGAAGGCAGGAGGGGAGGGGCTGACCACTGCCTGCAGCCTCCATTTTAGGGGCCTCAGCCCACTGGTGAGGGAGGATCCCTCCTGACCGGTCTCTTACAGGCCTCACCACTGAGTACCATCGCACTGGCCGTTGAGTCCAACACCTGAATGTAGGAGGGGACACATTCACAACACAGGACATGGTACTTCTCTTTGTTTGTTTATTTGTTTGCTGTGATTGTGCTGAGCAGGAGGAAGTGGTCTTTGGGGATCAGTTGCAAGAATCTCGTGAATGCACCGAGGAGTATGCTCCACCCTGAGAGAGGCTTGTGAGCTCCTTTTCACAGTGTTTTATTGTTGTCTATGTTTCATACTTGAAATCTGATATTTTAAGATATTGTAAAACTTATTTACATGACTATAAATTATGATTCATTTCAACCAACATTTGTGAGCCCCTTCCTTTGGTAAGTGCTGAGCTAGATCCCTCTGGAAACTTCATGTGAAGAAGCCAGAGTCCCCACCTCAGGGCTCCCCGGGGCCGGGGCGTAAGCTGTGTGACCTCCTGGGACGGGAACAGTGGGGCCAGGTCGATGTGCTCTTGAGCCCCTGGCTGGGGAGAGCTGCCGTGGAATGAAGCGGGTCAGGAAGGAGTTTGAGTAGGACGTGCTTCAGGGCCAGTGAGAAGGGACTGAAGTCTGAGGAAGATTTCTCCCAAATCCTTGTGGTCAGGGCATGAAGGGCAGAGAGACCTGTTCCTGGGGTGGCGGGCGGGAAAGGCAGGTGGCCTGAGGGGCCTATGTGGCCTGTGCCGGCTCACTGTGCAGGAGAGGCGCTGGGTGGGCAGGGAGCAGCCCTCCTTCCTGCAGGCCCGGGAGGTCTGAGGAGGAACTTCCTTTCGGACAGTTTTGCCCCCTTCCTTTCATCTGGCTGCTTCCTGTCTGCCTGGGAGTTAATGAGAAATGCTCCCTGAGCATGTTGACATCGTACCCTGCTGAAGTCTAGGCCAGAAGACCCAAACCCTCGTGTGCTGGGCTGGCAAAACGGTCGTAAATTATTCAGATTTAAAAAAAGAGAGGGCCACTCAGAAGCCTGTATTCACTTTCCTGAAATTGTGAAGACTGTCGCTTATTGCTGCTTGGAAATAAAGCCCTGCGTGGTTTGATCCTCGGAGGTGTCAGACCCGTGTCAGTTTTAACCTTTCGCGAGGCAGAACAAGATCTCCATTTTGCGCACAACCCTCCCGTCCTGGAGACCCTCCGAGTGCACGTGAGAGTTGTGGGTTTGTATTTTTTAAACACAATTATGGGCTGCTCCTCAGAGAGAAGCATCTTATGTCCTTGGGGTTGACATGTGTTAGAGAGAGACACAATTTTATAAAATGGGCTGAACGTAGCTGGGAATTCTGCCTCTTTATGCTGAGGTTGTCCTGGAGTGAGACGCAGGATGATAATGTGGAAGCTATAATAATAGAAAGAGTGGTGCTGACCCTGACAAGTAATTTCTAAAATCAAGACGACATTAATTTCCATCAGGCCTTTGAGAACTTCGGGGTAATTCACAGGCCAGTGACGTCCGCAGCTCGGACAGAGAAGAGCGCAGCCCCGACAGAGCGAAGTAAGGCCTCGGTGTCGGCCAGCGGGGAGGCCAGGGCCCAGGAGTTACAATGTGGAAGAGAAACCCACACTTGGGGTCCGGCTCCGCGCAGGCCAGGGGCCGCCCTTGTCACTCTCCGGAGCCGAGCCCTTCCTGGAGTCCCTCATTAGTCACCGGTGCCCGCGCACCCAGCAGTGGGCACGATCCCTGTAAGGCCTTCCCGGCCTGAGACTCAGCTGGACGGCGCGCGGTGGCCAGGCACGGACAGGTCTGCTCCAGGGTGGGCAGGCGCTGCCCTCCGCGCGCGCCCCCCGCCAACTCCACGCAGGGAGGGAACTTGGAGAGGTTCGCCCGGAGCCCAGAGGCCCTGCGCCCCGCGGGGAGGCGGCGGCACCCGGTTTCCCGGCCCGGGGTCCCCACGCCGCCCTCCGCAGCCTGCGGCATGTGGACGTGGACCGGGAGGGGCGCGGGCGAGGACTGGGCTGGCGGTCGGAGCCACCGGAGCAGTTGCAGATGCTGCTATTTACACTGTTTTCGTGTTGGAAGAACAAAGAGCAGGAGGCTGCCAGCGAATCTCAGGAACCCGGCGTTGGCGCGCGCAGCAGCTCAGCCCACGCGCGGCTGGAGCCGACCGGGGAGCTGATGCAGGACTCTGCCCCAGCTCTGCGGCCGAGCCCCAGGAAGGGCGCCAGGACTCTCCCTCGCTGCTGCTTCGGATCTTCCTTGGGGACACTGCAAGCCCCACCTCCCTCTCACCCTGAAGGAGCAGCCAGGGACAGGTGGAGGACTTCAGCCCTCAGCACTGCGTGGGGTCTCCCCTAGGTCCTGCCCAAAGCTCCCCTTGTCCGGGCTGCATATTGCTCCCTGTGAAATCAAGGCACGGTATAGAGGAAAACGTTATTTATTTTTGGACCAGATCACCACAAATTAATGCGTGGATCAAGTCCAAGAGAGCCTGCGAGAGTCTGGGAGGAGGAGCCGGAGTAACTAGTACTCCTCATCAGCGGCATTATTTTGAGGACACGTGCTATATTTAGCCAAACGATAGCACATCCTGTGAGACTGGTATATTATCACTAAGCCCAGAAACTGCCTGGTCTGGTTGCAAAACATTCACCAAAGTAGAACCATGTTAGCTAGACTAGGGAGATGAATAGCTCTCAGGGGAATTTTATTGGGTACTACTCACCAGTCATATCACTAGGCAGAATCCGTTTGTTTTCCCTGTTAGGAGATCTGTTGAAAGCATTACAATAAAAGTTATTTAAGTCACATAGTCTTTAATCTTCCAGCAAAATATTGTGCCCATGCCAGCAATGAATCATATTGTATTGTTATGCCTTTTTATAGTCTGATAATCTGTATTGTGTGTTTATAACCCTTGTACGCTGTATTTTATGGAGGAAAAAATTCCTACAACCAGCAATCCACAACCCATGAATTTACCACCTTAACTATGTGGGTTGATGGTGAGCCATGGAACAAAGATTCAAATGCCTGGAGTTGGGGGTTCTCTCCGAGCACCACTACTTAACCCAGGGCATGGTAAGGTCTGCCCTGCCGTCTCTCTATTCTGGGAAGATAGTCACCCAAGGGAATTTTTTTCCCAACTCTAAGCACCAGGAAAGGAGGGGAAGGTGCACTAGGTACAATTTAGGGCTTGCTGGCAACCCGAGAGGAGTTGTCCTTGAACTTGCCTGGGGTGTGGGCCATCTTACTCTGCCACTGAGCTCACAACCACGCAGGAGTCCCAGATGCAGTGTCCATCTCTCCTCTGGTCTGGCCATGAGCTTCCCAGGCTGCGGCATGGGGCCTGTGCTGCCTGATCTCCTGGTGCAATTCATCCTGCATGTGACATGTTCCCAAGAGAAAATGGCTGGACGCACCTGCCTTACCTTTCCTCTCTCCCCGACTCTGGCATGTCTCCTAGACAGTGGTGCCCTGGAGGCATTGGTGCAGAGAGTGACAAGAGAAGGGTATGGCCCTGCGTCTCCTGTTGGCAAGACCCAGGAAATGAGTCAGCTGGGTGACCTTCTGGCAGCTTGGATCTCTCTGAGGACCTTGGTGAGGCCAGTCTTCTTTGTCCCTTCCCTTCACCAGGGAAGAACCTGGTGTCCCCAAGCCCAGTACCTGGTAGACTCTGGTGATGTCCCTGATTTATGCTTGCAGAGGCCTCTTTAAGATTCCACATGCAAACCACAGATGGGTCAGCCCTCGGGGCTTCCCTACGGGGCCTTTGAGGAAACGGAGCCTGGCCAGAGGGCTCTACTGCTGACCTGCTTCTGACAGGGTTTCCTCTCAGAGGCTGGATTTTCCCCTCTTAGTGTCCAACTGTCGGTTCAACATTTTCTCCCCATCTCAAAAGCCCCAGGTTGGATGTCATATGTATCAAGTCCAGCTTGGACCAGTCCTTAGATGTTTCCTAGGCTTAGCCTGCACACTGGTCCGGGCTCATCTCAGCTCTGGAGCAAGGCCTCAGCATGATGCTGCTAAGCCTGGGACACTCTTGAACTGATCCCCCTCTGGTATTCCAAGATTTGTCCCACCTGCTTCTTTATGTACTGCCACTGATCAGTGTCCTTCCTACTTCCTCTCCCCACTTATCCCTTATGGGGAAAGATGTGTCACTGGTAACAGTGGCTGCGTTGGTATGCTGGGGCTGGTGCTCAGACCCATGATGGTTCCTTTCCACACATTATAGACACGTTGGTTCCATCTCATCTGCTGTGGGCAGGAGTGATGTGTTGCAGACTCTGCTAAGCATGGAGGTGGTCAACACAAACGAGGCACAGATCCCACAGGTAATAGGGCAGGCACGTAGCTGCACATGACTCAGTTGATGGGAGCAATATTCCTCCGAGCCAAAAAGTGGCTCAAGAAAGGGGATTTAGGATTACACCATGTAAGAAATCTGCACACACCAGTTTGGGTGGCCCAATGGCTCAGCAATGCTCTCATGGGCTCAGCGCCACCATCCTGATTAAGCTTGGTTCATGGGTCTGCAGCTTTGGTCACAAAATGGTGTTTGTGCCTTGACTGCAGCCAAGTCCCAGAATGGGAAGCAGAAGCTCTCTGCCCTGTGTGTGTCTTGTCTAATCATGAAACTACAAACCATCTCCTAGGGCTCTTCCCAGAGCCTCTGCAGGTCTCCCATGAGGGTGAGCACAGGCTTCCGTGTCCTTGAAACAGCTACAAGGTGGCACATTCCTGTGGGCCTGACGTCCCTGAGACCCTCCCTGGAGAAAGAGTCACACACCGACTACCTTAGGAATTGGTGGGAAGAGGGCTGGGAGTTCTGGGGTCACACAGTTGTGCATGCATGTGCCTGTGAGTAAACATGTGAGGGTATGTGCACGTGTGGGTGCATGTGTGAGTGTGTGTAAGTGTGCAAGAGTGTGTGCATGTGTGTAAATGTGAGGGAATGTGCTGCAGGGGACAGCACAGCAGGGATCTCCCAGTGGCCAGGGGCAGTGCCTTCCCAGGAGCACAGCCAAGTCCACAGCTGCACTGGGAGACAGGAGGTGCCTGGTGGGATTTTCCACAATGGCAACTGGGTATCGAGTGAGGAGGATCCATGAGTGTTCATAATGCAGAACACACACTTGGTCACTTTTCCCATATGAGATTCCATTTTCCTTCTGGCCAGCTCTGACACAGAGTTCCTGATGCAAAGGTGAACTCAGGAAGAGCAGTAAATTTTTGTACTGTTTTATTAGATTTAGATTAAAGTACACATTTCTCTCCCCTTATCCAACTCCCCAACTCTTCCAATGACTTCTACTTATTCTATTTGAAAAGATGCCATTTAATTGATTTATTGGTTTTTGAAAATCATCTTATTGTTTTCATAAAAATGATAACCTGTTCACTGTAAAACTTTCAAACAATGTAATATAGAATATAAAATAAGACTAAAAGCACCCTAAATCTAATCTCACTCATAACATTTTGGTGGATATTATTTAAGACATCTCTATCCAGCTATGTACCTATAAATAGAAATTTGCTTATTCAAGGAGCAAATGTTTATCAATCACCTATTGTGTGCTTGGCTCCATGAGGGGCACTGGGAGTTCAGTGTTGAGCAAAACCAGACGGTACAGCCTGCTTGGGAGCCAGCCCCTTCTTAGCAACTGCTCGTTAGCCAGATTCTTACCCAAGTACCTGGCTCGTTAGCCAGGTTCTTACCAAGTACCACTAGAAGCTGGGCTAAGAGCTATGAAGGAAGGAGAGATGTTCCAGGGTAAATGAAATGGAAATATCTAAGAGAGACTCGGGGTCTAGGGAGTAGAAGTTAACTGGGAAGAGGGAGGGGCTTGGGCATTCAGGGCCAGGAAGAAGTGTGCCTTCTTAAGGCCCAAAGGAGAGGAGTTTTCGAGGAGGGGTCCTGAAATGGGTTCATGAGACTGAGGAGTAGAAAATGAGGCTGGAAAATCAGAAGGCCTAAGGCATTCTGAGTTTTAAAACAACTGGAAGCCATAAAATATCTGAAACATATTGGGCAGGCGGGGGAGCGGGGGTCAGAGGCAGGGAAGGGACAGAAAATACCAGTGGACATGGTAGTCACGGAATTTGGAATCTGGTGGCAGACCGAGAAAGCGGGAGCAGAGTTCAGATACTTCGGAGGGGAACTTGGCAAGGCTGGTGGGGTCTTGGGAAAGAGATGTCAAGAACCTCATGTGGGCAACCTGGGTGACTGGGGGCCAGGGGTCAGAGGCTGCCAAGTGACAAAATGAGGAGAGGACACGTGCAGCAGCTTTGGGTCCTGCTGAGACTTTCCTGTGGAGGGGTCAGGACTAGCTGGATGGGGGCCCGAGCTCAGAGGAGCAGTTGGTGCTAGAGTCCCACACCTGCAATCAGTGAAGAGACACCCAAGCCCTGGGCTTGGGAAGATGGCTGAGAGGGAGCAGAGGTGGCCAGACAGGGTTCTGGAGTAAAGAACTCTGGCCAGTTAGAGACCAAGAGGAGAGCCCCCAAGGAGGGTAGAAAGAGGGTGTGGCTGACATGCCACCATGGCTGGAGGGCAGGGAAACCAAGATGAATGCTGCCCTTTGCATTTAGTGACGGAGGTTACTGGTAGCTGGGTGAAGGGCGGAGGTTGAGATTTGGGGTTAGCCAGGTGGAGGGCCTCCATGATCAGAGGGAGAGCCGGCTTGGCTTGTGTGCTGGTGGAGAGGTGGGCCGTGGCAGGGATGTGGGGTGGAGGGTGTATGCTGAAGTGGATGAGCGGCGGCTGTTGGAGGAAGCTAGGGCAGACATTCTGAGACATTTTGCTGCAAAAGGTGGAAGAGAAATGGAGAAGCAGTAGGTGGGAGGTGTGGGCAAGAGAAGGTCAGTTATGTCTTTGTTTTTACTGGGGATGGTGTGTGCTCTCACCCTGTGGGGAAGGAGGCAGAAGAATGAGGGGATAGGCTGGAGTATGGAACTCACAGGGCAAGGTGGGCTGTCTTTAGTCCAGAGGCAGGAGACAGGGCCTGCAGGAAGCCTGGACCTTGCTGGCCGGTGAGGGAACACCCAGGGGGAGTCTGCAAGCTCTCCTCCTCTGATGGCTTGAGTTTTCTCCGCGGAGCAAGAAACAAGGTCACTGGCTGGGAGGGAGAGAGAGAGAGAGGAGGTGTTGAAAGTTTGTGGAGGGAGGAGAGTGTGAAATAATTGTCTAGAAGACTTAATTTGGCTTTCAGTTAATGTGCAAAGGATTTTTTTTTAATTATGTGAAATTGAAAATAGAGAAAAGTACAGAGGCGATAAACACCCATAATGCAGTACAATAAGCATTAACAAATGCTAAATTTTGTCATATTTGCCCCAGATCTATTTTAAGCAGTAAAACATTAGAAATGAAATTGAGTTATCAGAATTTAAAGTTAATTACTTCTATGTCCTACCCCTGAATGAGATGAAGAAACATAGAAAACTTTAACTCTTAACTACCACCTTTCATCTCTCAGGTTTGGCTTTTGGTATTTTGAGCTCTTTTCTCTGCTTATCTTGTGGATCAGAGACCCTCCCTTCCCGTGGTCAGTGCCTGTCTAGATTGCCTAGGTGCTGATTTGTCTGTGTACCTCACTGTGCCCAGAGCTCTTCACTGTTTAGATTCCATTTCATGCCACTTGAAGCTCATCCTTTGGTAGTTCTTTCACTGAGTCAGTGAATATTGGAGTTCCCTAATCTCCTCACATGTGAAAATGTTGTCCCTAATTAGTGTGAGATTTTAGGTGGATACTGAATTTTAAGTTGGAAGATTTCTCCATCAGCATCTAAAATATGCTTTCCCACTTTCTTCTGAGATGCATTCCAACTGGTAGCATTCTCCAAGTGAGTCCCGTTTGCTTTTTGATGATATTTCAATGACTACTCGTCCTCCCTGTCTCTCTCTTCCCTTTGGTTGAGCTTCCTTTTTCTTTCTTCTTCCTCTTTCCTGTGACATAGGTGGAGTGCCCTCTGGGACAGGATAGGAGTGGAAGGGTGCCGAGGTCCCCTTCGTTCTTGGCTCTGTGTTGTGTGTGGTGTGAATAACGATGAGGGTAATAATAATACGAAGAGTTTCGTGTTGCTTTTGTGTGATTTTCTCTTGTCACCAGTACTCTGACGAGTGTCACAGTCCATGACCTAGTGTTCGACTCACGGCCAGTGTGTGCCAGGTATGTGTGCTGGCCACTAGGGAAATAATAAAAGAGACAAATGTCGTTTTGTTCTCACACATTCTCACCTCACTCGAGAGGTACACTAAGGACAGAAAGAGCCCATGCTCTGCTGCCTTGGGTCACAGTAACCAGCAGGACAAAGAGTGATGGGAAGGGCAAAGGAAGGGACTGTCCCTGCCTGTGTTCCAGACAGGGTCGGGGGGGATCCCCTCGGGGGCCAGGAGACAGGGAGAGTCGGAGCCTGAGGAAGAAGGAGGTTCAACCTCTCCAGTGATGTCCTCGCCACAGCAGTGGGCCTGTGGCCAGAGGCTTTCCAGATTTCACCCCGGGGACCCACGTGCTGGAACTTGCAGACAGCTTCCTCAGCTACTTCCCTGCTGGACCCAGAGCGTCACCTTGCCATGGGGGAACTGCTCAGGGAGTTGTGACAGCCACCAAACAGCTCCCTCCTTCCAACCTGCTCTGCCCTCATGCCTGGGCTCCACCCGAGACCCCTGTCTGACTCGCTCCTGTTCTCCCCACGCCCTCCAGCTTTCTTCCTGGCCCAGTTGCCCAGACTGTGGCCCTCGTGGGCTGCCAGGAAGAGCGGGCCAGACGCGGCTCCCTCCTGCAGCCTCCTCCCCCTCCGCTGGCCAGTAGCCCCACCAGGGGCCTGCTCCTCTCTCCTTCCCTCTTTCTTCTCCTTGGTCATTCATTCATTTATTATTCATACATAGACTATTTCCAAAAAGAATTAGGAGCAGACTCTTATTCAATATTCTGTCCCACCATTTCCCTTCTTTTTTCCTACCTTCCTAATCATTTCCTTTACGGCAGGGCCATGTCAAGATAATTAAAGAATGCTGGTTCCCGAGCCTTTCACTAAAATGGCCTTCTACAAAATAGAACTCCTTGTGTATTCAATGAGATTGTTTGAGAAAATAACTCATATGTCTCAGCTGTTTCAGGGTTCAGATTCAATTTGGTTATCCATCCAAAAGTTGGGATTTTTAATATCAGCTTTTACAAACCACTTGGGTATTCAAAAGTTTAATACATAACAAACAATAAAAATCATGCTTGGAAATACAGGGGAGTCAAAATGCTACAAATATTCATGTTCATACATAATCTGTACTCCCTTGGACTTGGTATTGAAATTTGAGAAACACGTTTTAAATTCCATTAAGCACATTATATTTACTTATGGACTTGTTGTCAGAGCAAGGTTTGGAGGAAGTTTGAGTTTTCCCACCATTTAGGTATCTCGCACACTTTCTTTGCTCTGTGATGAGTTAAGAGAGCTTGTCGTGGCTCTGCGAGGAGGAGTACTGAGCTCTCTTCATTTGTTTTGAAAGAGGTTGTAAAGTGGTAGAAAGAAGCCTGGCTTAGCGTCGCTGCTGCCTCTGCCTGACTCTGCCAGGTGTGGTGAGGAAGTGCCTCCCCTCAGGGCCTGTGAGCCTGCCTGTCATCCTCGGATCATGGCGAGGTCACATGGTGGTGGTTACATGGTGAAGCGAGCCAGAATGTCTCATAACCTGATGCTCCTCGGAAAATCGCCATCCCTGATGCAGTTAACAGACACCTCGGGAGTGCCGGAGGCCAGGAGGGGAGACGGGCACAGAGCTTCGTGAGTCTGACAAACTGACCCATTAGAAGTCAGATCAGAGTGAAGCGCTCACCAGGAAGGTCATTATGATGCTTGGTCATCTGTTGATCTTCATAAGTATTCCAAACTCTACGTGAGTGTCGCAGCCCTAGGCTGCTAGTTCACCTATTTACGGCACACTATTGTATGCTAGCCGCTATTCCAGGCAAAGATCAAAATCCCTGACCCAGCTGTGTTTGATTTCTAGCAGGGAAAGGTCATGGAAAATGGGAGACCAGGTGTGTAGGGGGTCCTCGTCCTGCCCTTTCTGAGCAGGCGCACAGGAGAAAGAAGCAAGAAACGAAGTCTTTGAGGGAGGCTGAGAAGAGCAGATCCTGGACTGAGCTGAATGGCCCAAGGGCATCTGGTTGCATGACTTCCAGGGGCCCTGGTGTCACTGCAGGAAGGTGGCGAGGACTCAGGGTAGCAGGGCTATTGGCTCTGGATCCTGGTCCCTCAGAAGTGCAGTCAGGCCTTCCAAAGGTGTGTGGGTGGGCGGGGAACCTCACACTCGTGGGGCCTGGCACACGACCACCTGGAGCTGGGAAAGGGGCCCACTGTGGACTTCCGTCATGAAGAGCCATCCTTCATGCTAAGCTCAAATTGATTAAAACTCAAAAAGGGTGAGTGATTCTTCTTGCCTAGTAGATTTGAATTCCTGGGACACTGAGGGGTTAAATGACTTGCTCAAGGTCACGCAGGTGGCGAGTTAAGAGGTGGGAGAAGAAGGCACACTTATTCTCCGTGAACAGCATGTTCTCTTCTGTGTTAGTGGAAAACCGCAGAGCACAGGGAAATCATAGGATTCTAGAATTGGCTCAAAGCATTGACATACACAGTGTACCTGCCTTCGATTTGAAAAGCAAATAGAGCACTCACGCTGTCCTGGGCACAACTTCCCAGGGTTTTCCCGGGTTCAGTGTACTCTGGGAAGGGAAGAGAGTTTTAGTTTGTGGCTGTGCCCGTATTTTAGGAGAAACCCAATGATTGGGAATCTCAGTCACTCCATGTCAGGTTTCACTCCATAAAGTCGTAGAATGAAGGCATCAGTCCACTGGCCGTGGACAGGCACAATTAGAAAGGAGGGGCAAAAGGATAGTAACTGCTCTTTCCATGGACACAGTGTCTGGCCACATAGTAAGTCCCCATGTCTCTCCCCGGGCCCGCAGGTCTAGTTTGGGGGCTTCTGTGCACACACTGTGCTAGTGTTGAACATCTTCTGCTGTCCCCCTGCCCCCTCCCACTGGAGCTGCTCCTGCACCCTCAGAAGACTGGAGGCACCTCCGACCCTGTCCCTGCTGAAGTCCCACTGTCTTGGGAAGCCCCAGTGGCTCTTGTGGTGCTTGCTGTCAGTCTGAAGATTCGCTGCCGAGAAACAGAACCCCTGGAGGTGCAGGGCTCTGTGGAATCCGCGCAGGACACTCATCCTGCATTCACCACCAAGCCTGCCTAAGAGCAGCAAGCTGTTTGTCAGAAAGTAAGTGAGGAAAAGCCAGAAATCGGTGGCATTTTGGTGAACTCATTGTCCTTAAGTAGAACAGAAGCACAGTACTTAGGAAGACAGGCCACTCTTGAGTATCTTTCTGCTGGTGCAACATAAAACTAACCACAGAGCACCTGCAAGACCTTGTAGAGGTCATAATCTGTGACAGATGAATATGCGGTAAATGCGGGGAATGGTGCCATTTTTCCAGAGAACTTTGGGAAATTTACCTCCTTTGCAAAGTTTGCCCAAACCAATTACAAATGAAGAGCTATTTTTCTACTTCCAATCTACTATTTTATTCTGATGAGCTTTCTTCATTATGTAGCAATGACTTGCACTAATACTTTTACAAATTGGAAATGTGTCATTTGTCTTTAGTGAGACAGTTGTGTGTGGCTCTGCTACTGTCTCTGGGATAAGAGCAGGAGCCTGGATTCCTCTGTCAAGGCTTAGTAGCCACTCAGAGGTCAAAGCTGCCCAGCAGGCTGGGCAGATGTGCTCAGACCGCAAAGGGAGACCCTGAAGCCAAGCTCTTGTATCCACTCTGGGCATCCTGTCAGTCACCACACATTTCCAGAGCCTCTGTTGGCTTGTGCCCTAGAACGTGAAACCTTCCTCTCCTCTGTATTGGTTAGCCCGTGTTTCCTGCTACAACTGCAGACCCACATCATTGAAGATGTTTATGGCTACAACTAAATGTATGCAAACAATAATTTTTACTATAGTGCAAAACAAAAAAGGTCACTGTAGGGTAGTTTCAGGACACTCTTGAAGACCCAGGTTCTTACAGATTTTTGTGCTCTGACTTTCTTAGATTGTGGACTTGGACACTTGAAGATCAAGGTAATGTACAAAAAATGACAGAGAGCGGAATAAGAATAGAGGGTCCCTTCCTATGCCTACTGTTCATGGTCAGGATAAATCTCCCCAACCACGCCCCACCCCAGGCCAGGTATTTCGTGCCTTGGCCTGAATCTAGCCCAGCAACTCAAATTCGATCACAATCATGGACTCTGTTCAAACAAGAGGCCACCCTCCTCAGCCAATCTTGAAGACGAGGCTTTGGGAAGTTGAACAGACTTTGGTTCTGGGTTAGCCAGGAAGTTGCTGGACGTGCGGCTGGAAACTGGGAGGGCAGTGCACCCTGAGTTGCCCCTTCTCCTGGCCACCTCCATCCAGCCAACCAGACTCCAGGAGTGTCCACTTCCTTCTAGCTCCCTGGCCTTCTGGTACCACCTGTGATAAGGAGGATTAAGGAGTTCTTGGTAATTACTCATTTGAAAACCAAACAAAATGAAAAATTATCTTTTGGGTCAATCCTCTCAACCTTTAAGTCTTGGTGGTATAAACCAAGCGGTGTATCTATCACACCTTTGAGTTTCAGCAACATCTCAGCTTCCCTCATTTACTATCTCCAGGTAGGCAAAAGGGTCCCCTGGGAAAGAGTGGCATGACACCGAGCTGCATCACACGAGGCAGTAAGCAGCTTCTCCCAAGGACGATGCCCTTGAGGGTCACTGACTCTGATGTTGCAGGACCTCACTGGCTTTGATTTAGGCCCCGGCCTGTGGCCTGAGCTGCTTCTGTGGCCACATGCTAACACATCCCCAACTCACTCTAAACAGCCGTGTGCTCCGGTGCCACAATCTTAGAGTGAGTCGGAACCTCACTTGTTGATGAAGAAGCGCAGCAGGTGAGGCCCAGGGGGGCTTTGGGGGAGGGAGGGGTACATGAAACCAGTAAGGGAACATTGGAAACTGAAGGAAGGACAGTGGAACGTGTGGCTGAGGTCAGTCCTGGGACTGTACCAGGACTGTAAATCAAGACCTATAAATCAGAGGAGTGTGGACGAGAATGGTCCTCAGAGCACAATCAGGCAGCAGTGAGGATGGGCTGATGAGTCCACACATAGGCTGCCCTCAGAAGCAATTGACCCAGCAACCTACGACAGGGTGGACAGGACCAACCAGCAGGCTGTCAGGCTCCCTCTGCAGCTGTGCTGCTCCCGGACCCCCTAGAAAAGCACCCATAGAGTGGAGAGGAGGCCTGGCACCACAGCTTCCCCGCCTGCAGCTCACGCTGGGCGCACACGGTGGTACCAGGGCCGCTGTAGTACAGCCATCCTTTTGCAATTTCTTTTCCTTGAAACCGCACATAACTTTTGAAGATGTAAATTTGTAAAACGTCATGCTTTATGTATTGCTTTTTTGGCATCTACTTTAGTTTTTAAGAATGGATGTTGTCTAATTATGCAGAGGAGCTTTGGATGGGGAAATACACTAAGTGTGCATTAAATAGACAACTTTAAATAATGGCACTTGTGCTAAGAAGTGTATTTTCTGGCAAGCAACTAATTTATAATGGTCATAGATAAATGCATTAGTGTATGAAATGCTTGTCTTTATTTATTGATTGGAAGGGGCAGTATTATATTTTTGAGTATGTCTTCTTTATTGGGACTATTTTCCATCTTTTACAAAGTTGCTCATATTTCATGTTTATTGACATTTGCTGCACTTAAATGTTGGAAAATGAAAGCAATTTGACAGTAAAAAAAAAAATCAACATTCAATGACTCAACCCTAATGTTGAGGCACCAGGTAAGCAGAGCAGGGCAGAACAAGACGGTGCCCCTTCCTCTCCCCTGTCCCTGGAGCCCTCCTTTTAAGTGTGCCCATCAGAGCTAGAGAGAATGAGATTAAATGACCAAATTTACTGCATTCTTAGTGCATAAACCACTACCCTAGATCTTTCTGAGCCAATTTAATTTTTAGCTTTATTCTTGGTTTAATGCAATGTTTTAGTTCATTGCGCTTTTTGGATGTGCAGAAGCAAAGATAATGTGCTACACTACATTCATTTACTGTTTCATCAGGCTTTTTTGGTGTATCTACCTTTTGGTTATTTTAAAATGTTTCATCCTTATCACTTCAGTCGTGAAATGTAGATTCATTAAATTACTGTGCTGGGTGGTTCCATGGAGCCCTCTGGTTGAAGATGGGCTGCCCTTCTCTCAGGCTCCTCCCAGCACAGACTCTAAAGACGCTGCTGTTGGAAAGAACAGGTGTGCCTGGCTGTACCGAAAAGTGACCAAGACTCTGAAACTCTAGTGAACTCCTTGCAGATGTGAGGCACACAGGTGTCCCTGAAAACCCACAGGGGATCTGCTCTCAAAGTGAAGGGACAATGGCAGCTGTTCTCCGATAAACATGACCCTGTGGATATAATCAGAGTGACAACCCTCGCATGTGCACAAGGCTCTACGTGTTTAAAAATGCTTCGTTGTGTATCACCCTGGAGGTCGGTGGTGTCTGCGGAGTGGAATGGGCTGGGAGAGATGCAGCTGTGTGGGCAGAATACAACCCGTGCTGCCAGCTGCGTGCCCACCTAGAGCCGGTTTGCTCATCTCTCTGAACAACGGGTTCAGCACTGAGAGGCAGCTCCCTCTTCCTGGAAAGGGGGCAGGTTGCTAGTTACTGTCAAAGTTGGCAGAGTAGATTCCTTCTCTTTTGCTCAGAAAATACTTCTGAGTGAATAGTTCTGTGGCCGACGTGGAAGGAAGAAACCGAGAGGCACTCATTTGGGTCATTTATTTCACGTGACATATTGCACAATACAGGATAAGACATTTATCGCCCAGAGAAGTCCAGCAGTTCACATTCAGTAAAAACAAGTGTGTCCAGCTATAAATGACAACCGCAGGGCCCTATGTATCAGATATTAAATTAGCAATGCTGTAAATCAGGGGCTGCAATTGGTTTAAAGGACAGGGAGAGCCGACCAGAGGTCCACCATCCTGGTTAGCTTCCTGGGATGAGATGTGGTTTCGGGAATAAAATGTAAGGGTCCCCTACTTCTGTTCAAATCTGATTTCCCAGAGAAGCAGCTTCCAGGGGAGGGTGGGTCTCTGCAACATCCCAAGGGCATTTTGCAATGATCACAAAGGAGAGAAGGGTTCTTTACCAACGAGAAGCTTCAATCCAAGTCTGGCTGCATCAGAGGAGACGAGCCATCAGGGATACTCTGTGTCAAAGATGCTTCTGCCTGACTGAATCTGAAAATAAACACCTTTGCTCTCTGTCATTACTGTTTCATTAACACCTTGGCCAAGTTCTTTGGCCAAAGAGACCGGATTTCAGTGTGATGCTAAATTATTCCAGGCTAGTGTGTAATAGCCCTTGATAATTTCATATCCACTGTCCCTCTCTCAAATGATGCGTCCAGCTTCACACACACACACACACACACACACACAGCATGAACAAGCAGTTACAAATTAGAGATTGTGCACAAAAAAAGAAAAGAAGGGGAGTAAAAAACCCAGGAAAGCTATTTAGGGCACTGTTCCCATTGGGTTTCTCTGCAAAGCAGTTTAACTGTAGTTAGTAAGTGCTCAGTGTAATCTAATAAAAGGCATTTTGCAATATTAAGCAAAAAACATCTGGTACCCAGAATTCCCTGATCATTTTTAACTAGATGCAATATCTCTCTCTTTCTCTTTCTCTTACAGACATGTGAAAAATAGCCTAATAAGGATCCTTGTGGTAAAATCAGATGGAAAACGGGGAGGCAGAGTCGCCGTCTCCAGCAGCTCATTCGAAGCAGCTCCTCGGAGTTGCACAATAATAATCAGTGCTGGCCCGGTGCCGCCGGATTATTTTGTATATTCATGAAGCTCCTCATCAGCCGTCAGGAGAATGTGCAGTAATCCTTGGATGAAATAAGGCCAATCAGTGGAATAATGAGGAAGGTAATATCTCCCGAGAGGCCTGGAGTGGGTTTCCATCAGACCCGGCTGTAACTCTCCAACTATTTGCTTTACAAATGCAGCCTTTGATCTTTGATTTGGGGAGGGAGGGGGAGAGACGGACCTGCTGGTGCATTGTCCAGTCTGCAAGGATAACAAGCTGGGGGAGGAGGACTAGGAGGGGAACAGGGTGGCTTTTCAGGATCAGTTGGTTCTCGTTAACTCAAACCTTATAGCCTTGTTATTGACCGTGCCCTGGTCTCCACCCACTCGGCAGGTCAGGTGCCACAAGGCCTTTTCCTTCATCCTTCCTCGTATTTATATGTGTGGACCATAATAAGCCTTTTTGGATCAGGAGGAGCTGGGCCTATATAAACACCTGCTCTGTTTTTTTGCCAGAAAACAATGACGACTTTTTAATGAATCCGAAACCCCATTTCAGAGCTGCAAGCTCAGGCGGTGAGTTAGACAGAAGTGTCTCCATTATTTTAATAATGCCTGATTTTTTCTTCATTGTGCCCCAAAACCAGAACCAAAAGCAAAAGAGGTGTGGATGAAATAAATATTCAAAACATTCATACAGTTTTGTTTTTAGACAAGATAAACCAAATGCAGTCTACAAGGCAGGTGAGACGCTTAGGACCTCTCTGTGCATCTGTGTACCCCTGCATCACAAAGAGGTGGCTCAGGTGATCTGGAGAGGCCAGCATCTGGACGTCCCGCTGGTTATTGTCCAGGAACCAGCACCAGGGGAAGGAGATGGGCAGCAGCAGCCCCTCCTTCCTGCCTCCCTTCCCGCCCGCCTCTGGGCTTTACCAGGAAGCTCTGATCCTGCACATAGGCATTCAAGTCTCTTCTGACTGCACAATGTTTATTTCCTCTTTCTCTCGCTGTGTCTTTACATAGCAATCAAAATAACAACATTTTGAATTCGTTGACGAGAGAAGTAAATCGGATGTTGAGTACTGGAATTGTAATCTCCATCTGCATTGTACCTCGGTGGAGAAGAAAAAGACCTGCCTTAGTCGCCTGCCTTATTAGACAAATCACATATGAGACCAATAAATGCACTTATCATTCACTGTAGCCAAGCAAAAGTGCCAACCGAGAACCACCCAGAAAACACCTGAACCCTCGCTCGGTCCATTGGTATGTCTGACGTTGGGCTCTTCTTGGTGACAAGACCAGACAGCTACGTTTTCTATATAGTTCTTAATGAGGAAGATTTTGTTTAAAGTTTACTATGGATTATTAAGCCTCAAGAATTTCTGCTTGAACAAACTAATGGCATACCTTTATTATTAGTGAAATAGATCTGATTTTTAGAAGGCATGTTGTAAATTTTTGCATAGCGTATGAGAAACATTTTATTAATAAGGGTCGTTATTAAAAAGAAAGATAATATATGGGCTTTTACTAATATTAAGAAACTAATAAGAAATTGGAGAAAATTTCAGTATATTAAAAGCACTTCTTTGAAAATTAAGTATAATGAGGTATACAATAAACAAGGTCAAACAAGTTAATTTGAAACGATGAAATGAGGTGAAAAGGAATTAAAGGAGATTGCTGGAGCAGATTTATTCACTGACTGTACTGTGATGTCATTAACAAATGCTTGTGCTGCATTATGGGCAATTGACGTTACCAGCAGCACAAATGGTCTTCGGGAGAAGAGATTTCCCAGTGCTGTCCTCGTGGGTTTATTAATTGCATTTCTGAGCACCTTGGAACAAGCCGGGAGGATTTCCACCAAGAATTTGGAGCCCTCTTGCTTTGGGGAAGCCAGGCTTTGGTTTCCCCAGGTCTGGGTGTTAGGATGAGGCTATCTTAGCAAATGTGAAAGGGCTGAATTTGACATTTGATTCACCCTGTTCTGGGATTTTAAACTGTGATGTAAATTAGTTTGAAACTGGTCTTTCTTCCATTTTCTCTTTTCAAAATGTAATACAGTTAAATGACAGAGATTAATTACTAAAGTAATTACTGTTGGAAAGCAAAAGGACGGTTGTGTGAGACAGTCTTTCTTGTGATGACCAAGTCTTTCTTGACAATTATGCTTAATTCCTGCAATGATTACTCTGTGTGGCAAAATCTACCCGCACAAGGGCACGCCGCGGGCGCCTTCTCACTGGCGGGGAACTGTTAGGACGAGGTAATTATATCTGACGGAGCTGCGGCAGCCTCGGTTCCCAGGGCTGCCGCCAGGACCTTTTTCTTGTGGGAGGCCATGAGCCCCCACGGTCGGTCACCTCCCCTTGTTTTCTGCTTCATTTACTGGCCTGGGCTAACTCCAGCTGACCCACGGCTGCAGAATGTGCACATGCAGTGTGACAGGGGGTCTTCCTCCCCCTGCCTCCGCCCTGCGCAGGCTGCATGTGTGTAAGTGCCAAGGACATCAGTGGAGAGGGCTCCGACCGCGGCCTGGCTGCTCGGGTGGGTGACATGTGGAGGAGGGCCCCACGAGGCTCAGAGGGAAGCTCTGGAATCCTCCACACCTGCACGTTCCCGTGAACTAATGCCCGGCCAGGGAGTGGGTGATCCAGAGGAAAGGCCCTGATCGTGGGCCAACTCTTGAGCCCTCCTCATTGCTGTCTCCATCAGGGCTGTTTCCCAGGACAGGGTGACGATGTGCTGTTAACACCCACCTCAGTGCAGCATCCGGACCTTGGCCATGCCGCCTGCCTCTAAATGGCCCACTGAACCCTGCAGGCCCCCAGCAGCCTGCTGCGCAGGACACAGCTCGGATTCCCACGAGGAGGGGCAGACCCCAGGACTGCAGGACCCGGGGCTGGGAGGGAGGAGGCCAGGAGGTCAGGGAAGGAGAGGAAGGAACGGGGTGCAAGGGTGTCCCCTGACAAGGACTTGACCGCGGGAGCCCTGCGAGGAGGGAAAGTCCTACAGCTGCCCGGCGGCCATGCCCACTCCCTCGGCCATCCTCGGGGACCCTGTCCAGGACTCTCATGAGGGGTGCAGCCCCATCTCCTGGGTGAGATGACCCGAGAACTGGAGTGGCCCACCCTGAGGACGGCAGGACCCTGGGTGGACGAGGAGAGGGGTTGGGAAGAGGAGAAGTCGGAGCCAGCGGCAGGAAGAGGGAGGAGGAGGGCCGGGAGGGGCCTGGCGGGAGGAGAGGAGCAGAGGAAGACTTCAGGGTCTGCTGCTTCCTTCCAGGTGTCGTTGCGGGCGTGATTTCATCCGTGAACCATAATCAACTTCCTTAATGAAATACGTAATTAACATATTATAATTGTGGTAAAGATGATTTTGACAGAAATCATTTTCCATATCTAATACTATGCTAATTTAATCTGTTCCTCCCTCCCCGACATGACCTTTAGTGATTAAGTTTCATGGCAGAATTGTTTTTTTTTTTTTTGATGGATTGATTTATCCACAGTGGTGGAGACCCTCGGTTGGCATGGCTGTCATTTTCTTCCCCTTTAAAGTCTCTCCCAGGCAGGCTGTCCACACGCAGCCCACACAGGTGAAGTGCGCAGGAAGCTCCCCAAGTCAGAGCTGGCTTCTGGGAAGTGACCGTCCACCCATCTGGGAAGGGAGCTGAGAGGTAGGCCCAAGGGAAAAGTGCATTTCTCTTAGTATCTGGGTTCTGTTTCTTCTACGTTTAGCCATGTGAGGGTGGAAAACGCGATTATTAGGATTAAAGGAGAAAATACGTTTCAGATTCAAGGTGTAAGAAAGAAGCGTAAATGGGGCATCAGTCTGGTTAGAGTTTCCTAGCAGGGTCACTCTGCACCTCAAGGCAGCCTTGCCAGTCATTTTATAGTGACACAGCGGCACGTGTAGGACTACAGAAGTGGCTGGGCCTTCTCCTGGGCCCACCTGTGACAGCATGAAATCAGCTTCCGCAGGGCCCCCGGTCTTCGGTGCTGACTTGGGAAGGAGGAGGCAGTGAAGCTGTAAGGCCGGTGTTTCTCAGATAGGTTCTCTTCAGCTACAGGAAGAAAGATGCTGTGCCCAGTCATCCCCAGCACAGGTGAGTGAGCGTCACCAGAATGTGTCGTCTTCGTGAAGATGGAGGAGGTACTTTGGTTCATTCTGCTTTGACCTGTAAAGTGCCCCATAGAATATAACATTGTGGTTCTTATTTTGATGGTGATCTGGCAGGAGAGAAAGGAATGGTGAGGGGGAAGTCACTTTCTAAAACACGATGAAATGCCGCTATAGAGAAACCAGCCATACATCACAGAATTTTATTTATTGACAAATTAATTCTCAATAAGTGTAATTTATCTGCTTAACATTAGAAGCAACTAAACTTTTATAGCTTTCCACATTAGACTTTTCATATAAGCAAATTGACAAATGAGAAAAAAATGCTTTATTAGACTATGTATCTTGATTTGTATTCAGATATATGGTAAATATGACCATAGATAATGCACTTGGAAGACAGGCACTCAGAGAGATTGGGAGCTGGCATGGCAGGGTCTTCATTTTTCTTCTTTCCCTGGAATGTCAAAGTGAGATAAGAATAATTGAACATCTCCAAATTTGTACAACAAATAGATTTCAGTCAAAGCAAGGCAAATGGCAATTGCTGAGAAGATTCTTGATTCATACAATCTACAGCTCTTTAATCTGACTCTGCATGGTTGTCAGAGTTTATATTCACTAACATCTCACTTTCTTAAGTATATATTTATGGATATTATGACCATATTTTGAAATACATGTTATAGCTCCTTTTATAATTACCTCTTTTAAAAGGTCATTATATTTATTCTGATTATTACCTTTATTAAAACATATTCTCATGGAAGTAAGTTAACAGAAATACCCTGGAAGAATCAAGATTTGGGTCCCTGACATGGAGATACCAAAACAGGTCTTGAAATCCATGGTTCTGTTATAAGAACAAAGGCTTGGGAGTGAGGATCTTCTATAAAGACTCCATCTTTAAAACGCTTTTCTGCAGGAAGAAAGCGCAGTGCACCGTGGCTACACATGGACGACCTCAGAATCGCGTGGTGAGGAGGAGAATGTTCTCTAGCAGGAGACTTAGAAAGTGAATCCCATGGAGAGGTCCAGAGTGGGACCTGCCCCACCCGTGGTGAGTTAGGTCGTGGGATGTCGGAGCATGTCTTCCCTCTAACATTTTGTGACAACCCTCTGAGCATGAGGCGAGGACCCCTTCCAGGGTCTTCAAGTATGCAAACACCATCTCTCCTCCACGCCAGCCCTTGCAGTGTTGGGAGAACCGTGTCTCAAGGGAGAAAAGCAAGCAGCTCCCGGAAGCCACCCACACCCGATGGGACTGTGCTGTGGAGTCTTCCCCCCAGGAAGAATGAGCTGCATTTTTTAAACTTCTCTTCAATTTCTTATCACTTGGTTTCTCTTACCTAGCTTCATTGGCTATATCTTCTAATACAACATTGAAGAAACATGATGAAAGCAGGCCTCCTTGCCTTGCACTTGCTCTCAGAGGAGTTTTATCATGAAGTGTGTCAACCGTGGGTTTTTAAAGATTCCCTTTATTGGCTTGAGGAACTTCTGTTCTCTCCTTCTTTCTTTCTTTTTTTTTTTTTTGTTTTAGTTTAATTTTATTTTTTTACACAAACGGAACACAACCTTTCATTTCTTTGGTTGTACATGACGAGAGTCACACCGTACATAGGGTAGTAATGTCCGTCTCATTCCACCGTCTTTCCCCTCCCCAAACCCTCTCTTCTCCCTTCCCTCCTTCTGCCCAATCCCAAATCCCTCCATTCTTCCCTTGACTCCTCCCCATTATGGATCAGCATCCACTTATCAGAGAAAACATTTGGCCTTTGGTTTGGGGGATTGGCTTACTTTCCTTAGCATGATATCCTCCAACTCCATCCATTTACCTGTAAATGCTATAGTTTCATTCTTCTTTAAGGCTGAGTAATAGTCCATTCTGTATATATATACCACAGTTTCTTTATCCATTTATTTATTGAAGGGCATCTAGGTTGGTTCCACAGTTTAGCTTTGGTAAATTTAGCTGCTATAAACATTCAGGTGGCTGCATCACTGTAGTATGCTGATTTTGATTTTAAGTCCTCTGGGTATAGACTGAGGAGTGGGATAGCTGGGTCAAGTGATGGTTCTATTTCAAGTTTTCTAAGGTATCTCCATACTGCTTTCCAAAGTGGTTGCACCATTTTGTAATCCCACCAGCCATGAATCAGTGTAACTTTTCCTCCACATCCTCACCAGCACTTATTGTTGCTTGAATTTGTGATAATTGCATTCTGACTGGATAGAGATGAAATCTTAGAGCAGTTTTGATTTGCATTGGGCACTGTGTGTGTGGAACATTCCTGCTTTGGGAATTGTGTTTCAGATGGTCTGAGGGTCCTTCCAGGCCACATGGTGCACTGAGCTTCCTGACCCTGGCAGTAAGGCAGGCACACTGCTGTTGTGTGCCTGGACCTGCAGGACCTGGGCTCTTCAACTCCTAGTGCCTCTTTGCTTTAGGGAAGAGACATGCAAACCCAGCCTTAACTCATCAGTGAAACCTCCCCCAGAACCAAGAGCAACATAAACAATGAAAGACAATATATGAAAAACCAGTTAACTTTTTTTTTTTTTTTTTTTTTTTTGATAAGACGAATACGTGGCTCCAGATTCCTCAGGCACAAACCATAACAGGGAAGTCGTGTGCTTAAGTGCCAACGGGTGTGACTTAGGGTGCAAGCCTGAAGTGTCTCTCTTTTAGTTAGCTGATAGATGAGGCAATGGAGATGTATCACTTTTTAATTAAGCTCATGTCAACTCTTGAAGTTTATTTCAGTACAAATCTGTTGACCAAAGTCTTTTTAAAGAAACTGCTCCTGTTAAAGGTGAAGTATTCACGGGAAATTCCACAGTGAGTGTGATCTGCTCCTCAGCTTGGATGCCACGTCCAGCCAGGAGCGGCTGTGCTGCTGAGCGCCTCCTGTGTGCCCAGCATATTTACGGAAATGAACTGAAGATCAATCCTGGTTGTTTTAAAACCCAGATCACTGCCCAGGGTGAGGCCGGGGATGGGGGTGGGGGGACCCAAAGATGACATGAGTCTAAGAGACTCCACCTGAACCCCAAACCAATGCTCATTGCACCTATAACCTGATTCTTTAACTAAACTTGGAATTTGGAGGCCACTGAACCTGACTTAACAGCATCGCTGATCATATGGAAAAGAAATTAAAAATGAAGATTTTCCTTTTAGTAACAAGTAAAACTTTTCTTAAGGTTTGAAGATGAACATTTTTGTGACTCTGGCAAGTGGAAGGTATCAGGAACAAAAAGAATAGCATTAGCCAAACTAGTCACCTAATTTCAAGAGTTTGGAAAGTGACTGAGAATATGCACTAAACCCAAGTCCCAGTTAAGCTTACCAGACCCCAAACGACCCCCGCCCCCCAAACGCAGCTTGCACGTGAAAGGCTGGTTCCCCTCTTCTAAGAGTCCAGATAACTACTGCAGTCCCAGGAGGCCCAAGGGGGTCAACAGTCTCACCGTGGACGTTCACAGAAGCAGGCTGGACTGGGCATGTAGATAGGAGAGCTCAAGAGCCTGGTGGTGGCATGCAAGCCCTTGCTACCCTCGGCAGGCGCCCGCCCGGCAGCGCCCCCACTGCCCTGCCTCGCCTCCTCCAGGGAGGCCCTGCAGCTCCTGGACCACCCTGTTCGGGCCCTTGGGTTTCCTCAGGCTCCCTCGGTGACCGTGATCCTTTTCACAGGTTGGGAACAGGTGCCTTTTCTAGGCCCACTTCCAGCAAACCCCCAGGACCCAGGCCAAGGGGCTTGTCACCAGGGCTGATGCGCAGAGAGGGAGGGCGGAGCGTGAGGACCCGTGAGAATGCTGGGGGTCGGGGTCAAGGTCCTGGAGGACTCGTCCAGCTCAGCGTCTCCCTCGGGCCTGCGACCTCCTCCACCGTGCTCCTTCTTGACCCAAAGAGGAGGACACTGGAAATGGGGCTGGCCTCGTCCTCTGCCCACCCCCTCCACATCAGGTCAGCAAGGGTGCCTGCGAGGCTCCCCAGGGGACCTCTGGCCCTCAGTGCTCCTGGGATGTCTCCATGCCCAGACCATAACGGCTGCCCCCACCCCGGTCCTCACGGGCTGTTTCTAGGAGCGCTGGCCATTTGCATCACAGAAGGCACAGGCCTCCGTAGCAGATGGAACCAGAGAGCGCTGTAAGGAGGGCCTTGTGCCTGTGCCGGACAGCAGGTCAGACTCCTCGACGGTGAGGGAAGTGGGCTAGAGGGAGGCAGAGGAGAAGGGGGACTTAGAAGTCAGCTGGGGGTGGTCAGGTCCACCTGCTCTTCCCAGAGCAGGAGGGGGAGACCAAAGGGGTGCGGACTGGAGGGGAAAGGGGTGCAGAGCAGACTGGAACGTTTCTGCCAATGATTAAAAATGAAGAAGCATGAACTTGTAGTGTCAGGCTCTAGGCTGCGGCAGGCTCCTCTCCCGTGGTCTCTCCAGCCCCATGCGGTTCCTGGGGGCGCTGGGATCTGAGGTCAGCGCCACGTGCACCAACCAGGATCTTAAAGAAGATCAGGATAATTAAAAGTGCCACCATTATTGCGCAGAGCTTCCTTTACTTAGGAGCAGGTGGAGGCTGGGGCCTGGGGGTAAATGAGTACTTCCTTGTTGTTGTGATATGAAAGAGGGTTTTATTTTTAACGTATTATTATGACTGAAGGCATTTCATTAAAATTGATCAGCCAGGTTTAATGCAGGATCGACTGCTGTGAATTGGTGAATTTACCTTAAAGAAAAACCAATTTGTGTCAAAAAAAATCTACTAACAAATCATTCAAGCAACTCTTAGAACGCAAACGCCTGTGCCGACTGTGAGTTATTCAGAGGGATGACATGTAAGGGCTGTGTTTCTAAGATAGAGGCATGTCAGCAGCGGTGGGAAGAGAGAGGAGCAAGCCCTTCCCCACTGAAAGGCGACACGGTGTCCTTCTGCCCAGCTGCTGAGGACACTGGCTTAGGTGTGCAGGGTGTTCCCTTGAAGACAAACAGCATCTCCTGCTGTCAGCTCTGAAGCGCACCAGAGGACAGCCCTGGGTGCCGAGAGACAGCAGCGCATTCCTGCAGCCGTGACTGACCGCCCCATGAACTCAGGACAGGCACACGCATCCCAAGGACGTGTCACGTGTGCTCGCCTGTCAGCCGTTCTCTCCATTTTCTGGGTCACATCTGTTCCTCACTCTGGGGGTTCATGATACAAGAGAGAACCCAATTTTAAAAAGTGGGGGACATGTGTCTTATACCAAAAATACCATCACAAGGTCTGTTTTCCAAGAGATATTTCTTAACATATTAACTTGCCATAAATTCTTGTGTTTTCTGGCCAGGACTACTCCATGTGAGTAATATGGAGAGTCTGTCGCCAGCTATCACATCCTGTCTGTTTTTGTAGACTGCTGACATAGATGTGAGTTGATGATCATCTTAACAATCAGTTTTTGATTTTTCAACATTCTTAACTTTTTCCTTTTGTATTTATTAAAAAAAAAAAAAAAACCCAAAAACTGAAAACATGAGAATTTCTACCTACAGTAAAGTTTGAGGTTGAATCTCTTTCCATGAATATGATGAAACCTTTGGAGTAAAAATAGAACCTGTGATGTTGAAAAGCACCAAGGGACAAGTCCCCTGAGGGACAAGTGCCCTAAGGGATAAGCCCTGATGGCGCAAACCAGCACCCCTCACTCTTCCCAGTGGTGCCCAAACACTTATGAGACCTTGATGTGACTGTGTCTTTCCCATGCAGAAGGACTTCCATGCCATTGTGTTCACATTGATTTGATTTTAACAGCATCAAACTGATCTGAGTTTGATTTTTAAGTTACATATGTTGATGCATATTTTGTTGTTTGCACATAGCATAGTAACGTGTTGTATAGTGTGATGTAACATAATTTAATAATGTATTTGACATACATGTCTTTATCTGTATATGTGTTTGTGTGTCTGGAATATTCTAAAGCATTGATTAAACTGTACAGAAAGATAAACAGCTAAAAAGGAGCTTTATGGCCTTTCTTCTCCAGAACCCTCTGATTGACCTGCTATTCACATCAACGCACACCCAGCCGTGGGCCTGGTCTGATGGCCAGTGTACATCCACTAGCAGTCTGCACCTTAGTCTTTTCGAGGCCATTGTCTACAGGCATTCATGGGCTTTGGTTGTCCTCTCCACATCTGCACCTGCCCTGTCCCCAAGCTGTGCCCGGGCTGTGCTCCTCACCCGCGCTCCAGGGCTCACCCTGGCTTGCCTGAGCCAGCCGCAGAGCTGGCCTCCCCTGTCCCAGTCTTGGTCTAGAAATCTGGGGCCCTTTGTGCCTGGCTGGTGGGACTTCTCTCTAATTGTTGTGCTGAGAAGTGACCTTGCTCTTGAGTTAATAACACAGAAAACAACTGTTTTCCCTGCTGTTACGGTGTCCGCTGTGGCTGTGGGCTGCCAGGCACCCCGAGCTAGACCAGGATACAGCGTCCAGACTGAACTTCACAGGACGCTCCCTGGGAGCACCTGGACCTGGTACTTCACCACACTGCCCCGTCACCTGCACGGAGCCCCTTGAAAGCTCTTGTCATTCGAGGAGATGAAGTATCGCCTTGTTGAGCCAGCTTGTGTTTGGATGTTCTCATTGGGCTAAAGGTATTGGAACTGACACATTGTTAGCTTAAAGTGGCCACGGGAGAGAATGTAACATCGGCACCCAGTGCGACTGGTACTATTTAACACTTAATGAAACTTACCAGGAATAAGCGTGCTCGTTGCTTTTATCAATGATGTTGTTCTCTCAGGAAAATCAGCGCCCTGAATAACAGCTTACAATTCACAATGAATGTGGTTGGAGATAAGAAAAATCATAAGATGGCAAACTATAATCAAGTGCACACAGTAGCATGTACTTGGAAGTAGCTTGATTAAGGCTACACAGGGCTCTGGGAATTGGTAATAGTTAAGGCCTATGATGTGCCCAGTGTGGTTCTCGATGCTTCCAACCCAGGTGAGATCAAGCAAAGCACTGGACTGAGTCCCACTGCAGGCAAGAGCCAGGCCATGGTGCTGGGAATTGCGCTCCTGACCACTGTGGGTCAAGGAAGCATGGGCAGACCCACAAGGTCCTATGAGTGCAGGACATGGAAAGGACAGTTGGTGACCCATTCTCACCTGAAGTCACTGGCTTAAGTGTAGGGATCCCTGGCTGAGAATGTTCTGGAACATGTCAAAAACAAGATGACTTAATATGTTTGGAAAGAGTGGAATATTGGGATCACTTATTATAAAAGCATAAGTTGAGAAAGCACAAGGGATCACATTCATTTAGACAGGGGGAGATGCTGTCTAAGTTTTCAAAAATTTAAACTTTGTTGCCAGAAGAAAGTGACCAACAGTTCTCCATATTAAGACATTTTCTTTCCATCTTTCCAACATGCCAAGCACATACTCTCGCACTAATCATTTTTATTCACAGGAGTCAACTGCAACTTTACCCTGCACATTTTCTTTCAATTCTCTTCTATTTTTGGTTACAATGTTATTTATCCCATTTTTATACCGGTTGTGACAACTTTACTTTAATGTCAATAGTTATACATATTTATTGAACATGAGAAGTACCCTCTTTTAAAGGATAAGGTAAAGCCAAAATTTACTGTGCCTTATTAAACAGAAGTTGATGAGTTACAATTAATAAACAAAAGTAATTTTATATTAATTATGAAATAAGTTCATTGCAGAAAAACTGGAAAATAAGAGGAAAAGCAAAATTTAAAACTTGAAAGCCTATTCAAGGTCAAAGGTTGTCAATTCTGATACTTTATATTGACTCAAATAGATGTGTGTGAGCATATCTCAGTATCACAAAAATGAACTTAAGCTACACATGGTGTTAAATAGATGTTCTTTGACTGAAATTCTGAAAATTCTTATATGTTGAACTACTCGTGAGCAGGAAATATATCCTTTCTATTATTCAGCCCTCTAATATTGGAAAATTGCTTAATTTGCCATTTTACTAAAAACTAAACCAACTCTTTGGTACATTTCTAATTAGCTCTTGGATACAAATTATCCAAAGGGGAATTACAAAGAAAAATCGAATGCCTTTTTAAAACTTTTGATACTCGCAGGCTTGTAGGTCATTTTTGTTTCTTCTTTGGAAGTGTCTGTTCATTACTTTTGCCCATTTTTAAAATTGAAGAATTTGTGCCTTGCATTAAGTGAAAGCATATCTTTATGTATTGTATCTATTGATTCCTTGTCTTACATTATAAATATTTTATTCATGTCATCTCTTGAGATTGGATTTTGTTTATCGTTGCCTTTTGACATAGTCAAACTGATTAGATGGTTCTATAATTATTTCATTTTCTTTCTGCCTAGAAAAAGCTTCCCAACTTCAAATTTCTTTACATGCAAATTTATATTTTCCTGACTATTTTTATTATTGTTGCTATTGCTCTGTGGTTCTAACATGTTTAGCTGACTTTCTTAGGTTGTCAGATCGTCAGGAAATGATCTGGTTTTTTTTTCCCATTCTTATACCTAATTTTTCATGTCTTAATTTACATTATTTAGAAAATCACATGTGTAATATATAATAACATGATAAAAGTAGGTACTACTAGCTTATTCTTTAATGACATTCTTATCACGTTATTTCATGAAATCCATTGTCTGTTGGTTTGGGGTATCTTCTTTGTCATGTTAAGGAAGTATTGCTTGCCAAGCATAGGTGTTAAATATTATGCAACAGTTTTTTGACATTTATCATTATAAACTATAGATTTTCTCTTTTCACTTATTGATGTGTTGTACAATGTGGGTCAAATTTCTGATTTCAAAGCACTCCTGAATTTCTGGGATAAGTCCTATTACACACAGCTTATTGTTCTACTAATAACCTGCTGATCTTTATTAGCAGTGCTGTCTCTTGGAAAGGAAAATCGGGCTATAATGGTTTTATATCTGCCATGTTTTCTCATGTTTCTCTCCTGGAATAGTTTGCATATCGAGTGTAGAATCTGTTTTTTGAAAGAAATCCCAATACAATCAGAGATTTCTGCCTTGATTGGAAAATATTTTCTTTGAGAACTTGGGAAAGATCTAACATGTTGTATCTATTTTAGTCTCTTGTTGGTAATTTATATGGAACAGATAAATTTAACTAGTGCAGAATCTTATATATGCATATAAAATTTTCTGAACCTCACCCTGATTTTTTCTGATTTTGTCTCTAGCCATCATTCCCTTGGAGTCGAAGACATGGCCTCTTGCCATTGCCAGGAAATGTTGCTTTCCAGGAGGAGTTGGGAGCCATCTCTCTTGTGTTTTCCTTCGTTCACTCATCCTGGCCCCATAGTGCTCTGCCCACCAAGAATTCCTCTTTTGTTATGGCAGGGAGATGGTCCCTGCTCCAGGAAGCAAGCAGACCTTAACATGTAAGGACTTAAAGAATGTCGACACTGTTTCTCTCGTGCACAATTTCAAGGATGGAAATTGAGGTAAACTGAGGTAATTCAGTCCTCTACCAACATTCAGGAACCTGGATTCCCTCCAATTTTCTGCTATGCATTCCACTGCTATTTTCTGGGTGACAGGAGCCCAGTAATTACATCTGCATCCTGGTGAGTGACATGAGGAAAAGGACAATTCTGAAGTCTTGATTTCCAAATGAAGAAATGGTGCACATCACTGTGTTCTCAGTCCATCAAAAGAACATGTCATATTCCCAAACCTAACTGCAAAGGAAGAGGAGAAATGTGGTCCAGCTAAGCAACTATGTATTTCAAAACTAAGAGTTTGTTGCCATTTAAAGGGGAGGGTTGGTTTTTAGAGGAGTACTACCAATTTTCTCTACAATGACCATATTCTAAAATAGTATGGTTTTAGAAATGGGAGAGAAAAGTCAACCCATTTTTAGGTGGTATGAAAAGAATAAAATTCTTCGGGTTCTAAAAATTAATGATCTCACTGGGTTCTGCATAGGTTATGCCTCCACTACTGTGCTGTATCATTTAAAAAGTGTGGGTGTGTTGGGGGGGATTATTTTAAGAAAGACAGAAATTATCCAGAGTAGTCCAAACAGGATCATTCACTGTTTTGTTTTTTGGTGCCATGCCCAAAAAGGTTGAGGGTACATGTAGCCTCAGGAAATAAAAAGGTAGAAGAAGATTAGGGGAAGCATGGTTACTACGCTGGTTTATGGAACTCTATTATCTGGAAAAGAAAGCAAGCTAGAAAAGGGTTAGAAAAGGATATTATAATGATAGCAAAATCGATCTGCTTCTAAGTTCTTTTCTGGAATGATGTTTCTATGGAAAATAACAATTTGCTCAAGATATCCTTACCCAAACTTTTCAAGCTCTTGGGCCGAGCACTTAGCTAGGTGTTAGCCTACAGTGGTAGACGATATCCCCACCATGAGGTCACCTTCCATCTTATTAGGGCATCCATACTTCTTACTGCATTTCCCATTTTTTTTTTTTTAAATCTGAGACCACCACAGATTTTGAGCCTTAATGTGACCTTGGTTGACTGCTGGTGTTTATTTAGTTAATGGATAGTTATAGGAGTCCGGAATAGAAACTTCATCACTTTATTATTTTTCTACTTTTAAAAGTCTGTCTGTGCTTTACAATTTTTTCTTGAAGAATGAGCAGAACAAAATATGTTTTAAATGTGCAATTATAGAATGCAATCTGAAATCAGATGGTGAAGAGAGATTGGACAATTTACTCAATCTTGTTTCATCTGGAATTTTAAGTTTAAGCTACACGACTCAAGGGGATTAAAAAATGCCTTGAAAGGTACATAGTATTGGGAGAATCACTTTTATGTAAAATGCACTTTTCAAATTCATACTTTTTTTTCTTGCTTTGTTCCGAGGTGTGTTTTACAAGGTCATCATTACTATTCAAAATCCCAAGACAAAAGAGGTAAAAAATAGTAGCACTTCTGATGCACGAAGTTTCCTAATTTTAGTTACAATAATTTACAAAGGTACAGGAAAAAATTCAGAAAGAGAAACTCTGTGTGAGAAATCTAAAACTGCTAATTAATCAACTTAAGCAAAGAAATCATAAATATCCTTCCTTCCTTCCTTCCTTCCTTCCTTCCTTCCTTCCTTCCTTCCTTCCTTTTTTAAAAAATATACCTTCAGGAATAAGTGGGAATAATGGAGAAATAAATAAAAAAGTTTTAGAAATTACTCTCTTAATGACAGTCTATGATAGGTATGATATTGAAATCACTATTTTGTATTATTTTAAAATGCACATGTATCAACAGTGATGTTGAAAGGCAGCCAGAATGATGTAGTGTGGTGTGTGAGGCTCTCTGGGAAGGGGCCTCTGAACGGCAGCCTGCTGTCCTTAGTGGGGTCTCCCAGCTGACTAAAGTGCTGACTGATCCGTGCACCCGGGGATGGCTGTGTCTCCCACCTGCTGAGGAAGACGGGGAAATTTGCAGCTCATCTGAGGCCACTTTCAGCTTAACACACTGAAAGGAGAGGCAGTTGCTGGCCTTGCCCATCCCTGGGTCCTTGAGGTCATCCATGGAGAATGGCATGTGCCAATCCCTCAACTCATATTTGCTGAGAGAAGACCCTGAGTGCACGTGTCTGGGTGAGCTGAAGAGCCAGGGAGAGCATCTCCACAGTGGGTGCTCCTGGAAGCCACGCTGCAGCATGCCAAGGCCAAGGACTCAGGCTTGTCAGGAGCCGGGAGAACTTATTTCCCAAGGAGTCGCAGCCATTGGCGATATTGAGATGTGACTTTTATACATATTATTTTCATTTTTTGAAATTAAAATACAAATTTATATGCAATAAAAGGTTCATCTTATGTTTCAGTTCACTGAATTTGGGCACTCTGTATAAGTACCAAAGAATCAAACTAGATAGATCATACATGAGCTGTTCATCTTGTTCTTCTCTATGGGAAAGGACAGTGTCTTCAACATTCACATGCAAAAGAATGAAAAGACACCCTCATCTCATGCCATAATAAAAATCCAACTGAAAGTGAATTAAAGGCTTAAACATAAGATCTGAAACAACGAAACTACTCTAAGAAATATAGGATAAAAGTCCATGACATTGGCTGTTATTTTTGGATATAACACCAAAAGCACAGACAACTAAAAACAAAAACAAAACTAAAACAAAGAGAGAGAGAGAGAGAGAGAGAGAGAGAGAGAGAGAGAGAGAGAGAGAAATGTAATGGCATGACACTAAAATCTTCCAAACAGCACAGGAAATGATCAACAAAGTGAAAACTCAACTATGAAATGGGAGAAATATTTGCAAACCATACATTCAGTAAGAGGTAAATATTCAAGATACACAAGGAACCAAACTTTACTATTGGTAAAGAAACAACCCAATTTAAAAGTGGGCAAAGGATCTGAATAAATATTTCTAAGGGGAAGATATGAAAAAAGGGCCCATAGATATATAAAAATGCTCAGCATCACTAATCATTGGGGAAATGCAAATTGACATCCCAATGAGGAATCACCTTACCCATCAGAATGTTCTATTAAAAGGGGGAAAGGTAAACGTTGACAGGGATGGGGAGACAGGAGAACACTTGAACACTGTTGGTGGGAATGTAAAACAGTACAGTCACCATAGAAAACAGTATAAAGTTTCCTTAAAAATTCAAAATAGAGCTACCATATAATCCAGCCATCCCACTGGTGGGTATATATCCAGAGGACGTGGAATCAGTATGTTGAAGACTGCCCTCCGACTTGATTCATAAGTCAAGATATGGAATCAATCAAAGAGTCTATCAGCAGATGGGTGGTTAAAGAGAACTATGAAGTCCCATCTAGTCTTTAGGAAGAAAAAGGAAATCTTGTCATTTGTGACAACATGTATGAACCCGAGGACATCATGTTAACTGAAATAAGCCAGGCACAGAAAGCACATACTGCATGATTACACTTTATATAAGATAGAGAGAGTGCATATAGAAATAGAGAGAGAGATGTGGTTACCAAGGTTGGAGTGGGCATAATAGAGAGACTGGTCAAAGGCTACAAAATTTCAATTAGAAGGAATAAGTTACCAACATCATGATGACTACAGTTATTAACAACTAATTGTATATTTGAAAAATACTAGGAGAGTAGATGTTGTGTTCTTACCACCAAAAATGATGATTATGTGAAGTAAGGCATGTATTAAAGGGCATTTTTCAGCCCCTCCACAATGTATACATGCATTGAAACATCACATTGTGCACCATAAATCTACATGATTTTTTTTACCTGTCAGTTAAAAAACAGATTTAAAAATAAATCTGACTAGATTATGGTGTGCTGCTTTGTATTAACAAGTGGTATTCTATCATTTCAATAAAACAAGGCTTACCTACACTTTCTTTTGTGGACAGGCATTTTGGTTGCTTCTGATTGGGACGTATTTTAAAGACTACTATGGATCTTCTTGTACAAGCATTTTTATAGACATATATTTTCATTCATTGTGGGTAAATACTTAGAACTACTGAGAGGACAGATCTGGGTTTTTTCTTTTTTTTTGGTATGGAAGTTCTGACCAAAGTGATTATATCCTTTGCCATTTTACCTTGCCAGGAATGTGTAAGTGTGCTAGCACTGCACACTCTGTCTGGCCTGTGACACTTGCTGTTAGCAAATATTTTTTATTGTAATCATGCTGATGGGAGTAATATGTATGTTACTGTAATATCAACTTTTATTTTTCTGATGACAAATTAATTATGCAACATTTTATGCATTTGTTTATGCATTTTATGCATTTATGCAGTCTCACACATTTTATTATTAAATGTCTGTTAAAGGCTGTCATTTTTATTGGATTTTTCTTATTATTGTTTTGTAGGTGTTCTTTTCATGTTTTGGACACAAGTAAATTGTCAGTTAAATATATTAGAATATATTTTCTAATTTGTGATTTATCAAATTACCATGTTGATGGTGCCTTTCTAGAAATAAGAAGTTTAGTTGTGATGAAGTCAAACATATCATTTTTCTTATTTTTAATGTTGTTAATATTTCTAGGAAATATATGCCCATTTCATGGTTGCAAAGATAGTTTCACATTTTCTTTTAGAAGCTTTCTGATTCTAGTTTTTATGTTTAGGTATACAATTTATCAAGAATTAACTATTCTACAGTTCATTGTTCTCCATATAGATATCCTGCTGTATCCATTTTATTTTCCCCCTTGAATTGACTGGTTATCTTGCTTAGAAAAAAACTTACCACATATGCATGGGTCTATTTCTGAACTTCCTTCATTTTTATTCATTTATTTTTCAATCATTGCACCTACAACCATATTCTATGTGCTACCATTACAGTAGTTCTTGAAACCAGATAATATAACTATTCAAGCTTTATTACCTTTATACAACATTGTTTTATTTACTTTAGATCCCTTTCATTTAAATATATATAATTTATTTAAATGAATGGAATTATAAATTATATAAATAAATTTAATAAATTAGATAGATGTGATTTATTACAGGTAAAATCTATTTATCTTTACATATAATCTTATTGTAAGATGTATGTTTATGTTTACCAATTTCCTCCAAAAGTCTGTTTGGAATATGATTAAGACTATACTAAGTTTATAAATGAATTTCAAGTGAACGAAAACCTTACATCATTTGTTTTTTAATCCATGAACATAGTATACTTCTTCATTGATGTGAGTCTCTCCAGATTCTTTTCCAAATGAAGTCAGTCTCTCAGGCAGAGCCGTGGGGCTCTTTGTTCTCGTATCTGGCCTCTTCTTGAGCAGCGACTCCAGGTCAGTGCACAGGAGCAGAGACCTGATCTTTCTGGAACAATGACTCCTGTTGTATGGGTGAGTCCTGGGCACGGGGGCAGCACCTGTGCTCATCCCTACTGTGACCCTCTCCATAGTTGAGTAATAGGTGCTGGGGGATGGTGTCGTCACAGGGCACAAGCCTGCTGCAAAGCTGAGGTGGCCACAGAGGCCCCTCTTCACTCTGGTCTTTGCAATCGCACTAGAATGACTTCAGACGTGTGGCTCAGAATAACAAGCATGGGCTCATTAGAAGGGAGAGTAAAGGTGAAATGGAGGCAACCTGGGTACAACCCGGGCACACTCAGAGAGTGAAAGGACAGTGTGCCCCCCTGCCCTCCAGTTTTTGGGGGGGGGGGTCCCAGGGAAATTTCCAGAGAATCCCACCCATGTTCCCCTCTAGACTTTTGGACTGACACAAGGATGACATCAGACTTTCAAGTTCCCACTGTGTCTGACAACTTGAGGTCATTTTGGTCCCTGCTGACCAGTTCTCATGGGAACTTGTCCTTAGAGATTCTGTGATTAGGGGAATTATCTTTCTTCTCCCTGTGTCCTGGAATCTGGTGTGTGTAAGGGTCACAAAGTCTCCCCCTCAGAGTAACGCGTCCTCTTTTCATTGACATTCCAGGCTTGCATTTCTCTTTCAGATAGTAGGTTGTTGGCAGAGGAATGTAATATGTCCTGTCCACTGAGGCCAGGCAGGGCTGCAGGGAAATTGCTTTTAAAAAAGAAAGCATGTGGGGGTCAGCACAGCAGTCCCCCAGGTGGAATTTCTCCCCTCCCCTCAGGTTACTACCACTGACATCTTGTTTCCTATCAATAGTCCCGGATTCACAGCACAAGACAATGGTTTCCTAATCTCAGTTACTATGATAAGGCTTTCACCATACCAGCAAGAAATAAAAATATTGCCATTTTTGATGAGTTTTTATGAGATGAGTTAGATAAAATCATTTTATTTAATTTCCAGAAACTGTGAATCATTATATTTTTGGTTAAATTTTTTGTTCATTTATCAGTTTAAAGGACAGACCCTGGGCCTTCTTTGCTTATTTTTATTGTTAAACAGCTTTCTGTAATGAAAGTTGGCTGTGCGAGAGGGCAGTTTTATTCAGTTTAATTTTAATATTATTATTCTGTACCCTTGCTTTGTGCACGTTGCTGGACGTGTTTGGAGAACTTCACTGTTTTCCAAGTCGGGCTGTAGGTCCCACAGTGTGGACGCGTGGTGGCCATGGCAGGTTGGATGAGGGCAAACGTGGTGTGCTGGACTCTGCAGAAGGGGCTGGGACCAGGCAGGGGTTGTCCCACCTTACAGACCCCCACATCTCTGGAACCTCTCAGGTGTTCTGTTGGAGAAGCTGAGACAAGCAGCCAGAGCCTTCTGACATTTTTCCTTTTGCTAATAAATGTGTTCTATCTGAAACCCAAGTCTCACTGTCAGAGTGACAGCACCATGGCTCCACCAGATCTCCCACGCACCTGGCCTTGACAGGGAAGGAATCTGACTCATCTTGACAGCGTACCCTCCATATAAAAGAGACCCCCATTTGTCAGAACCACGCTCATGTCCGGAAGGCCATGATGACTTTGTTATTAAGGAATAATCATTGAATTCAATTAAAAAAGTCTAAAAAACATGTTAGAATGGTTGCCAAAAATTGAGCTACACATTTAACTTTCCATGTTTTACACCTTTTTAGTACATAAGAAACTTTGGTAGCATTGAGACAAATTTATCAATAAAATCTGTCTAATTATGCCCCATTGACTGATTGAGACAGAACTGGCTAGACAGATATTTTATAGTAACTGTGCAGAAAGTGTACGTATTTAGTAAAATCATTTCCATGAACTGAAGCAATAAAGATCCTAGAAGGTACCTTTTTATTTCATCTGATTTTATTAGGATCTCATTTGTAGAATGCAGCCAACAGAGAGTGCTGCGTGGTCTCAGCAGCCGATGTGAGAATCCAAGTTCCTCCGAGGAGCTGGGTTCTACTCACCTCATTCCCCTCTTGCCTTCTTCTTACCTAGATCCACATGATTTTCTTTTGTGCCGACAAAGGTGCAACTGTCAGAAAATTTCGTGAGGCACCTCTGACCATCTCGCAGGCAAAGAGCAGTCTGAGGTGGGTTGTTGGAGAAGGTCTTTCCCCGGGGTGATGATGGAGTCAGTGGTGATGGGAGCCAGCCCTCACGGCCAGGCACTGTGTGCAGGCCCTGCTGCAAGCCCTCAGCCTGCCTGACTCACATAAGCCTGGGACAACATGAATGGGAATTTAAGAACAGAACAATTCATTCTTTCGGATGATAATGCACATGGAACTGTATGAATAGCCTGAGAATTTCCACTGCCAGAGCAGCATTCTTAACCTGAGTGTGTATTGGCTCTAGAGGGCGGGAGTTTAAGAAGATGCAGTGCCCCAGAGGTTCTGATCTAAGTGGCCTGGGGGAGGCCCAGGCACTGGTACTCACATTAAAAAAGCACCTGATATGCTCTCTGTGCCAGGAGTGAGCACTAAGATCCTGGTTGGTCTTTCACATAGCTTCATAGGGGCTAGTTACCTAACTCTCTGAGCATCACCAGCAAAATTAGAACAAGAACCACCCTTTACAATGCATATGTCTTGTACATTCAAAGAAAACAATGGATTGTCTGCTGATACACTTTAAAAACTGACTAGTGATCCTATAAAACCCTGCCAGGATAAAACGAGGAAGAGATGTAAGGATAGTGGACTCCTGGATTGCTGGACATGAGAAGTGAAAGACGTTGCATTCTATGTAAGCCCAACCCTGTAATATGCCTGGAAAAATGATCTCTTCTGTGACTTTTTGTTCTACACAATGAAATTCAAAGTGCTGCAGTAGTTTAAGACGGTATACTTCAGTACATCCTAAGAATGAAAACATGGCTAGTTTCTCACATTTCAGAGGTTTGCAGTGAAGACTTTTCCTTTGTCCTACCCTGAGCAATCTATGTTGTTCTGGGAAATTCAAATGTAGAAGAATATGTGCACAAGAAAAGGATAAAGCTGTCAGCAACAAGTGCACTCGTGGGGTAGAGCCCAGCTACGCGCCCCCTGCACAGCAGAGAGCAATAGCCTTGGATGGGGTGTGGGATGGGGGAATCATGATGTTTTTAAGGCAGGTCAGCTTTTTACTTTGCATTAGTCACTTATTAAAATTTCAGTGACATTTGACCAAATGAGTCATACATGGATGGGCAGTCATGGACCTGATTGTTTTGGGTAATGATAAAAGGAGAGGTACACTGGAGTTCTGCTGGCCCTGCCCTAGCCCTTCAGGACCCCAGGACTTGCATTAGGCTTAGGATGCCGGCCAGAGCAGCCAGGCTTCTCGGGAATTTCAAGAGATACCAGGTGTCAACCAAAACAGGATTGCCAGTGCGGCTAGGGGAACCCGGCTTTGGCGGCAAGTTTTCCAGGTCTGGGGTGCCCCACACGTCCGCAGGACACATGGACATGAGAGAGCACAGTGTTCCTTTACGGTTCATTTTGAGAACGGATTTCAACAGGTTATGTCTATTTTGATTAGTGAGGTGAACACAATCTCAAAACTTGCATATAATAGAAAAAGAAAACTGCTTTGGTTCCCCTGGGAAAGAAGGGGATCGGTGCAGCTTTCAAGAGCCATTTCCAGGGACAGGTGCTTCCTGCCTCCACGGTCAGGCTCAGGCCCGTTCATGAGGCAGAGCACAAGGAAGCATTTCCTTCCCATTAGAATATGCTTACAAGTCGCATGATGTGACTCAGGCCTCCACCACTCCTTTGGCCAACATTGGCAGATGGATTTTTGTCACATAAATCAGCTCCTCTGAGCCAAGGACGTTCTCTCTCCTTCCCTCTCCCTCACATATCTGACAGGCGCGCACAAGAGCTAAACAATGCCAAGACTAATATCGTTTTAAATAGATATATGCTACATTTTAAAAGGAAAGGAAATAAATGTCAAATGAGTCTGTTGCATCACAAATAAGTTCGGCTGCCTCCTGGGAAGGAGCCCTGTTCCAACCCATTTCCACACCTGATTGATAACTATCGACTTTCTAATTAGCCTTTCAGAGAGGTTAAAAAAAATCCATCAGCCCCCGCCCCCCCCCCCATTTTCCCACGCCGCCTGGCTTTCACTAGTGTCTTCCGCTCTTCCCGGGTCGGAGCAGAGCTGCTGCGCTCCTGGAGGCTGTCACTGTGGGTCGGTCAGGCTCTCCAGGTTCCGGTCCTTCCTCTGAGCTCACTTGGGTTCTGCCACCTGCTCCTTCTATGGAGCCCTCTCTTTCCTCTGCTCTTCCTGCCTCCACAGGCTGCTGGGACCTCACCAGGTCCATTTGAGCATCTCTGCTAGTACTTTCCAAGGGCTTCCAGAACACAGTACCAGGCCCTGGACACTGAGGGCAGCAGCTTCCTTGTCTTGACTTCTGGAGCCTGTGACCCTGACACTGCTGTCCACAGGCCCAGTGCCCTCCGAGGCTAGCTGGAGCCCTTCCTTGCCTCTTCTGGTCCCTGGGTGGTCCAACGCCCTGGCTGACCTCACCTGGTGTCCTGGTGTCTGATTTTACATGGACACCTCATAGGGACACCAGTCATGTTGAATTAGGTGCCACCCTGCCCCAGTGTGACCCTGTCTGAGCCAGTCACACCTGCAGACCCTCCCTCTAGACGAGGTCACTTGGCGGGGTGTTGGGTCCCGACCTCAAGTCCCGACTCAAGTCCACCCCCATCACCATCTTCTGCTGAAGACCCCAGGCCTCTAGCCCAGCCTCCTCCCCTCTGGGCCGTGGACTTCCGGGGCTGTTGGCGTCATGTGGCGGCATTTCCACCCAGGTGCCTCCCAACACTGGGTCACCAGCGTGTGAAGGTTGGATTGCAGGATTCCCCCCGTCTTCCCTCTAGAGTCCCTCACCCAGCTAGTTGTGTGTCCAGATGTCCAGTCAGGAATGGAGGGTACTGCCTGGGCCCGCACCCCACCCCAATTCCTCCAGGTGGGAGCACTCCTCTCTGAGCTACCTGGAGTGCCACCACCGACAGTCACCAGGCCTCTCTAGAGATCACCTTCAGCAGGAGAGAAGGACTTGTCCAAAAGCTGTGGCCTGCATCCCATGACAAGGTAATTAGCGCCCCACCTTATTGTCCCAAGCAGGTCACCCTGCAGGAGGGGCTGGCTGAGCAGGCGCGGCAGCCCGGCTCCAGGACAGGTCCCTGCTCCCCACAGCTGCGGAGCCTGGAGCCCTCCTGAACATGCTGCCATCCCCCTCCGACTCCTGATCAGGCTTCTGAGCTGTGCCCGCGCTGCTCCAGAGTCAGGAGGAACAGGACTGGCCCTTGCAGAGGAAGAGGGACAACTGCTGGAGCCTCCTGGTGGCTCACTGGAACCGTGGTGCTGGGTGGTGCCAGGGAAAGGAAAGCCCAAGACCCGCCGGAGCCCCTCTGTGCCCAGGCTGCTGCAGTTTTGCATTTCCTAAGGCTCCATGATTAGAAGAAGCATCACTCGACCACAGTCAGGGGTGTTTTACCTCTTTAATTGAATTTTTTGAATAAATCAAGTATTTACATGGTTTGTATATAAAACAATACCTTATAAATGATCACTTGTATCCCTATGCCCTTTATCCACCCATTTTCACCCACGCTACAGGCAATCATTTAAATTAATTTATGCTTTTTTTTGAAACAAAATTATATATATATCATATATATGTATATACACATAAATATCTACACATGCACACATACATTCTTATTTCTCATTCTTTCTTACATAAAGTCAGCACACACACATAGAAGCACTATTTTATGTCTATCGTACTTCTTTTTTTTTTTACATTTTACTCCTAGATACCTTCCCCATTTTTTATGACTGCATGATATTCTGTGATGCAGCTGTATCATAATTTATTCAACTTTTATTTCCCTATTGATGCTCATTTGGATTGAGTCAGTCTCTTGTTTTTATAGATAATGATACAATAAACTATCTTGCTCTTAAATACTGTTTTATATTGATGTGGTGAAGCCTCAGAGTCGCCTGATTTCTGGGAACAGATCTCTAGGCCCAAAGGCATGGTGCATGCCATTGGGGTTTTTCAAATTCTTCCCTTACGGCTTGTCCAAGTTCCCCTGCACCAGTCCCTGCTTCTCTGCAGCTCTGCCCATTTTTAATTCACGCAGCCCCATCTGTTTCCAAATCTGCCCACATGCATCTTCAAGGCGTGGTGGGAAAGGGCTGCCATGTGAGCATTGTGGATGTCCTCCGGGGAGGGGAACCAAGGACACAGCCCACGTCAGAAGAGGAACAGGAGCCCTCCTGGCCTTTCCAGGTGGGACAATCTCATCATCTGGGACTGGCCGTGTCCAGGAGAGTCAGCATCCATGCCCTCGCCCAGTAAGACTTGGAAATACCAACACCTCTTGACACTCCGAACAAGAAGAGGAGACCCCAAGGACACATAGAAGCTTTCAGCAATATTTAAAAATGGTCAAGTACTAAGTGCAAGAGGACTCGGCAGATGCTGGGAATAAATAGGTTTTAGCTAAATAGAATAATGAATTTCCCAAACCCAGGTTTGCCACTGTCGATGTTCCCATCGTGGGAAGTTTAGTTAGGAACACCAGGACCTTCTCTTGGGAACACCGGAGAGGAAATCACCAGGTGAAGGACCCCAGGCCGGCTGATGCTGTGTGTAGGGCGGCACTTCACACAGAAAACCGCTCCCTCTTCGGAAGCACACTGAGCTTCCCCTGTGGACAGGCCACACCCCACACCCCGCTTTCTTCACTCTTGTGTCCCTCCAGACGTGGGACTCAGACTCCGGTGTAGATTGGGACTGCCCTAGTGGAAAGAAGCTCATTACCTCCCAAAACTTTTCTTTTATGAAGAAAAAAGAGAAAACTTTCTATTTCACCTAGTATTGAATTTCCTAAGAATGAATCTGAATTTTCACACGTTCAGGAAAAACATGGTATGAGATTCTTTTGGTCATGAAAGCTACAAATCAAACCTGTTGTTTAAAACTGCCTTCTGTGCAGAGATGATGCGTGAGAGGCTTTCTGGGAATACAGCTGACTCACAGGTGACCTTCTGTGCGAGTCCAGCTCTTCTGCAGACCCAGGGGTCTAGGGGTGCTGCCGCATCGGGCCTTGGGCGCAGGCCTCCACCGGGTGCCAGCCCCAGCCGTTGATCCTCTGCTCAGATAGAATCAGGTGCTTTTCTCCTGGTAGTTGGGTGCTTTCTTCCTTTTCTCATCAAGATAAAAAATGGAGCAATTAAAAAGGAACTAAAATATTGCAAGCACTTAGTCCTTTGTATGTGGGGGACTTTTTAATTTTATTTTATTACTTTTTATTTCAAATATAACATAAACCAAAAATTAATTACAGCAATTAGATAAATTATTTGAAAATACATAACTCCAATCATTTAAGCAGTTGTATATTTAATGAATCCATGTTGTCCACATATTCTTTGCAGCCCACACATGGGAGGGGGGAAGCAATAAAACCCAGTCAGACAGAAGGAACATCTGCTTTGGCTATGGCCAGTCTCTTGGAACCTCCATCAGTTAGAGGGACCCCTACCTGGACTAACACACAACACTGGGCACTGGAAAAGGCAGATCGCAAAGCCAGGTTCTGCGGTGTAGCAAAGGAGCCAGTAGCTGCTACAGGGGAGGGCGGGCTCCCAGAACACCTGGCCAAGGGAGTCAGATGAACAGAAGCAGTGTGTGTGGGGGGGGGGGGCGGGGAGTGCAGCCAACTCGGCCCCTTCCACAGCTACCAGACTCCAGAGCTTTGATCACTGTCTCCGCATGATTCTCCTCTGGAGAATGAAGAGGCTCCTTCCAGACCCCTGACTCTGGAGGTGCTCAACTACAGACAGGATGCAAAGACAACATTTGTTAAATGGACAAAGCTCAGTTGAAAGTTTCTTTTTTCTTTTTTTGACAGAGTAAGGATTCTGACACTAGCTGAATAAAGAATCCCTGACCCATTTTTGCCACTCACCCATGAAGATATTTTGTCACAATGAGGGTATCTGAGAGGGTGACCGCTCAGACTCATGCATGTTTCAGGGAAGAACCCAAAATCTTCCTGACGCCCATGACAACACTAACCTGTGGGCACTGGGTGCCTCCTGAGCTCCAGGTCTGCCTCGTTCATCTCCATAAATGATCTCCTTCATTTCCCTCTTACGGTGAGTGTCCCCATCTTGGTTGGATCTCCCTGTTTTACCTTCCAGGTATTTTCCCCGAGTTTAGAATCAACTACAAAAAGAGGAGGAAGAGTGAGGCTCAGTTTGGTTAGTGTCCTGCACTAGGAGACTTTGATCACCCCCTTTATCACCCATAGCATGAAACAGCGGAATGGGAAGTTAGAAATATGGCTCGGAAGAATCGCACAGTAAGCAAAATCGCTTTTCATGTAAAAGTTTGAGGTGTTCGACAGAAACAACCCATTGGATGTATCTATTAAATCACTGGCCCCATGTGGTTTGGTCTAAATAAGTACTTAAAAATGTAGACCTCCTTCCATACCACTGACCAAATATCTATCGATCGCTTTTATGGAGCAAGCTCTGGGTTAGGTGTTGTATAATGGGTGAACAAAACAATATCTATACCCAACTTAGAATCTGAAATCATTTTGCATAGTAAAGAACATGTTATTTGCAAATTCACACACACAGAAAAGAAATAAGAGTGGTAAAGAGAACTTCCTTTCTGTCAGCAATGAATTTCCTTCTCTGGTTCTGGAATGCAAATATGCTTAAAAGGCCCAAGGACTTGATTTGACCAAGAATGGACCCAAGAAGCTAGAGTGGCTTCACATCCAGAACCTGAAAGAGAGATGGGAACCAGAACGTGATCCCCCAGATCACAAGTATCCCCAAGGAGCATTGCCCAAGAAACCTGATGACCCTCTCTCAGATGCTTCTGTTCCCTGCTCTTCAGAGCAGATCCAACAGGGGATTGAGTGGGTGTGGGTTCCTCCACTGCAAGGAGCAGCCTGGCGCAGAAGAACCCACACCTGAGTGGCCCCGGGAGAGGACCCAACTTCAGGGAGCCCGGGAGCTACTGAAGAAAGCAGGGCTGGGGTTGGAGCTGGTGCGCAGCCTGGCCAGCAGGTTTGGCCTGGGCCATGGGCCTCACAGAAGACCAACACCTCCAGGCTCCCGGGAGTTAGGATAGTGAGAGATCCAGGCCCACTGTCCACAAGAACCGTAGGCTCAGATTTGCAGACTAAGAGAGGCTTGGCCCTGTAGTTGGTCCGTTTTTATTAAAATGGCTCTGACTGCAGTTAATTTCTTAAAGCAGTTTCTTCTTCCCAAACATCTTAGAGCCAAGGGGATGACGGGGGTGGTGGAGCAAATAGAGAATATTGGATGAAGTGCTTCCTTCCCATCAAAGGGCTTCCCTGGGGACCCTAGGATGGAGGAACTCAAAGGACATACAGGAGGAATCTTCTAATACCTAGAAAATAGTTGGGAAAAACAAAGCCACACAGGTGTTGGTGCCCATATAGGGCAAAAAAGTTCAGGAACAGAGGTTAGCATCTTGGGGCCTCTCAGGTCCTAAGGAAGAGAAGCTGGTTTCCAATGCAAGTCTTGGTGGTTTACAAGGTCACATCGTGGAATGGGGTCTTCATGGGAGAGGGTGGGCTGTCCTGTGTTGGTGTGCTCATCTTTAGAAAAGGACATGCTCGTCCACTGCCAAGGCTATGTTTAGTCCCCAACACAAAGATGTGGGATGAGGAGAAGATAAAGAGCCCACAATCAATCTTCATGTTGGAAAGGATTTCTTCATTTGGGTGAACCTAAAGCGGACTTCAGTTTCACAGTTGCTTGTATAGCCTCTTCTGTCTTAATTGAGTAACTTTTAGCCTCATTCGAAATATAAGTATTTATGAGACCCCCATAGACCATGAGAATACAGAAGTTTCAATGGTGGCTTCAGACATACCTATCCCTGGGCCTCAATACAGTCAGACCCAAGCAGCAGGAAGCATGATTATTTTGGTGGTGCTAATCTTCTGAAAACTTTTGTTTGAAACAATGTCTATTGCTAGAGGAAAAGGAAAGATTAAAATACAAAAGGGATAGCACTGATACCTCTCACATCTTTCATGCATGTATTCACTGAGTTGTCACTTAGCCAGCTAAGGAAGCTTTATAGCTGAGACACGCAACACGTTCTGATTGCCAATACCATTTCCGGTGAGTGCTTTTTGAAACAGCTTTTCATTTTGTGAGTCATCTGTGTCACAGACGACAAAGACCACTGAGAGTTAGCCTGTCTCCTCCAACCCTGGTTTCTGAATATGCAATTCGATATTTAAGGTGAGGCCTTCATGAGCAATCTGCATGATTGCTCAGCATCTGGACCGGGCTCCCCGTTCCCAGGAAGGAGGTGGGAGTCGATGGTCCTGGACATGACAGCAGCTCGGCTGCGTCCTGTGCTGAAAAACTGTTTGCTCTACACCTTGTCTCCTTATGACCATGGACAACTCTAGTCCCCAAAATAATCTTAAAATATTAGAATTTGACATTTCCCTGGCTTTCTTTGACAAGCCACCCTTTTTTCCTGGGCTGATAAACAGTCATGTTTCTGTTTCTATTTAAAGCAGTCCTTGGACTAGAGCCTCCAGTCCCATGGGCAGTAGGCCTCCTTTGTGTGTTAAGGCCACTGTAAAACCTCAGTCAATAAGTGTTTAAGACAAATATTGACGCTGGTTTATGGGGCACTGGTTCATGAGGACTAGAGCTAACAGAGCCGCCTCCCCATGATTTGCATTCCTAATCACTTAGTAAATAAAAGCGTTTGTCTAAACAGAAAATGTGAAAGTCACAGGCAGAAGCAATGGGTTCCCAGGAAGGTAGGCGATTGAGTATTCCATTGAACACAGTTGTAAAGTGGATTTGTATCGTCTTAAAAGCTCCGGGTCTCAACAGATGAAGGAAAAGGTACGGAACGCAGGAAGAGCCTGTGCTGGGCTGACTGGCATCTCCTCAGGCCTGCACACAGTTTTCAGGGAAAGTTCGAGAACCTGTGTGGTTTTCCTGAACAGATCCTAAAGTGTTTCCTTTAAGTGTGATTGGTAGCTACAGAGGAATTTGTGCACAAACACCCTGAAATGTAAACAAGCTCGGTTGGAGGAGAGGGATAGGTCCCAAGCTCTTCATCCCAAACGCACTCAGGGAGCCCAAGTTGATTGCTTCTCTCCTACCCCCCAATTCCCACCCCATCTAACAAAACAAAACATTGCTTCTTAAAAGCTGTTAACCTTCTGAGGTGAATATAACTGAACTTAAGTGCTTGGAGATTGGAGGGGTCCGTAGCTCTGTGGCTGACCCAAGTGTTTATATCAGCGATGCTTGTGTTGACAGAAAAGGTGGCAGTGGAAAAAATATGAAAGAAAACACATCATCTTTATTTCAAACTGAGAAGGAAAGAATTAAAATAGCAACTGCAAAACAACATGAAGTCTACAAACCCAGTGCCTCCCACACAATCCAGGGAAAGACAGATCCAAGCCAGATAGAGCATCGTCACCAGATAGCAGACAAGCCTTGTGTTTCCACATAGAAGTGACCAAGGGACATGAGCAACAAAATAATGAAAGAAAGATTATGTGTCACTGTGTCAGAAAGCAACTCACAATTAAGCAAAAAATAAAGCAAGGGTGCAATTCAGTCAAGTATCGTTCTTGACAAAGGATTGCTGTGTTTGTGAATTAAAATTGTCCTCTTATTTTGGGGATGTATTTGGATGTTTGTGTGCTTTAAAAAACCTTCCCGCACCTGCAGACCAGATGCTCTGACATGGACTCAGGGTGCTCTCAGGGGACTAACTTCTGCATATGTGCATCAGAAGTGACATTGACATACCTCGACAGACGTTCTGGTATGTTTTAATGCCAATTTGCTGCTTGATCTTTTGCTTTATAAACTAAGAATGTTTAGTGCTCACAAACTTGGAAATAACATGTTTTAGAGGTAGATTAGAATCTATCTGAAGGTGTTTTTTTTTTTTTTTTAGCTAAAGTATCTATTCATTCATCTATCAATCTATCATCTATTCGTGTATCATCTACCTATCTGTCATCTATCTACTATCATCTATTTGTCCTCTGTCACATTTCTAACTATTATCTATGTCCTATCTGTCATCAGTTATCTATCTATCTGTCTATCAGTGATCTATCAGTAATAAATCTATTGATTATCTCCATCTTGGAATCTGATGTTGACACCCACGGGAATTTTGGCTACCTCCGTGTGTGAGATGGAGAGGAAGTTCTCCATGAAACAGAGCCAGCAAGGCCCTGGGACAGCAGTGGGAGCTGGTCTCAGGGAGTGGGAGGGGGCACCAGCGTCTCATGTGTCCCCAGGGCCACACTTGCAGAAAGCATTGCACTGCTGGGCTGTTCCTACACCACAAGGACTGCTTGATAAACTGTGGGTTTCTTGGAAATCACTTTATCCTAGATAAATGGCTGAAAGGGAATATAAATTTAAATGGAAAGAGAGATGGTTATGATAGCATCAGATGAAACCATAGGTTAAATTCACAAATATTGAAAATGTGCACAATACAACAATCAAATGAATAGGACAATCACAGCCACTGGATTATCTGGGGATTCAGTAAAATGTTCAGTGCTCAGCTTTTTTGTAACTAGTTCCTTTTGTAACTAGTTTGAATCTAGTGCATTGAGGTTAAAATGGGACTTGCAAGTGAGAACGTAACTTAATCTCAGTATTTAATGCTAAAATCAATTTAGTAAATTCTACAATTGAAATTTGGCTAGAGGATCACTAAAGTCCACTGAGAGGTGGAAAATCTGGGTTTGGCAAAAGATAAGAGTAAGAAAAATCTATGGTCAACTCAAGATAGGTGCTGGAGAGAACGGTCCAGAACTGGGCCCCCCAGACAGGCCGTCAACCTGCAGCAGCAAACCTAAGAGGCACAGTAACACCCAGAAGAGTCTAGGTCCACCTGGAGAGTCAAAGACCAGGTGTGGACAGGTGCTGGCTCATCTGGGGCTCCCGCCATGGGTGGGGGGCAAGGAGTCAGAGGACTGAGCCGCCTGTCACAGGACTGGTCCAAGCCCTGTGGAGTGAAGCAGGCCCAGTCCTGAAGGAGGCCCGTGTCCAGATGGCCACCCAGAGCCAAGGCAGACATGAGTCCCAGCGGGTGTGGAAGTCAGGGAGTGGGAGAAGAGGGACAGAGAGGAAGGCAGAAGAAGCAGGTGGAAAGAAGCCTTCCCTCCGTGTGCCCTCGGGACTTGGGGAAGTCAGCATCCTGTGTGAACAAGGGGACCCTGACATCTGTTTTCTGGCTCGCTGTGTGGACCTGGCACCTGTCAGTCCTCTGCACTTTTCATGTCTCACCTGGGCTTTCCCGTGAGTCAGCATTACTTAGTTCATCCTGTGTGGCCAGGTTGAAGAGAAGGGAGAGCCGGCAGCGATTGCCAGAAAGTGCAGTCTTTATGACTGGGCAGACTGGGGTTCAAATCTTGCCTCTACCATTTGGAAGGTGTGGGGCCTGAGTGTTCCATGAAACTGCTAGAGCTCAGTTTCCTCATCTGTAAAATGAGGGGGTGGGCTTGTTTAGAGGTGTCTAAACATGACACCAACCTGGAAGATGGTATGCTGATGCTGGCTGTAGTTATGAGGTTGCCCCTTATCATGTGTCTTTGGATAAAGCACTGGCACCAACGGGGCAGTAATTCACCAAATGGACAGTGCTTGACATGGGGTCACCTCCAGTGTGTCAGTCCAGTGGCCATCTCCTTTTGCCACCTCTGTTCCTTAATGGAGGGCTCTCCTATAGGAGAGGAGCTCCAGGTGGAGCCGGGAAGGTGCAGTGGGCCGTCAGCTGCACGGAGGAGAGGAGCTGAGCACACAGCCCAAGGACTCGCCTCAGCACAGCTCAGGGGAAGGGGCACCAAGTGCGAGATCACCCTTAGGAGCCACTCCAATGTGACGAGCTCGTGGGAGACCCCCAGCAAGCAGCAGCTCTGGCTTTACCTCCACGCGGCTCTCATGCTAATGACTGAGAGCAAATGTGTGTCTTGCCAAAAGTCTCTGAGTGACAACTTCAGTCTTCTCCTGTGACACTGGAAAGGAACCCCAGAGGCTGCCCTGTCACTGGCCCTTCAGGACCCCCGACCCTGTGCAGTCCTGTCAAGGGAGGTCCCCACGGGGAGTTGTGAGAACAACTGTGTGCACTGAGACAAACACCATCTTCTTAATAAATCCCCAGAGAATATGAAGGAACAGGGTGGAATATGACAGAAAATATCACAGTGGAGGAAGCAAGCGGCCCTCAACTTTGACGACTGCCCCTGAGTACGTAAGGGTTCTTGATGTGGGTTTCTAACTGTGTGGTTCGATTGAGAGAAAGAACCACGCTGGGAGATCCAGAGCGGTGGTCTTGGATGAGGGGCAATGGATAAAATGAGCAGGCTACAGCTGGACACTGTGTGTCCCCAAAGGCCTGCGTGGGAAAGGCTTGGCCTCAGGCCACCCACCACCAGGAGCTAATAGGACCTTCAGAGAGTGGGGCGCAGCGGGAGGCCAGGCCCTGGTGGGCGAACCCTTGGAAGGCAGAGTGGGACCAGCCTCCTCACCGCCTCTCCTGGGCTCCGTGGCTCAGGCTGGGCGCAGCCTTGCTCTGCTGCGCGTTTCGGCCAGGATGCGCTGCCCCACTGTGGGCCAAGGCAAGGAGGCCGACAGTGTGGAGGGGACCCTCCCAAGGTGAGCCACAGTAAGGCCCATCTCGGTGCAGGCTCGCTGTCTCAGGTGTTTTGATGCAGTGACAGAAAGCTGACTCACAGCGCTCTTAAAGAAGATCCCGCTGCTAATGACACGCTCGGACTTCACTGAGGAGAGCGCTGGGCAGAGGCAGAGTAAATGGGGGTCTCGGGGTCTTTAGGAGAGCCTAGAATTCCTTCAAGGTAAAATAAAGGATGGCATGCCGATCCGCAGAGACCATAGCCCCCACGAAGTCTGGGTGAGGTGAGTGCTCGGAACCTCCTGCTGTCCTCTACGGTCCCTGCGGTGTAGACTGCTGGGACATGAAGGCCAGACTGCCTGGGGAGCCGACCGGAAGGAGTCTGCTCTGTGTGAAGCAGGGAAGGGCCACGGCTGCACCCTTCCTGCCAGGTGGCAGTGCCCAGTTCAGGAGGAGCCCTCCCCTAAGGACGGGGGCTTCTCTCCCGGCCAGAGGGGCAGGCGGGCGGGGAGAGAAAGCTGCTTGCTCGCAGGACACCTTTCCTTGGACTTCTCACCTCCTCCCACTGCTGAGTGCTCTTGGGTGCTTAGGACCTCGTCCGATCCAGCTGCGCAGGCTCACTCTGCTGGGCTGGAAAGCCAGATGCCTTCAGGAGAAAAATGAGGGAGAGAAAAGGAGCTCATCTTCTCGTAGCTGTCATGGATGTGAAATTCCTGGCAGCCAAGTGGGGCTTGTGGTGATCACTGTGACACAATAGGTTTTGACAAGACAGGCTGTTGACGTGTTCATTTGCATATTGATGTGCAGTGCCCTCTCTGCTCATGATGCGCTCTGGCCCCACGTGGAGGCCCAGCCCATGCTGCAGACCCAGGCGTTGGTCAACCACTGGAGTCCAGAATGCCCTACCCAAGGAAAGGGGCACTGTGTTTATGAAAGACTTTAGAAAAGAGAAAGAATGTGTGGATAAATAGGGGACCAGATTACACGTGGCTGCGCATTTCCCCCGGGAAGTACAGGAGATCCTGTGAGCTCCTCTGCTGGGACCTTGACCCTGGGACGCAGGCCACAGAACACGTGCCACTAAGAGCAGACTGACGCCTAACTCTAGCAACAGCCGAGTCTTTACTTCCTTCCTAAAGATGAAAGTCTGATGTTTGCTGTGACTTTTGTTACATGGATATCTTTTCAAAGAAACGTACCTTAGCTGCCACTGAATGGGCAGAAGCCCCTCAGGGTGTGGGGGCCAGCACACTGGAATCCCACAACAGCTTTGAGACCTCTCTGGTGGTTTCTGGGTGTTGCTATAAGCTCTGTGGAAGAGCACGTGTGGACGTTCACCAGGGCGACGGACTTACAGACACGAGCCCAGCAAAGACAGGGGCGCACACCCCTGCTCTGCCACTCACAGGGAAGCAAGAGACGGCTCATCTCTCTGCCGGGTGTCACGCAGAGCAGCAGCAGGTCCTCTCCTGTCCTGTGAGCTCTGGGCCTGAAGGCTCAGTTTCTAAGGGACAGCGGCAGCACTCACACCAGATTGCTCCCTGTCCTTTCCCTCACCAGGGCTTGACCGGCCTCAGCAAGTGTGTGGTTCAGTGGACACAGCCCCAACCTGACTGCTTCAGCCCCTAGGACTGCGGCTCTCGAGTGCAGGCCGCTCTCTCGGGTTCCTCCTGTAAAAAGGGGTTCTTATCACAACACGCAGCCATCACCTGACTGTTAAAAACAGTATTGCGTTTATAGGATTCTTTATTTCTGACTGAGGCATTTTCTAGAACATCTGGCTGGTTACACTGTACATAAATTAACAGACTGTCATCTCCTCTTGACAGTTACCTGTTTACTTTCACTTCATTAAATGCCATTTTTCAGAAATAACACAAGATATATGAAACACAACATGTAATTAAGCAAAACAATACAAATAAACATAAATAATCATAATGAGAACAGGAAGGGAAAACCCACGCAGCACTAAGCAGGCACTGGGCTGCGCCTGGCTCTGGAGGTGAGCCTGAGAAGGGTGGCGCTCCCGTTCCCTGGTCAGGTGGACTACACAGGGCTCTGTGCGCCAAAGGCCAGAAGCTCCCCATTGGAGATTTGCGCTTCAGGCAGAGCTGAGTCCTCCCCATGAGGAGGGGAACCCAGGTCTAAGGAAGCAGAGCCCTGGGTGACCTGCTGAGGCCAGGAGGAGCGCCCACCACCCACCGCCCACACCTGGTGAGTCCAGAGCACGGCCCTGGGGCTCTGGCCCACAAGCTGAGCCCACGCAAGCTCAGAGGGTCAGGTCAACAGGGATACGCAAGCTCAGAGGGTCAGGTCAACAGGGATCCTGTCCGTGTCCACCTTGGGGCAAACCTGTGGGAAACTCAGGTACCTACTCCCTGTTCAGGGTCTGCCTCTGGGATGAATGGGCACTTTGTCAGTTCCATCTTAACCAGTTTTATCTAGGGAGAAGCTTGTTGTCTAGAAATTGCCACAGCATTTATACACTGATAGGCACAGATCTCAGAAAGAGTCTATTTTTAAAATTCTCTTTTATTTATCATTTTCAATTTCTATGCATGGATTTATCTATCTACTTACCTACTTTTCTTTCTATCATCTATCCATCCATCCATCCATCCATCCATCCATCCATCCATCTCGAATCTCTATTACCTTTCAATGTGATCCCTGACTAAATGGGGAGGAAAATAAAGGAGTCCCATTGTGTCTTCTATAATTAGCAACAGTTGTAAGTCTCCCACCACTATTCAAACCAAAATCACATTTAAATTATTCAGCACCATCAATGTTAAATATACATTGCTCTCAACAATTTTTCTCACAATATACATAATGCTATCTCATTTTCCACTCCACATATTGTCATTCTTCTGTTAAGTATGTCAATCACAATTTCTTTCTGCCACTCCTCTTCCATGGGCCCATATTTCAGAGATATGCAGTAGAAAATGGGGCTCCTTAGCGACCATGCTGCCTGCTCAGAAGCGGAGGCCTGTCCGGCAAAATCCACCTGAACCTGAAATTACTTAACATGGTGGGAAAGTGCAAAATTTACACTTGATGTTTTCTGGTCTATTTTCACTTTCCAGATGAACTATTTCCCCCCAATAACCATCTTAATAGACTTGCCAGATTTGATACATAAAGGTTGTTAAATGAGAAAGGGAAAAACAAAACCAACTAGAATAGATGAGATTATTCCTCAGCAGTCTGAATATACGGGTGGCTTTAGAAGAGAATGACAACTTTATGGTCTTTAAAATACCAATGAGCCTTTGGCAAACTAACTTGGTTGGAAAAGGCATGTAAATTAAATACTTAATGTGGGTGGAAGGAAAAAATTAGGCATTTTCAACTGCAGGAAGATCACACATTTTTTTTGTGTGTGTGGCAAAGAATGACAAACAGAAATTAAAAGAGAGTCGGAAGACTGGAAAAATAGTTTTAGCACATATGACAAAAGGTTGCCTTCCCTCATATATAAGAATCTCCTAAAGAGGATTAAAATGGTATAAATAATCTGAGAAAACTGCTAAGATGAACAGGCAATGAGGAGGTGAATAAACATATAGAAAGACGTCCAGTTTTACTGAGAGTTGGAGAAGTGACAGATAACACAGTGGGGACAGGAGACTGGCAACCATCCCAGGAAAATGGTCAGATCTAAGGTGGCAGGGAAGATGGTGTCCTGAAGGCCAGAGAGCAGGGCAGAGGGGAGGGCCAGAGACGTCCAGAGGAGGTCTGGAAACATTTCTTAAAGTGGAAAATACAAATGCCACTGAACTCACCCATTCGTCTCTATTCTACAGGAAAAAAACCAAACAGCACTGGGCTGGGTCTGAGGGTGTCCTCTCCACACACCATGGCCTGGTCATGGCAGGACGTCTGGGGAGAAAGGGAGCTGTGGCGGCCTGGGCCTCTGCCAGGGGAAGACGGCGCTGGAGCCGGGCGCCCTGCAGCTCCCAGCAGCTGTCAGAACGAGGAGTCGCAGCGGCAGCTGGGCTATCCTCCAGGGGACGGCCAAGGAGCTGGTGCATCGCTGTCCAGCTCCTGAGCCCGGGCTATCCTCCAGGGGACGGCCAAGGAGCTGGTGCATCGCTGTCCAGCTCCTGAGCCCCAGCTGTGGTGGGCTCAGGGCTGCACCGGCGTCAGCCCAGGGAGTCTGTGAACCTCGCTCTTGTGTCATTTCTTTGGTATAATAGCACACGAGTGTGGGTAACTCTTGTAGTTCCCTAAGATAAAGAATGGAAATAAGTGTGTCTTCAAGAAGACGGACTATGAGGAAAGGCGCGGAGATGCCCCACAGCCAGGGAGCGTTGATTCAGGGCAGAACACAGAAGGGAGTCTGCCCGTCGCATCCAAGTCCTGCATCCACACAACTTCACAAGGCAACTGTGGGAAGTGATGAGCCGGAGTCTGGATCAAGACTCACATAAGGTCCATCGTGAAACAGATGCGTGTAGGAGGCTTGGGGCAGGGAGGAGGAAGCCTGCTGGGGAGGGGTGCAGAGATGGGCCAAGGATCACCTGCGGGGAGCTGAGCTGGCCCAGGAGAAGAGGTATTCCAAGGGGATGGAGAGCTGAGGGCGCCGTGGAAGGGGGGCTTCCAGTGCAGGGGGGGATGGGGTGACCCTGGACATGGGGGGCACCATCTTCATTCACACCATCCAATGTGACTGAAGAACCCCCAGCCTGATAGACTGAGCCTCATCTCAGTAAGGGGCCTGAACGGGAGGGTCATCAGAGGTTACCAGGGGCTTCGAGCCAGGACATGACAGCCAGGCCTGGCAGCAGAGGAGGGAAGCCAGGCTCAGGACATCTGCCTCTGTCATGCACCAGACAGGACTGCCGCTGATGCTGCCCCGGGCAGTGTCTGCTCAGCCGTCCCTCGAGAGGACATGGTAACCAGCTGAAGCCCAGGCAGAGCTGGGCAGAGCTGGGCAGAGGGAGAGCAGGTCGGGCCACTCCTTAGGGGACCTGAGTGCAGGGCGCCACAAAGGCAGGTGAGGACCAGAGCGGAAGGGGCCTGTGGCTGCCCGAGGTGGGCACCTCTGGACACACAGCGGCAGCCATTTCGTATGTGCAGGCCTCTCGATTGTTAGCAAAGAAAAAGTGTCAGAAATGAAATGGAAAAGGCCAAAAAAAAACCAAAAAGGGAGAGACAGCCCGCGTTCTGAGACTTGAGCTCAGTGGTGCTTGGCTCGCGCGTTCCTTGAGCATGAGTCCTATAAAGCAGAGCTGCAGCTCAGCACTGAGTCCTTAGTTTCCTCAGGCACCATCCCACATGAGGGCGGCACCTGCCATGCTCTCTGGCGCCCACAGGAGGCCCTGGCGTGGCTCACCTCCCTCTGCCCTTGGCCAGCCAGATGCGTCTTCCCTCTCTGCACCTCTCTTACAGCCTGCAGCATGTGAGCGTTTCCGCAGTCTGTCAGCCACTGCACGAGTCCACTGTGCCCTGTCCTCCTTACCTGCCACCCCCTTGTGACCCCTCAAGGGCTCCATGCTGGCATGTGGACGCCAGCACATGCCCCACACGATGTCGACAGCCACAGTCAGCGGAACGAGGTTTGGTGCACAGATTCCTGTATGCCAATGTGAACGTCACCAAGCTAGAAGTGTGGGTCATGGGAGCTTGTGCAAGAGACCAGGATGGGACCCCACACCGACCACATAGCTAACATAGACAGGGAAGCCCCACCTTGCCCAGCCCACCACGAAGTGGCAAGTCAGTTGGGTCTTCGTGATTGGGTCCAAATGACATGTTCACATGACTGGTTCCTTTTTACAGTGATGAGGAGGCTAGGGGTTTTCTCTGCACCGACTGATGGCTTTGGAATCATGCAGATCAAACCACCATCCCCTCCTGCCAGCAGGGCCAGTCAGTGTCCTGGGGCCCTTTGTGGGTGGATGTTCCGCCCCTGCTCATGCCAATGGGCTCAGCACCAGGAGAAAGGGCGGATGGAAAACTGAAAGACTAGGGGAGGCTGGAAAATAAAGAATCCCAGGGAAAGGAACCGAGGAGAGCGAGGGCTGAGCACTCAGCCAGGGGACGTGGGCAGGGCAGGTTCCGTCGCCCTCCCAATAGCACACCATGCGGAGAGAGCCTGGATTTAAAACAAGCCCCACATCTGTTTGTTCATATCAAACTAGAACTATAACTAAAGCCTAACTGTAAACACCTCAAGTTAACGCCTGTTTTATAAAAGGAACTCAATGAAGAGTGAATAAAAACGAGAGATGCTTGTTTTAACGGGTGACCGTGATGGTGACCGTGATGGTGACTGTGATGGTGACCGTGAGGTAGCGGATGCCTGCAGTTTGGAGGATGGTTCAGGTGTCAGCCATTGCCTATGGAGTTTGGCATGAACTATTTAAATTTTCTGTTAAAATGGCCCCCATACTTTCAGGCTTAGATGGTTGTTTCTTTCTGGGGATCTCCTAATGGGGTAATCCTGGGGGTACTTTAATAATGAATTAGAACTTGGAAGTGACATGTGGAAATGAGGTCATAAAAATGGCTGAATAAACTACAGTAAGGTTATTGATGATAAACTTTATTACAATTTAATCCTATTTATTCTGTGAAGCCTGTATTTTGTCTTTGGGAAGAGAAATTGTTGTGGTTTGGACATTGGGTGGGCCCCAGAGGCCCAGTGCTACGGCTTGGTTCTCAGCTTGGTGCTTTTGGGAGATGGGACCTCATGGGAGTTCTTAGTCTTTGGGGGTGTGTGGGACCCCAGTCTTTTCCTCTCTCTTATATTCCAGCCGTGAGTTACACAGTTTTGCTCCTCTGTGCACTTCTGGCCATGATGTGCTGCCTCCCCACAGGGCCCAAAGCAACGGGACCACTGAACACAGACGGAATTCTCCAAGACCTCGACCACAATCAACCTCTTCTCTTTATAAGTTGATCATCTCACGTATCTGTCATGATAATGGAAAGCTGACCAGAAAGATATCCATTCAGCCAAGATTTGTTGGATGTCATATTAAGACACTGCAGGAATCAGAAAGTGATTTACCAGCCAAATAGCAGGTGATGTTTGAGCCGGCTTTGGAGAGTGCTTAGTGTCACCCCTGCGTGTGAATGTCCTGAAGTAGCTGCGGAGTCAGTGCCTGCATTCCAGCCTGCCCGCCCCTGGGGTGCCCCGTGACCCTGGGTGGATGCTCTAGCTCTCTGGGCCCAAATCTTTGGTCTTAAACTTCCCAGGAGCTCCCAGTTCAGAGGGAAAACGCTCCCTTCACCTATGAGAAAATGAGGGCCACCTCTCTCTGAAAATGCTGCAGCCCAGTCCAGCAACTTCCTGTGGCCTCCTTGCAGCTGGTGAGTGGGGCCTGTGGGCAGGGCTCACTCTTCCACTGCCCAGTGGGTTCTGAGGAAAGGGGAGGGGCTCTGAAAGGCACCTGATGGCAGGTGCCTTCCTCTCAGCCACGAACCTGGGCTTCAACTTCAAGGGCACAGGGGTCATCAGAGGGAGCCTCTCCCACCTTGGGGTCTAATGGAGTGCCCCGCCTTGGCAGTTTGCTACCAGCTGTTGTCTGAGCTCCTCCTGCTGGTGCTGCCTCCTGACCTCCCGCACAGCAGGACCTGGCCTGGGTGGGCTCTGATGGCCATGATGAGGGCCACAGGTGGGTGGCTCACTATCGGGGTTTGTGTTCTCTGATTATGGAGATGAGAAGCCCAGATCAGGTGGTGGCTGGGCTGGTTCTGGGAGTTTCTCTCCTGGCTTGCCCCAGCAGCCTGCTCACCCTGACCTCAGGCCGTCCTGCCCTGCGTGTGGGGTTGGGGCTCTCTGGCATCTCTTCTATAAGAACACCACTGAGACGGGTCCACGCGCCCTCCTCTTGGTTGCACTGAGCCTTGGCCAGGCCCATGCTGGGAGCAGCCATGCTGGGGCTGGGCTTCCACCTGTGAACTGAGTGAGGCACAGCACGGAGTCCACAGCACTCGGCACGGTGCACACTTCTGCTCTGTCATCGCCGTCCTCTCGCTCCTTCGATTGCAAGCTCCTGGTCTTCAACAGGCCTGCAGCCTCCCCGGCCACTCTGTCCACAGCTGGGTGCAGCATCTCTGTGGCAGCTCCTCCTGCTGCAGGACTCTTCACTCCAAGACTCGCCTGTGGCCTGGGACACCCACATCCCACGGTGGGGGGGGCCCTCACGGGGATGGCTTCACAGCACTTGGGCTCACATAAACCTGTTGAGCATTTAAACAGGCCTTTCTCCTGTAAGTGACATGTTCTAGACAGTGAGTAGTACTGAGTAATAAGGCTCAGACCTTTTTAAATCCTGTTTGCTCACGGGTAACTCTAAAGATGACAGAGTTTTGTTATCTTCCATTTACACCTGTTTTTATTAGTCATATCAATAGTCGAGGGTGAATATTTATGAATTACTAAATTTACTTTTTCTGAAATGTTCACATGAGAAGATTTTTTTTTTTTTTTTTTTTTTTTTGCTATGGAAGAAAGGTTTTTTCCATATTTTAGAAAACAGAATGAATTTTCTTTTTTTGTTTTATCTCAAGCAAAATATAAGTTCAAAGATAATACTGAGCATAGATAGGATGAAATCTCTCACATTAAGATCATAAAATGTGCAAAGTGTAGTGGTGCACACCTACAATCTCAGGGACCCAGGAGGCTGAGGCAGGAGAATCACAAGTTTGAGGCCAGCTTGGGCAACTTAGGAAGATTCTGCATCGAAATAAAAATAAAAAGAGCTGAGGATTTCATTCAGTGGTAGAGCACACCTGAATTCAGTCCCCAGTACCACCAAACACCAGACCAAACCCAAACAAATATACATACAATGAGATTTCTATTCTTCCTTGTTCATTATCGGTTAGCATCTTGCCAACTCCTTCCTGCTTGCATGTAGGAAACACTGGGCAATAAGACCTTGTGTTCTTATATTTTTCCAGAAGCATTTGGCCCAGTCCATCATTGTCAAGGTTGTTAGCGCTTTCTGTATTGTGTTCACTTATCTTTCCTTTCTTCAGACATCTCTGGCTATCTTCTGGCACCCAGCACTGTGAATTGCATCACACTGAACACCTTTACACTGTACTGCTACACTTCCTTGGTTTTTTTTTCATTTTTGGAGATCACCCCTTTTAGGCTACTCTTCTTGTTAGAAATCCCAACGTAAATCCATAGGAAAAAACTTATTGAGTCCAAAAGTCTCAGGTATCTCCTGGCTCTAAGTGTAAGGGGGAAATTGTTTCCCCAAGCCGCATGGATAGTTGGCATTCCGTGATTAACCCCACCTTTCCTGCTAATGATTTGTAGAGGAAATTGGAAGAGCCGTTAAGTCCCGGGGACCAGCAGTGGGTTCTCGTGGTCTGCTCAGGTCACGCCTTCTGTTTCTCCTGTGTGACGTGTGTCTTCACGCCCTTCTCGTGGTCTACTGGAGCCTTCTTAGTTTTAAAATCAATTGGTATAGAGATGATGGTGACCTACTATGACATCGGCTTCCCCATCTTTGTTTTATTTTAGTTATTGATTAGGGACTGGCAAAGACACTTCTGTATCAAATACGCTGTTTCCTGTAGACTTTCCTTTGTCCTGCCCCGTAAGGACACAGGACCCATGGAGCGCCAGCGTCTCACTTGTCTTCCCAGCACCCAGTCTCTGTGCCTTCTGCGAGGGCTTCCCTGACCACCAGGCCAACCCATCAGGAACCTTCTGCTCTTTGCCCTTATTTAGCTGTCTACAGATTTTTATTCAGTTTATGTAAAAATAAAACACAAATCCCACAGTCCTTTACCAGAACACATTTAATGCATTTTGGGAAAAAAAAAATCTCAACTTTTAAATGTTCTGTTTCTTTCATGTGATGACAGCCTCAGCATTGTCCTAGCCGGATTGATGACCTTCAGACCACTCCAGCCACAAATGACCCTTCTTTTATTGCACTTCAGCCTTCTTCCTGAGCCCAGAAACACGGAGTAAACTCTGGGTAATTTATTCATGTGGAAAATATGAGTAACTACATGATGTTAAGAGGCGATCGATTCACTTTCAAGAGACGGGGTGCATTAGTGGAGGTCTGATAAACCCTCTCTGCCAAGGGCAGGTGTGCACAGCCATCTCAGTTTGGTAAGCTCATGCCACTCTGGGTCCCACAGCTGAACCTCCATGCAGGTTCACTTGGTCTGGCTTCATTTTTGCCATCCCCCAAGGCCTCCAGCATTCAGATGTTCTCCATGTTCTCTAATCCTCAAGACTTTTCATGACAAGAGAAAATGTCTTATGCCCCCCACTGTTTTTGCCATGCTAGGCCAGATCCTGTGACATTGCACATTGATCAGGTGGAGGAGTGGCCTTCTGCGTGCTGAGCACAGAAGCGTGTGAGCTGAGCTAGTGGTGCCCTTCACACACATGTTTTAGCCACATGCAAATATGGGCCAAATCGGTCACTGCCTGTCTTGATGAGCGTCTGATCCCTGGTTGTTGATTAGACAGGAGATAAACATCCTGCAGGGAAAGCTCCACAGGGTTTTGTCCAAGCTCCATCCCCAACATCCACATGGTGTCCAACAGCTTCTAGACCAAATGCAAACTCCAGTGTGTCTCCAGACTGGATCCTTCCCCGTAGTCTTCTTCCAAATAAATCATAAACATTCAACCAGTTGCTCAAGCCCAGTCCTGGGGGTCAGCCTCAGCTCTTCTCTTCCGGGCCTGCTGGGGTCTATCAACAAGGACCCTCAGGGCTGGCCTCCCTCCCAGATATACCATCCCACGTTCCTCCACCCAAGCCTCCATCTCCTCCTGCCTGTGGACACCATAGTGTCCGTACCTGCCTCACCCTGCCTGTCATCCACGAGGCAGCCAGGGCCGCCCTTTCAAAACTGAGACCTCCGATATTGAGAGCTCTTCATGTTTTTCTTAAACCCTCACATCTTTTGGAGAATAGAACATTTTCAATATTCTAAAGTGGGCTCCATGTCCAGACGTGGTGACGTAGCCCCCTCATCTTGCACGCTCTCCTTGCTCACATCTGCCTGTTGAGATTTTTTGAATGCAGCCAACTTGCTCCCACCGCAGGATCTTGGGCTTGGCCTTTGTAGATATCCCCTCATTCATTCTCTTAGCGTTGTTCTACCTTTTATGAGTCCCTCTTGTGACACATTTGATGCTGCCTAAGGAAAACCTGAGACAGAATTCTGCCTATTTGGCTCACTAGTAACAGCCACCCATCCATTTCTTCAACAAATTGTTAATCAACTACGACGCTAAAAGCACTGTGTTCTAAGCTTGGCGGGGATATCTGTACCAACAACCACGATTACCCTCATGAGAACTTGCACAAGTCCTGGCGACATGAAGATAGTGGTGCTAAAGAATTTTTGTAAATGTTCATTTAATCAATGTTCATAAAGCACTGAGCATAGTAGCCAAGACAACATATGGAATAGAAAACAAAATTTTCATCAATGATCAAATAATTAATTTTAATTTTCCTTACCATAAAATAATTAATTTAATGTTATGACATTATTGCTATGTATAATGTTAGCACCGTTCCATACTTTTATATAATTCTTACTCTATTTCTCTCCCTCTGGCTCACCAGATTTTGCCTTCAAAACCAATGTGGCCAATTCTATTTGATTCTACTGTTCCTATACTTAATGATCTTCCCACCAAATTCCCATTTGTGCTGAGAAGACAAGAAGCAGCTTTTAGATCCACCTTTCTATCACTCATGCTTTTCTAACACATGGATATACATGTTTTAAATATCAATTACATTTTTGGATTTGTTTTGAGAGCCACCTTTCATTATGGATATTCATAATTAACTTTATATATTCTACTCTTTCTTATAAATAATACCAAATTAAATGTATCAACTTCCATCCATAATCATGAGGTTGAATTTCACTCGCTTGAGTATATTAAAATTCTTTTTATCTTATTTTCTTCATTTTCTGTATTTTCAGGTCTGCTGCCCCATCTCTGATTGGAGTTTATGAAACACAAGGTCTGATTTCTATTTGTGCTTCCTAGGATGTTTTCCTATTTTTGATTTATATCCTTTTTTTTTTTTTTTTTTTAGAGAGAGCGAAAGAGAATTTTTTAATATTTATTTTTTAGTTTTTGGTGGACACAACATCTTTATTTTATTTTATGTGGTGCTGAGGATCGAACCCAGCGCCCCGCAAATGCCAGGTGAGCGCGCTACCACTTGAGCCACATCCCCAGCCCAATATCCTATTTTGTTTCTGCTTTCTGTTTCTTCTTTTCCCTACTGTTCCTTTGGTTTTAATATTGCCATATGTATACACTTCTTGAGAATGCCACGTGTATGCCTTCTAAATTTTCTTTTTTAGGTAAAGGATCCTTTTAAGTACAATATGTTCTTTTTCTTATTCTTCTATTCCTTCTGGGAAGTTTTCCATTTTGTAAGCTCGGGTATTTTGTTTGTTTGTTGACATTTTCTTAAACATGACAGATATACTCAAGGATGTGCCAGCAAACATTTGGGCTTCTGCATGTGTCTCCCACACTTTCCACCCAGGGAGAGCCCACTCCTCTCTCAGGTTCCACACCCAGTGCTCTTCATTGACAGCCTGCTGAGAGTGGGACCGGCAGGTTGGAGCAGGGCACTCCCGGTTCTGCCTGCGTTGACTCTCTGGCCACATCAAAGTCTCATGCGTCCTGTGCTGATCAAGTGGAGGATACCCCTGCACAGTAGCCTGGGTTTCCTGAACATCTGACTCAGGCCTCATTCCCTTCCACCTGGAGGCTGGAGGCTTATCTAGAGAGTGCACCTAGGACCTCCCAGGTACTGGAGTCATTGTGTCTAAAAGAATGAGGTAGGGCAGGGTTCAAATCACCTAGTTGTATGAAGAGTGCCCCCATTGTGAGCTCTCTACAGAGACTTATCTCAAGTTCCTCGTCCTTCGTGTGCTACAAATCAACATTTTCCCTCCTGGCCTCAGATCCCACCCTTTCAGTCTTTGATATTTGTTCAATGTGAATACTGTGAAGTATATCACTCTATGTCAGAGCCCTTTAAGAGTATCTGAGCAGCAAAATAGAGATACCCATCTTAGGACCCAACAATGGGGGGTAAAGAGCAAGAACACCTTATCCCAACCCAAGAACTGCAGGGATCATCAACTGAAGTGCCCATCAGGAAAACACAACTTAGTTGGTCTCCCTCCAGATTCCCCGGCCCTGCCACACTGCTCTGCTGGTGCACCCGAATCCCCCAGGACTCAGGGCCCTGGCGTCACAGTAGGGAGATGCTCATGTTTCCCTTGGTCATTGGACCTCCTCTTTCTTGCTGAGGTTGCTGATGTGCTGCACTGAGTCTCTGGCCGCATCGGACTGATGCCATCAATTGTAAATTGACTTGATCTGTTTCTTCTGTGGCTCATTCTTGGAAGAGTCTGGTAAGTACGGAAATGACCACCAACGTGTGGTATCATAGACTTGATGATGGAGGGTAGAGAAGAAGTGACATTTACACAGAGACGGCCATCTTCTAGCTTCTTCACCGCTTTCTTTCCTGCCAGTCAAGAGCGTCGCGCCTGCCGAAGTCACCTGGCAAAGGTGTTGGAGGTGGTCCCAGGCGGTGGAAGTATAACCATCCAGCGTGTCTGTGCGGGAGGCTTAGGCTGAGGGTGGCCGGTGCTTGACAGGGCAGTGGTGGGGTCGCCGGCAGAAAGTCTGGTTACGTCCTACTGGGAATCTGAGAGCGCCCTCCAACACGCCCTCCACCCGCACAATGTGTCACCAGCTCCAGAGCCACCTGGGTCGCCTGAGGAAGGTTAATTTTAGTGATTCTGGGAGGCTGCTGTCAGGAATGTGCTAAGATGCAGTCACTGGCTTCCTCCCTTGTCTGTGTCCCTTCCCTGCTCCTCCTTGTGCCCTGTGCTCCACCTGGACCTGGAGCCCATGTGCTCAGGGCTTGCTCCCTGTCGGTGCTACTGGGGGGAGGGGAGCACTTCAGGAGGAGGGCTGGCAGGAGACCCTCAGGTCACGGGGCACACCCTAAAGGTCACGTGGGCCCTGCTCTCTTCCTTTTGACACTTCCTGGCCAGGATCGGAGTGTTTCTTCCACCATGGCCTGCAGCCTCACCGCCGGCCCCAAGCAATGGGCTGACCCATCATGGACTGAAATTATTAGAAAATAAAACCATCAAGAGTTGAAATAAACAGCAGAATAACTGCAGGCCAGAGGCAGCTTCTCTATTTTCAGGCCAACTTGCGCCCGGTGCTCACCTACGGATGGAAAGCCGGACCCCACTGTTAGGTGTGGTTTAGGAGCGGCCTCGGTCAGCGCTGGAAGCTGTTCTCTGTGAAATGGGATTTAGGAGGGAGAGTAGGAGGCTGCAAGAGGTGGGCCATGTTGTCCCTGCCATGGGCCTAAGTGGTCCCAGAGCCCAGGTGCCACTTAGTGTTTGAGTGTTCCCAGCACCTGGAGGCCCAGACACATCTCCTTGGAGTCTCCCCACCTGGCCCTGCTAAACCTCGGCATCTGAACAAGGATGGTCCCCAAAGTCACCATGTGTGGACACACCCGGGTCCTTTCAGGCTCTTCTCTGATTGGCTGGCAAGATGAGAGTACGACAAGGGCAGGCAGGCTACTCACGGTGACAGACGAACCGCGGTTATTTCATTTTTAGTCTGTTTTGTTTAGAACTTATGTTGACAAAAAGAAAAGAAAGCAGGGAGAGAGTTGTTCTTGGAAACGGGGAGGTGTTTGTTGTGCTTCGCAGGCTGTGACAGGCACAGGCTGCCTTCGCTTCCTGGCGGCGTTCGCAGTGCCTGAGGCAGAGGCAGCCTGGCAGCGCCATGCAAATCAGCCCAGATGACAAAGAGGAGGCAGAAAGGGACAGGCTACCCGTTTCTGAAAAGCCCAAAGTAATATTTACAAATAAGATTTTCGATGATGCCAGCAGAAAGTCAGCTTTAAAAAAATCAGGAAACGGTGAATTCCTCAACAAATAAACCAAAAGGCCGTCCCACAGCAGGCGCCTAGCCCAAGCCCTCTGTGCACCTGTGGCTCTGCTTATGTGGGAGGGAGACCCGTTTTCACTCGTCAGCCCGTGAGAGGGCCCTAGGCTGAGCTGGGGTGGCCAATGGGAAGCCATTTCCAGGTTCAGAGGTTTAGTTTTTGGTTGTCAGGACTAGGTTAATTTGGAGTCCCAAGGAGGAGGGTCTGGAAGGACTGTCCCTGAAGGACAAGGTGTGTGCTCCAGCTTCAGTCATGATTGTGGTTGTTACAGTAAATGTAAATCACTATCCGTTGTTTATTCTGGTTTTTCTTTGCTTGGATAATTTGTCATTTTCTGACAAACTTTAGGGCTCTACGTATTTTTTCTTAAAGCTTAATGATTTTCTGCATAGCTCTTTCCAAGGTTTAGATACAAACACAAAAGTCCTTTCCCTTTCCTTTCTTTGCTATTTTTAATTTACAAATTGTACAATCACTTACTATTGAGGTTCCAATCACTTCTGTGTTGCAACATTATTTATTTTTGCAGAACTAAATGCTTAGAAAAGCTTCTCTAATTATTCTTCAAGGCTTGTACCTTCAGAGTGTTAAACTGTTAGCAAAGCAGGGAAAATATTTTTGGTAGCAGAGTAACTTTTTATCCCACCTCTGGACAGGAACTGTCCCTGCCACTCCCACAGCGAGCCTGGCCCAACAGGGGCTTTGTTTCCTTTTAACTGTGGTCATACGTCCACCAGTGGGTGGCCCACCTGGCCATCACAGCCTCCAGGAGTGGCAGTCCACTCTCGGCTCATGCGTCTCCACTGTTGGCCCATTTTTAAGTTCTCCATTCAGCCATGTTTTCCATAGTTAAGTTTTAAAACTTCTTATATTGAATTATTTATGGAATCACATCCACACTTAAGAAACAACAGAGACAGCTTGTGACTCCCCTCCACCTACTTTCTTGCAGTGGTAACATCTTTCCAAACCATACCACAATATCACGAGCAAACTAACAGGTGTGTGATCCACTGTCCTCAGTGAGATTTCAACATTAAACACGCCCTCGTTTCAGAGAGTGTGTGCGTCTACACTGCGTCACCTACAGTTCTAATCCGTGGGTAGATACGTGTGGCCAGCACCTCAGTTTGCATCGCCAACGTGAGGACCCCTGTGTGGCCTGGCCCTTCTGTCCTCATCCCTCACCCTTGGCCACCACTAAGCTGTCCTTCACCTGTAAGTCTGTGGAGTCGCGTGGCTTGCAGCCTCCTGGCCTCTCTGATGCCTTCTTAAGCAGGACACAAGGTCCTTAGTATGTTGGGAGCAGCATGTTTTTTCTTGTGCTTTTCTTAAAATCCTCAACCTCGGTGTTTGATTAAGCTGATTGTCTTTTCTTCAAAACTTTGTTTTCTTCACCAGTGGAAACCAATTTTTTTTTTGCTTCTATTAATTTGCAATAAGGACAAAAAATGTGTCCCACAGAGAAATGTCCAGACCTGGTCTCTCTCTGAGGTCTATGTGTCTCCTTGCAGCACAGTTTGTCCTCGGGTTGCTGTCTGCACTGCCCTGAGAGCACACCAGACCTTCTGGATGGTTTGCTTGCTTGACTCATACTTATCCCCATGAAGGACCTTGACAGGGACCCTGTGTGGCAGTGCCTAGCTGCGCTGGCTCCTGCTCAGGCATGGTGACCTGTGAGGATAGCCACAGTTTGCACTGGGGTCCAAAGGCCTGTTCTGGGCTTCTCCCCTCAGCCTGCTGAGGACAGCCTCTTGCACTCTCAGATCCCTTTGGACCCTTTCAACCTCCCTGTGGTGAGGCACAGCAGACTACTTCCTGCTTGGAGTGGGAAAGGGTCAGGAGTTGAGGCCAAAAGGCAGGAGGCGCAGACAGTGAGCCTGGGAATAGAGTGACAACCCTGACAAACCCAGTGCCACCTCCTGGAGCCTCCAGGGTCTCCTCACCAACGGCCACAGGTGAACCTCTCGCTATAGGGTGCTCAGGGTATTTCAAGAGGAAAGTCACGGTGACACAGGGAAGGCAGGCCTTGGGTACCAAAGAAGTCCAGGGCTCGTGGTGTCTCTCTTGAGTGACAAAGGGTTCAGAGGTGGATAATGCGAGGACCACTGCTTCCCTCTCACCAAGTGATGGAGAGAAGAATGGTCTAGGTGAGGGCCCAGGTGGAAAATGAGAAAGGGAAAGAAGTTCTGTGGTCCCTCCAGGAGTGTCCTGCGCTGCCCTAACAAAGCACCACACACTGGGTGGCTTGGGGCCACGGTGACTCTCATAGCTCTGGAGGCCCAAAGTCCAAAATCAAGGAGTGGGCAGGGCCACACCCCTCGGCAGGCTCCAGGGAGAACTTCATGTGCCTCGTCCAGCATTGAGAAGCCCCAATCACTGCCTCTGCTGTTATACACCTTCTTTTCTCTGTCCTTACACAAATACTGTCATTGGATTTAGAGCCCACCCTAGTCTCGGAAAACTCATTTTAAGCCTTACCTTAATTCCATCTGCAAAGACCTTATTTCCAGATAAGGTCACATTCCAGGGAGACATGGAGAATTATTAATGCACATAGTCTTTCCACTCTGATGTTGTGGTGGAGCCGACCAAACTTCACAAGTTTTGTTGTTGAGGGAGAACCAGGAGAACCCCTGGGATCTTTGGGAGTGCTACCCTCCAAGCTTTGAGTTTGGAGTAATGACCTTAAGAGGCTGGGAGCAATTCAATGTGATTGGCTTCCTAGCAGGAAGGTAGGTAGTGACACAAGCAAGCGAGTGGCACTGTGAAGGCCCTGCCCTGTGTGTCTGATGGGACATGCACCACCGGGACCTGGCTGTCAGCAGAGCATAAGTTGCCTGTAGCCAGCAGGGGACACTGCTGGTGATGACCCAGGCAGTGCTGTCCTCAGGAGGGGCACTGCTTCCTGTAGCTCCCTTCTGCATCATTTTGGCAAGATGCCAACCGTCCTGGGCAGTCCTAACAGCTGCAGGCAACACCTGGCCCGACCTCCTCAGCAGGACAGGCCTCAAAGCCTCTGCAAAACACCACCAACTGGTTGGCTCAGCAGCTCCTTGCAGACAGGGACCTGACAGAAAGGGCAAGACCTAGGATTGGCCCAGCGCTCCCCAATGATGTAGGTCCCTGGGCAAATGGGGAGGTCGTGCCATTCTATAGCCTTGAGAGCCCTGGGCGTCACAGGATGAACCGGGGAGTTGTAAGTGCTGACGTGCAGACCTGAAGGGGCGCAGTGCTGGGCATCCCAGAAGGTGCTGTAGCAGGCGGTGCTGCAATCACGCGGCTTCTGGAACCAACACTGAGATGCCCTCCTGACCTGGCACACAGCGCAACCACGAAGCCAGGCCCTAAGACGGCACGGGTTTGGAAACTGTTCAAAGCACTGGGAAGTGGGAGCAAGAGTCTTTGGTTATGGGGCTGCATCTACATGATGTCATGGGAGAATGTCGGTCAAAAGAATGTGACTATTATTTAGGGCAAGTTGTGGGGGCAATGGAGGAGATAACCTTTGACTTAAAAAAGAGTCCTTTCCAAAGTACAAAAAGACCTGCATTTCAAGGAATGAGATGTCATATCTTGGTTCCTCTCAGTTTCACTGGGGCTTTTCAAACTAGAAGCAATTCAAAGAACTTTCCAGGCACAGCTTGGACCCAGAGTCAGCACAGGTGCCATAGTGAGCCTCCAGAGCCCCGAGTTGACTGCCACCATTCTGGTCACGCCCCAGCGCGCGCCCCTGTGCTGAGTGGAGGGCTTCGCTGGTGGCTAAGGAACCAGCTCTGCCAGGGCTCAGGAGGGCCTAGGTCCTGCCCGAGTGCATCCCAGCCGAGTCTCTCCTGCTCACGTGTGAAGTGTCCCTCGCCTTTTGTCCCTACCACTGTTTATCTAAGCTCCCTCTTTCTAGATGGCCTTGTGATCATTTGTTGGCATCTTTTTTACTAGGGAGAAGTTCTTCCAAGTCAGATCCTACCTATGTCTGTATTCTCTCTGAGGGTCCCATTTTAACAGTCATAGGTTGGGGGTGTTAAGTTCTTCCACGGCACACTTAGAGGCCCTCCAGGGACGCGGTGTTGACAGGGTGCTGAGTCATGGGAGGACAGGCCCCGGGCTGCCTAGCACAAGGGCACAGGTTGGGCTGACAGCCTCTCTGGTGTGCTGCCAGGTCCTTCCCACTCTGGGGAGTCCTCCTTGGGCTCTCTGTGGTCTCCACGGCTGCTCTTCTCATCACCCTCCTCTCTGAACACGCATCACACTCATCCCTGTGGAGCGGGTCTGGTGGGCTCAGTCCTGCCCTCAGTAGGGACAATAGTTTCATGACAGAGCACACTGCAGGCTGCAATGGAGCTGCGGCAACCGGACTGGAGAACTCCGAGATCCACTGCGACTGGCCCCGAGGCAGCATCCACACAAGCTCAGCTACCTAGAGCCACCCACAACTCCAGGATCATGTGGGCTAGAGGGTCTCTGAGCCTCAGTAAGGGGTGCTGATTTCTATGGGTGCCATCTTGGGCACCTACCTTGTACTAGGCCCAGACACAGTGTGTCTGCCTGCCTCTTCCCAGGACTCACAGCACCCTATGGAGCATGCTCCTCAGGCCCTGTGGCTCCCTCGCAGAGAGGCAGTGCCTTCCTTCCAGATGCACAGGGTGGAGACAGCTAAAATTTTCATTAAGCTTCAGGCTCCGAGTCTCAGGGTGGCTTCCCAGGGATGCAATCAGCCCCTCCTGAAGTCCTTTGTTCCTGTGTGGCCTATGGTAACTCTCCTCCCTTGTCACTGGAACCATTCCAGTAGTCTCTCTTTAATTATGGGTTCTTTAGCATAAATTTTTCTATACCTGTAAGACGACATAGGATCTTGTGCTGGAATTCACTTCATTTATACTTTAAACTTGTACTTTTCAAATTCTTCCTTGTAGTCCTTGTTATTTGCTCCTTAGAATCTCTCCCATTATTTTCCTTCATTCCATGTCTGATGAAATCCATGTCCTGTCTGTGGATTGGCTGCCCACTTCCTGGGAGCCCATCACTCAGATGCACTAAGCAGCCATCCAGAAAACTGCATGCTCCTGCTTTGTTTTTCACCAGATGCTGGTTCTAGTGTGCGTGAGAGGTGTCTGCCAGAAGTGTATATGTGAGGCAGTGCAGGAAACCTTAACCCTATCTGTGCATTAATCCCTGTAGGGATTTACTGGGAGGTAACTGAAGTCTGGTAGGGTGTGGCTGGAGGTGGGTCATTGGGGATGTGACTTGGGATGTATATATTTTGTATCTGGCACGTGGAGAGTCTCTCTCTCTCTCTCTTTCTCTCTCTCTCTCTCTCTCTCTCTGTCCTTCCTGATCATCATACTCTGGTCTGCTTTCCTACTTCATGTACTCCCCCTTGATGTTCAGCTTCACGTCAGATCCCAAGGAATGGAGCCAGCTGTCTGTGCACTGAGACCTCTGAAACCATGAACCCCCCAATAAACTGTTTCTCCTTTATTGTTCTTCTCGGGTCTCCCATCGCCCATGTCAGGGGATGTGATGGTCTGCACAACCTCGTGGGAGGCCAGGGAGGCTCCTGTTCCTGGGGTCAATATGGAATCCACTGCACTCGGGAGCTGCCGTGTTGCTGGCTTGAGGCAGGTGAGGGATCAGATCCTCAGGAGGAGCCGCCCTGTTGCATAGGCAGAAATGCGGCCGACGGTTTTCAGTGAACCTCCAACTCCCCTTTGGCAGGACATCTGCATTCCCACGGTCATTAAAGTTTTCATTTTTCTGGACAATTTCTCCATCCTAAAGAGGAACTCTTCTTCAGTTCTAATGGATGGGGCTGGGGGAGAGGGAGAGGGAGCTAGAGGGCTCTCAGATCTTCCCGCCCTCCTGTCCTGATTGGATGTCCCACAGGAGGTGACATGTATAAATTTCTGGTCTCTGGGAACTTCTCCAGCATCTTCACGAAGGATCCAAAGTCAAAGTGGGCAATTTCTCATAAGGACTTGGCCTCCAGGTGGTCTGTGCACCGTGACTTTGGGGGCCTGAGCTACAGCTGACCTCACTGTCCCTCCTTTGAAGATATGGTTCTTTCTCGCACGTAGTGACCTTTAGCATACACCACCGGACAGCCCAGCCATGAATCTCCCAGACTCTCATGGACTTCTTATGGGCCTTTCCCTACCAGCACCCGGTCCCTGTCAGAGCCTTGATAGCTGTGAGAGGGCTGGACTTTAGTTCCTTAATCAGCGCAATTACCCAGTTTTGGTGAGCAATTAGGTCAAGATCTAATTTCCTAATCACCAGAGTGCCAGCATTAATAATTCCAGGGAGTAAAAAGAAACACTGTAGCTTTGGCAAAACAGCTACTTTGTCAACCACCTACTGAAAATACAAGTGTAATTTTTGGAAAATAATAAGAAGAGCAAAGAACAGCCAACAAGCCCTTGAGGTGTACAAAACAGAATATCTGAGCTCATGAACTACACCGAAACTTAAAAGTTGTGTTTCTTGTTGAGCCGAGTTTCATTTCATCCTCTGGGTAATACTGAGTCAGAAATTCCCTGGGAATCTGGCATAAAATAATTAGATGGGCAGCACATCGGTATCTGGTCTCCTAAGAAGAGTGAGAAGGAAACAGAAAGCTTTTTTAGTTCCCTTTTTATTGCTCTGATTTTTAAACCCTTGGGTGTGTCAACAATGGAATTAAAGTAAGTGCTAGAAAAGTTCTGAAAGCTGCTGTCCTTCAACTTGTCAATTACTTTCGGGTAGTGTGGGATGGATAGAAATGTATCTGTTTGATTTTGTTCTTGCTCTTTCTCCAGGATTTTCTGAGTTTCCAGGTTATTCGACTAAGCACAAATTGCTGTTCATACAGATGCACTGCCATGATTTCTGATTTGCTGGCTGTCATTCCCATTAATAGCCGACTAGGCTGTCAGACTGTCACTCCTTGTTGGCGTAACGATCTGTTTCATGCAAGGGACTTGATTCATGAAGAAGACGAGAGAAAATCAAAACTCTACACTTGTTCTGTTTTTGTTTTTGTTGTTTTCCTTGGAGAAACACAGGGATTAAGAAAAAGCATTAGGCAAAAACATAATCATACTCCACCTTTATCCTCAACAATTAATTGCCAAACACCTCAATGGATGTTTGTGAAGCTGAACAAATACTGCTGTGGCTTGGAATTTGGTGGAGTTCAGATCAGCTCTCAGGAATATTGCATCCACAGTTCTCAGGTTACTTTTTCTGACATAGTCCAAACAGGGTTCTCCGGGTGAAGCAAGGCTCCTTCTCAGAGCACACTGCCTGGCAGTGCCATCATGGACCTCGCAGGGGACAGGCTGGCAAGCCACTCCCAGCCGCTGGCCTGGAGAAAGCCCAGCTAGGAGACGGCGATGGCCGTGGAAGGACTTCTCTGCCCCCTCCTCAGTTCCCCTACTGCAAGCGGAGTGCGGCCCTCAGCCGCCCACATGGCACTAGCCTGACTCGGAGGCCTTGTGCTGGCCAGAGTTGGAGACACACTTTGGATGGAGCACCAGGTTCTAGAAGGTCAGCTCAAGACTCTGCGTGTCCTCCCTGCAGTCTTTCCCTCATACCCTGAGCAGTCTCACTTGCAGCTCGTCTTTTTCTTCTTCCTTCCCACCCACAGCACACCACTGGATCCCGTTTACTTCACTGTGAACCAAGAAACCCACACTAAAGACCTACCTGGAAGGTACAGAATTTAGCCTTTCAGACATTTCACATTAAATATCACATCAAAATCTTATAGATACTTGGAATTAATTTTCTATTGAACTCAGAAATGTGGTTATGTTATTTTCCAGAGTAGTTGCAATAATTTGAGAGTGTGAAAATTTGAAGATTTGGTTTCTAACAGCAATTAATGTGCACTGAATTAGAAAATAAGCTTAGGGTCTAGAAGATGCTTGTAGTTGAGTGAAGCAACACCATTTCCATGCTAAGACAGTAGCCTGAGCCTCTCTGTCATAACACATGCTGCTCAGGCCAAGGCCTTTTTGCAAAGACAATATTTTGTGCCATTCAAGGGTCTCTTACCATGACGCCACCATTCTGCCTGCTCCTCCAAAAAGTAAGAATGAAACGAGCGAGCCTCTGTAAGATTGGGTTATGGCCATTTACAGACTAAAGGGTTTGAGGCGTAAAAGCACAAGTTCAGGAGAATGTGGAAGGACATTTCTAATTTAAAAAAACCTCCTAACAGGACATAGTGAGCACAACTATAAGCAAAGATTAACAAATGAGATTTCATGGACACTAAGAACTCTTATTAAAAATACCAATAATTGTGTCAAAAGCCAAGTCACAGATTAAGGAAATATATTTGTGATACATACATCTCACAATTGTTTCATAATCTAGAATATATAAAGCAGTATGCATTACTAATAAGAGGAAAAACAACCCAATTTACAAATGGGCAAAAATGTCAAGAAATACTTCCCAGTAAAATATCTAAATGAGCTACAAGACACTGTTTATTATTAGTCTTCTGGAAAATCCAAACATTGGCAAAGATATGGAGCAAGTGAAGCTCCGCATATTTCTGGTGGGAACATATATTGTTACAAAGACTTTGGAAAACTGTTATATAGCATAGGCTAAATTAAACAAGTGCTTACCTTCTGACCCAGGAATCCATCTCTGAGTATATATCCAAGAGAAGGTGAACTGATGTTACTAATAGACATGCATATGAAAGTTTTCAGCAGCTCCCTTCACAGAAACCAGTAAAGAAAGCAACCTAAATGTCTCAGCACAGAAGAAAAGAGAAGCGAATCATGATATATTTGTACAGGGAAATACCACACAGCAATAAAACAGAACAAAGCTCCTGCCTGCAAAAACACAAATGAACTTCACAGAAGTGATGCGGAACACAGGACGTTAGTACAGAGCACACACTGTGATGTCATTGATACACCACAGTAAGAACTCCTGCACTTCAGCAGCCGACAAGACTAAGCTGTGGTACTAGGAGTATGGTTGGAGGTGGCCTCTGAGCTGTTTGATGGGTAGAGGGTATCAGGGAACCTGCTAGCATTCTAGAATATTCTACAACTGCCGCAGTCTGGCTGGGCACAAATAACCAAGCCGCCACACAGCCTTGTAGATTCAAACAGCAACTCTTTATTCCCCAACTCTCACCAGCTCTTCACACACCACACGGGAACTCTCCCGAACGCCACCCACGCGGCTCCTCCAGGAACACACCACACAGCAACCGGAACTCCCACCACCGGAACTTCACCAACCAGCGCGAACTCGTCAGGAATCCCTGCCAGAGCTCAACTGGAACTCAACGGGAACTCCGCGAGAATTCAAAAGTCATCATCTTAATGGCTCGCTTCTGGCAAAATGCCATGCGTCATCCCGACTCGGCTGTGGCTCTCAACATACAACTTGATACCCAAAGAGCTGCATAGATGTGTGTGTATGTGTCTGACATTAATCAAATGCATATTTAAACTAATGTATTTTACAAGATTATGGCATACTCCAGCACACAAACAAGACAGAGATTACAGAGAAGAAGGATGGGAGGTGAGCCTTTCCAAGTTCTGCCTTCACTGAGAATACAGGAATTGGAGCCCTAGCAAGAAGGGAAAGTGAACCAACTACAAATCATCACTTTTCTTGAAGCCATCAGGAGGAGAGGTCACAAGGACACTAAATAACAATAAGCCCAAGGGCAGACTGAGCCCTCCAAGGAGACCTGAGATGTGTCTACTTGCTCATGACCTATGACAAAATCAAGAAAAAATGTGGCACTCCACGCCAAAGGGCAAGAAGGATTTTGTTAAGATTGTAAAACATTTCTAATCATGTCATGTGCGTGAGTGTGAGGGCGTAGATCCCTTGGAGACTCAGATAGGGGTGCGGTTTGTGCCCACTTGTAGGCTCCCTTCCTTCCATGCTCACCGGGTGCTCAGGAGAAATACTGGGTAGATTGGGAGATCAAAGGACTTTCACTGTGGTGCAGACCTGGGAACAGGCTGAGCCACTGTTGTGGGATGAGTGTGAAACTCCACCTGAAGCGTCCTCCTGCATGGGGGAAAATCCCTAAGCTCTTGGGAGAGAGGCAGCAAACACTGTGGTCTTTATGGCAAATAAGGCCTCCCTTGTGAGTAAAGAAAGAACAAAGAAAAAATACATCTATTCTGGGGGAGAAGCCAGGATCTGTCCTGGGCCCATGATCCCATATTAACAGCAGAGAGGTTCAGAGACAGGCTGAAAACTCCTTCTCAGACAAGATCCGCCAGAGGCACCAGGGTGAGATTCACTACAGGAGGAGGACGGCCAGGCTTAATAAGGACGTCCCACCTCAGACTCAGGTACAGGGAGCCTGCGGAGAGTCAAGGCTCAGAGGAACCATGCCAGCCAGAGGTCAGTAGGCACCATCTTTACAGCATTGGGGAAAATAGAACCTGTTAATCTGGAATTTCATACCCAGCCAAAATATCTTTCTAAATTGACTTTAAAACAAAAACTCTTAAGGAAAACAAAAGATGAAAGAGTTCAATACCAGCAGTTCTTCAGAGAGAAGAAATAGAATACCAGTCAAAATCTTGGAAAATAAAATAAAATTTGCTTTTATAATTTTTAATCTCTCAGTGATGACTGTCTAGAACAAAAATAGTATCAATGTATTGTGAGCTTACAGCATATGTAAAATCAAAATGAATGAGAACAAAAGTCCACAGGTAGAAACGAGAAATGTATTGTTACAATATTATACAGTGTGAGTGAAGCAAAATACTTCTTGAAATTGTTTGAAGATATATTGTAATAAAATGAAGATATACACTGAAAAATCTTGGACAATCACGACAAAATTTTCAAAGAAGTATAAAAAGTAAGTAAATAATGAAGAGAGAAAATGAAAACCTACCATATTTCAAGCCCAAAGTAGACAGAAAGAGATGAGAAGAAATACAAGAACTGGTGGAGCAAATAGAAAATATAAGAAAATTGGTAGATCCTAACATATTAACAATTATATAAAATATAAATGGTCCAAACATACCAATTAAAGACAGATATTATCAGGTTGGATAAAAAAAGAAATAGTAAATTATATGCTGCCTGCGGCTATCTCAAAAGTGTCCTCCAGGGTCTTAGGGGGCAGGTAAAGGTAAGGGGTATAAAAGAGCTTTTCCAGGTTCAGGCTAATGATACCAAAAGTAGACAAGGACATAACAAGAAATCTAGACTCCAGTCCCCTCAGGAGCACATGAAGAAAATTCCTCGACAGAAGAATTTAGCCCATCGAATCAAGAAATGTAGACGGATTATGCATCGTGACCAATAGGAGTTTACCTGGGAAATGTAAGATTCACTGTAGATAGTGAACTCAACTCTCCAAAATCAGTTGATAAAATTTTCCATACGAACAGAGTAAAGAAGTAAAGCAAAATAATGAATCACAAATTCCGACATCCATTCATGCTAAAACCTGTCACTATTAAGGAAGGTGCCCGGCCTAATTAAGGGCATGCACAAAAAGCCTATAGCTAAATGCATTTAATAGAGAAGAAGGAACTGCTTTCCCCCTACCTAGGGAACAGCAGGGATGACAGCTCTGTCACTGGCAGAGTCACCTGACAGTCACAGGCAGTGCAGTGAGGGAGGGCAAGTGAATAAAAAGCATGAGGTCCCAATGGCAGAAGTGCAAGTCTCTGTGTCCACAAGTGACGATCCATTCAGAAACTCCCCAAGAGACCAGAGGAGGCCACTGCAGGTGAGAAGTGAGTTTAGCAAGCTCCAATCTAACAGAATGTGAGCAGGACCTAGACGCTGAGACAGCAGTTACGACAGGAAGACATCAGAGATAAAGGGAAACAGTGTGCCAGAGACTGAAGGCCATATTAACAACACAACTTCTCCCCACCTTGATTGGTAAATTCAGTGCAATCACAGAGAAAACCCTAACACAATTACTTTTAGCAACAATCCTCAATTATGTATGAAAAAACAAAGGACAGAATAAAAACATACATTTTTGAAAAGAACAACTTTTGAGGACTTGACTACCTAAACTCCAACAGCGTGAAGGTACAGTCCCCAAGACAACGTGGGACCAGGGAAGCATAAATACCCCTTAAACAAAAGAGGATTCAGAAAGAGGGTGAATAAGGCAATTGAATGGAAAGATACTTAGTCTTTTCAATAAATGGTGTTTTAACAATTGGACTTCCACATACAGAAACATGAGCCTTGACCCATATCTCAAACCAAAAACAAACTAAGAAAAAAATCACAGAACTAAATGCAAAACCTGAAATGACAAAACTTTCAGAAAGAAACAGGCGACAGTTTTTGCCCCCTCAGGTAGGGGAAACATTTAGACGTGACACAAAAAGCCTGATTCCTAAAACATCCTCCATGAGCATCCAAAGGACGGACTTCTGCCCTCCCACAGACACTGTTAGGAATGGAAACCATCACCACAGATTGAACTATTGCAAATACATTTCTGATAAAGAACTTCTGTCTAGAATATGTGAAGGGTACTCAATATTGAATAATAAGTAACGATACATTTGTCAATAACAAGTGACATAAAATACAAATGAATCCCCCTCAGATGTGAATCCATGAGTGGAAAATAAATTCTGAATGGTGCTCACTATCATTAGTCACTAGGGAAAGCACAGTAAAACCACAGTGAAATGCCACTCTCCACTTACCAGATGGCATTTCACTGTGGTTTCAAAGAAACCTGAAATGCCAAGTGCAGGGAAGGGTGGGCAGGAGCTCCTGAGGCTCCCACCCTTTGCTGGTGAGAATGGGCGTTGGACCAGCCATCCTGGAGGACAGTCTGACAGTTTGTAGTGGAGTTCAGGAAGTGCTTACCTTTTGACCCATCACTCCTACTCCCAGGCGTTCTCCTAAAGAAAGAAAGTGTATGCCCACCCAAATTCTTGTGCACAAATGTTCAGAGCATCACAATGGAAACAAGCCAAGGTTCCAAGCTGTGGCCCTTCAGTATGAGCAAACACTGCTCAGTCATAAGGAGACACTACTGGCACACAGAAGAATGGAAAGGCACTTTGCTGAGTAAAGAAGCCACGCCCCAAAGGTTCCACCCCGCATGATAGTTACTTTTCATTCTGGAACAATGAGGAGTGTTGGTCAGGGGTCAGGCTGTGGGAAGCTGGCTACCAGGAGGCAGGAGGACCTTCTGTGTGTTGATGGTGGTCACCTGGCTGCTTGCATTATAAAATTCTAATAAAGCTGTGCACTAAAAGGGTCCTGGTTTATAAATCGTACTCAAGTGCATCTAATTTCTTCTTTTTTATTGCTGCACTTTAATTATCAGAAAAATGAGTTTTGTTGTGGCATATCTGTACATGCAAATAACACATCTGATTTAAAATGAGGAATGTGAGCTATCCTGTTTGCTCCAGCTTAGACAAAACTTTAGTCCATTTACAGATTTTATAAAAGGAATAAATATAATTCCTGTTTTTAAAAAATTGACAATAAAGACCAGAGGAATTGCTACCTGGCTAATAGGACACTTCCGCACAATCACTGTTCCACTTAAATGCAGGTCACAGCCTCCTCCCCAGCCCTGGAGGGTCTTCCTGGGAGACCATCCACAGCTCTAGGATGCAGGGCTCAGGTGCCTCAAAGCTCCTGGGCACATTCAGAGGTTGAATCCTAGAAAACCCTTGGACTCCAGCGGGGAGAGGTGCTGACACAGTCGAGTCCCATGCTCCTTCCCTTGCTCCTCAGCCACCTGCAGCCCTCCGAGCAGGAGCTGGAAGAAGCCCCTCAAGCTTCACTTTGCCCTGTCTCATTGTCCCCAGGGTCTCTCTTGCCAAGGAACGAGGCTGGCTGGTGGAGGGCGAGAAGACTGCTGATGTGGACCTGGGGTCAGCCTCACAGGTGCGAGCTGGACAGAGCAGGGGTTGCTCTCAAGGGACATGCGAAAGCTGTCCAGCACAGTGTCCTTTATGGCAAAGAAATTTCATTTTGAACTGTCAAGATCCAGTCTTCCTCTCACAGCTGGGTGTGGGAGTCTTGAGAGATCCTTGATCTTGAGCACCAGACTCCAGGTTCTCAGCAGTTTAGGGTCCATTCTGCTCTTCCTTGGATGCCTGTGCTGTCCCCAGTACAAACTAGAGGAGGAAGTCCACGGGTGTGGACAGGAACACTCGCAAGGGGCAAATAAATCTCTTACGTCCAATCTGATTCAGAGGCTGAAGAGCCTTAAGATGCAGTGGAGAGTGCCTGCATCTCTTCTGTCTAAAACACACAAAGCAGCCTGAAGCCCTTGGAAAACCAGGAAAATACAATGGCCCAGACAATAGAAGCAGACTCATATTATTATCATTACTAGTTGATAATGGGTTGGACACATAATGGGTTTTTTTGTGACGTTCTCATACATGCATACACCCACCCTACTAGTGGACCCTTTGCCACTTTGCCCTGTGCTGAGAGCCATAGCCGAGTGGGAATACGCATGGCATTTTTGCCAGAACCGAGTGGTTGAGAGGTGACACCAGCAAGCCATTGAGGTGATGATGGTTATGTTAAGCTGTGTATTCAATTGTATATTAGACCCCTGCTGTCCGCCTCAGGCACCGGCTACTTTGGAGTTCTCGCGGGGATTCCTGGAGAGTTTGCATTGGTTGGGGAAGTGCCGGAGGAGGGATTTCCGGAGGAGGGATTTCTGGTTGGTGTGTGTGTGTGTGGGGGTGTCCCACGAGAAGGCCGCATGCATGGCGATCTCGGGAGTTCAGAAATAAAGTTTGTTCCTGCTTGAGTGGCTCGTGATTTGTGCCCAGCCCGACTGCGGCAGCTCTGAGTCCCCCGAGAGGATGCATGGACACTTGTCTTTCTGAGTCTGACCTGCGTGCAAGGAGAGCCCAGCCCTCCAGCCAGCGGGCCTCTGTGTGGATCCCAGCTCCCGGGGCCAGCTGCGTGATCGTGGACAAGTTACTTTCTAGGTGCCTTTTCTGTTCACCTGTAAGTAGGGTTAACAGCAGGACTGAGTCAGCTAGCAGATCTGTACTCTTAGAGCAGTGCTGAGGTAGACTGAGTGCCCCAGAGAGATCTTCCATAAATGGAGTGTGGTCTGCTTTCAAACAACAATAGCACGTGGGAAAGGAAAGCACTTTGACCTCCATGTTTTCAACATTCTCCTTCAAGGGGCGCAGATTTTAATGAAGTAGGTCCATATTGTTTCCCATCAGTCTTTACTATTTGGTTTTGAAACAGAATCATCCAGTCCTAATCTTGTGAGAGTCATTGTTCTCTCAATTTTTAAGAGGCTCTATGGGCGGACGGAAAAAAAAATTACATTATAAAAGCGAGGGAAAGAGGAGATAGGCTAGCCAGCCCTGGAGAGGTGAAGGGACTGAGGGACAATCTAGGATCCTGGCTCCACATCTGCATATGGGAAGTGACAAATGTGCTGTGGTCACAGTAAGGAGAACTGGATGGCCACTGTGTTCCTTAGGCTACACTAGCTGGAGAACAGGAGCAGCAAGCCAGGGTGTGAGTGGGAGGAAGAACAGCGACCAGGGGCCTCTGAACACGGCTCCTCCTCTCCCCCAGCAGCGAGTGCTACAGGCTGTTACAGTCCCCAAGTAGAGGCAGAGGCCTTTGTGGGTGGGCTTGAACTGTGGGGACCGACATCCTTCACCCGAGGTTAAGCACTGCTAGGGCCCAGGGTCCTGAGTGAGTCCGCACCGCACCAACGGTGCTGGCCCTCCAGCCCCCAGGGCTCTCCTCTGCACCCACTCAGCAGCCACCTCGCTGCCTCCTCATGCCCACATTTTGGGGCGGGTGGGCAGAAGGGGCTCTTTAACATTGAATCACTAATGTATTGTTGGAACTATTTTTTACTGTGTGCACATATCATTTTTAAAACAAAAGAGTGTCTTGAACCAGGGATGTCTTCCTAGAAGGACAATTCGACATGGCAGGACGGTGTCTAAACACGCCTCATTCCCACCCAACGAAGCAGATCGTCCGGCATTTTCACAGGGAAATGCTATTTTAAATATTCCTTTCCTTTTTTTTAACATGTTTCCCCCTTAAAGGTTTTTTTTTTTTTTTTTTAATCTTTAAGCCTTTAAAAAGGAAAAGAAACGTGCATATTGCTATAATTGAGATATAAGAAAACTTCAAACACACAGGTTGTTTTTTATGATTCCTGAGGGGAAAATCTGATAGCTATTTAGAATGAGGATCTGAATAACCGTGATGTGTTGCATAGCTTTAAAAATAATTTGTTGGTGGGCTGTTGCAGTTTAAACCAGTAACTCCTTACTTCTTTGTAAGGTAAATAGCTTTTTTGACTTCCAAATTGCAAGGACAACTTAGGGTTGAGATCAGGTGTCTGGCTGATCTGAAATAAACAAGACTGTCAACGAGGCAGAAGAATGGCGTGCACCTGCCCCAGATACTGACATGACCACCTATTTCTGGAAGCATCAGGACTCCGGGGAGTGCTCAAGGGTCCAGAGGCTACTTAGTCAACCAGCCGGTTCTGGAGCTAGTTAACTCTGGAATTCATAATTCAACACACATACAGCTGGTGTTTGAAGCCAGGAGATCTTTAAACTGTCTCCACAGGAGAAGCTTTCCGTCCTAGCTCTTCTTGGGGAGACAGTAGCTCTTCTTTAAAAAGCAGAGGGAAAAAGCAGGCCAAGGTTAAACTCGGCTCTGGGAAGGTGATAGAAATAAACACCAGGAAATAAAACAGCTCGACTGGACTTTCCCGGGATTGCAACTTAGGCGGGCCCAGGGCTCCCATCTGGGACTCAGTGTTGTAAATGACACTTTACTGTAGTTCCCCTGTTTCTGCTGTGCTCAGCCCAGTAAAGAACAACAACAAAAAGAAAAAATAGAGAAAGAAACAAACAACGACTCAAGTCATTACTGGTAAAGGGTGTTCAACGTGAGCCATCATTCACCCTCACCCTTGAAATTACCATCATGTTAACATCTAAATGTCCCCTGCACCATTTCCGTCCGCCTACCCTAGAACCTGCCGGTGCCACCGTGTTTTGTAACTGATGTTGAGCTCCTGCTGCCTCCTGCCCCTGGGAGCCCGTGTGCAGGTGCCCGAGGGGGCGTGGGTGCGCTGCTGTATGGAGGCCACAGAAGGCTTCCCGGCGAGCTCTTCAGTGTGTGAACGTGGGCGCCACGTTGTGAGGTGATGGTCATCGGGCCAGTGTGGGGCATCTCTTGAGATACCCATCCTTCGAGGGACACTGCAGCAACCACCAGCTCCTCAAACTGATGAACAAGACGCATCTGCACACAGCAGCCGGAACTGGAGTCATTTCTTAGAAGAAAGCCACCAAATGGCCGGGGTTCCCTCAGGTTCTCTTACGAGTGTCCATTTCTGGGTTTCGTTAGACTTCGTAGCCGCAGGACATGAAGGCATCTGTCTCCAGTGGGCTGATTCTGTCCCGCCATCCCCACTGCCCGTCAGGGGCACCCATTCTATTTCAGCTGCATCACATGGCTATACTCAGAGGGCTGAATTCAAGTTCAAAAATAAAACAGTGCTTTCTGCCATCGGAAACCTGCTTTAAAAGCTCACGTGAAAATCCAGTGGTGGGTGCTCCTCGGAGGGGGAAGAAGCGCTGTCTCTTTGAAAGGCATCTGCCTGATACACAGAAACCCCCCAAGAGTGGGAGAGCAACCCCACCGCGGTCTCCCGAGGCCGAGCCAGACTTGGCTGTGTAACTGGGCTTGACTGCAGATTGTGGCCATGGTGTTCTTCTGAAGCTGTTTGCCAAGTGAACTGCTCCCCTGGCCTCCCTGAGGTCCTCCCTCCCTGTGCAGGACCACCGCAGTGAAAGCGCCTGCCCTCCCTGGTCCTCTCTCCTGGCCTCCCCACCTCCTGGTGTGACGGTGCAGCCCACTTCCAACCCTGCCCTCTCTGCCCTCTCAGGAGAGTCCTTCAGGCAGTGGGTTTGCTCCCTGAACCTGAGACCCCGATGGTCTTTGTTCCATGCCCAGCTCCTGAGCCTCCACAAGGATTCATGATGTCACAGATGGACAGACAGCTGTTTTGACAGGTAAGGGGATCAGAGGGCCTGAATTCCAGGGGCAGGCTGCTTGGTGCTCCAGCCCTCCCTGTAGAGTCCCCTGGCCACGAGCATCTGCTCTCAGTTCCAGCTCCCCACTTTCTAAAATGGGGCACAGATTGGTATCGAACAAGGTGACTCCTGAGTCTGCAGGGTCATCTTGAGCAGGTCTTCTGGCCTCTCTAGATCTCTGGCCTCCTCGACTTCCAGACAGTGCTGCGCCAACCCCATGATGGTGTGGTTACGTGTGTTGCGGTTTATCACACGCGTTTCCCTGCTAGGGAGGTAGTATCTCAAGGTGAGCATTTGCCTTATTTACATTTGCATTTTCTTTTTCTCCAAGGAAAAGAAAAACAAGTAGTAGGAACTCAGCAGAGAAATTCCTTATCAGTGTTTCCAATGGATACATGCACATTGAAGACCATTAAGAACCAGAGAGTGTAAGCCACGAGTGCAAATGGGAGTCAGAGCTAGAAGATAGAAGACCCTTAACATCACGTGTATCGATACGCTTGATTTATAAGGGAGAGAACAGAGGCACAGAGGTGGGATGACTGGTTCTATCCCATGGTAAGTTAGTTACACGTTGGCAGCAAGATCCAAGTGACCTGGAGTTTGAGATGAAACTTAGATCTCTGCTTCTGCTGAGGGTGGGGTTTGCATAAGAAGCAGCCCAGAAATCCCATTTTGGTGACAGCAGCTAATCACAGCAGCTAATCAACTCCAAGGGAGGGTCTCTGTCCTATTGCAGCTCTAACTGGGGGGCTGGGCCCTCCAGTGTTGCAACAGGCCTCAGAAGCTCACTGCCAATTCCTTTCTGGGTTCCTGTCCCTCAAATCTGAAGAATGAAATTCACCAGACCCTGGATGGCAAGACTGAAAGTGTGGGAATGGAAACAACTCTGATAGGAGAAGAGGGAACCCAAGGGCCAGGGAAGGCCTGAGAGTGCTAGTCTGGGGCTTAGAGCACTTGGGTCAACTTTATACTAGTCAGGTTTTGGAAAAGTACTAACACTCTTGATTGACCTGGAGCTGAATTTCCTCTCAGGTCTGCCCCACTTCTGCTTTCTTGCTGCTAGCCTGCAACCCCAGCTTCCTAGGAGGCTCAGGTGTGGGACTCACGGGTGCCCAGGGGTTCAGAGCTGCAGTGCTAGGTGGAGCAGGCGTCTGCACCAGGCCTGAGCTGGGTCTGCACAGGGTGACGACAGGGTGACAGGTGGGTGTGCCCTTGATTGCCTTGGCCCTGGCTTGCTGGGCCTCAGGCCTGAGAAGGCATGGCAGGCTCTGGGCACCCCCTGTGCTCCGGCCTGCCTGGGCTGCCACTCTGCAGCTCCAGGACAAGGCCTTGGCCTCACAAGTCTTCCAATCTCAACTCAGAACTGTCCCCACCACTTCTATCTCCTTGTTTGACATATTTACTTACCTTGCACATTGTCCCCTTTTAAAGCCTAATGATCATATAATCTACTTCTGAATAAATTCATTTAAAGATTCTCAAAAAATACTTGATGATGGTTTTGGGGACGATGTTGCTAATGAAAAATTATTCCAGGTGATAAGATTTTGGGGCTTCCCTCATAATCCCAATGTCCCCCTAAACTGACATAAACATGAAAACCATTACAGCACATTTATTGAGATAAAAAGCAACATGATTCTTTTCTTTTTGAAAAGACAAAGAGATTCATTGAGAAAATTTGAAACTTACATGCTGTTTTAGTCAGGTTTATCGCTGCTCTGACTAAAGGACCCGACCAGCACAATTATAGAGGAGGACAAGTTTCTTTGAGAGCTCACTGTTTCAGAGGTGGACGAATGGTCCCTTTCCTCCAGGCTCAAGGTGAGGCAGGGCGTCATGGCTGGAGAGTGTGGCAGAGGGAAGCCGCTCACCTCAGGGTGAAGCAGAGAGGGAGACTCCACTCCCTAGATACAAATGCATACCCAAAGCCTCCCCAATTCCCACCTCCTCCAGCCACACCCTACCATTTAGCTACCACTCTATCAGTGGATTAAATAAATCACTGGTTGGGTTAAGACTCTTACAACCCAATCAGTTCTCCTCTGAACCTTCTCGCATGGTCTCACCCCTGAACTTCTGGGGGACTCCTCACATCCGAGCCGTAACACATGCTGTGGTTCACTGTATTTCCTTTTAGGTAAGTCTCCATATTGTTTCATGGAGTGATACATGCACTTCTATATTTAGTTTATAATTGACAGGATAATCTCAACTGCTTTTCTGCTACAATGTAGCTAGATCCTAGAGAAATTACAAGTTTATTTTTAATCTTTTTTTGAGTTCAGTGAAAATAAAGACATCTCCAAGGAAAAGAAAACAAACAAACAAAAGTGATAGAAACCCCTGAGAAGTGAGAATTAAATAAATATAAAGATTCAAATATTGCTCTAGAGACAAAGGCCTGCGCTGGTTGCTAGGAAACGATTCCTGGGGACCAGAGAAAGACTGTGGGTAGGGTGGGACTCACCTGAAACTCCCAGAAGTCCTCGTCAGCACCCTACAGGGGTCCAGGGTGACCCTTGGTTTGCAGCACTTATTGATTCCCAAGAGAAGCAAACACAAATTTAAGGATGAAAGAAGTCCAATTTAAGCCTTAGGATTTCCACACATTAGAAGCAATAAAATGTGAATGTGATAGCTTAGCTTTGGTGAGAGTTAACAGAAACAATGAGCAGCAGATTAGGCCCCATGGAATTCAGATGTTGGGGTAATCAGTGAGGAATAGGAAAGTCTCAGAGACCAAGGAAATAAAGATTTAACAAAAATAAGCAAGAAATTGACAGCGATACACCGAGTCCAAGAATTCTTGAAAAGAGCTAAGCATAATTTTTAGAAATGAAAAATTTATTGAGATTAAAACTCAGTAAATGGCTTAGATTTCAGAATAGACAAACAGTAGCAAAGAGAGGCAATAAAGTTGACAACGTTAGTTAAGACAAATATAAGATGGAATAAGTTCAAGTTGGAGTCCCAGAAGACAAGGGAGAGAGAGTGCAAAAGAGGAATTACTTGGGAAGAAAAATGGATGAGTATTTTCAAGAACCAGTGAGAGAAATTAATCCATATAGGAAGTACAATGTAAGCAAAGCAGGATAAATTTAAAGAAAATTCTATGCTGAGTATATTCTAAGCAAACTGTAAATCTTCAAAGTAAAAAACAAACAAAAGAAACCTAAAGTAAGCTACTAGAGAAAAGAGAAATCACTTACAAATAAATGCACAAGAGTAAAACAAAAGGTTTATCAATAACAACAAAAGAGGTTAGAAAATATTCTCAATATTATCTTCAAGTTCCTGAGACAAAATAACTGTCTACTCTAGAATTATGAATCCTAAGTTCAATTTAAAGAACAAAAGAAAAATAGCATTCTAATGAAACAAAAGAGTCTTCCACTAACAGAGCTACAATAAATTAAAGTTTAAAAAAGACAACTGAGGAAGAGAGGAGAGGGAAGCTCTCAGAAGGAAAGCAAGATGGTGCTGACCAAGGAGACTCTGCAGCCTGGCCAAGTCCAAGGAAGGTCTCTGGGAGGAGCCAGATCAAGAGACATCATGTGTCTGTGTGACTCCCGTCAATGGCAGTAGACTGTACACTTGAAAATTGTAGGCAAGCAGATTTAAGTTCCCACCACGAAAGATAAGAATGTGCCTATGTGAAGTGGCTGGATTAGCCCTCCACAACCTAGGCATATATCAGAACATCCCGCCACACACCATAAATATACATAACTTTCACTTGTCAATTAAAATACGTGAATAAATAATTAAAAATAAAGAAATATTTTTACAAAAATTAATGTTAATATTTAATAATATTAATGTTATTCAAACAGCTTTAAAAGAGATTATTATGGTGGTGAGCAAGACTAGGAAGTAATTGTTTAGCTACTGCTACTATATATTCTGGTTATTTTGCAACACAGAAGAATACATTATTAATAAAGGCACTTTTATTGCTGTGTAATTCCATATACTTCAGCTCATGCATGCTCCTAGTAACCATGACTAAAACCAAGATAAACAATTCACCCCGCAAACCTCTCACGCCTGTCTGGAGTCTGCGGCTGCTCCTGGCACCCTGTCTATTCTTTATCCTGTGTTTCTGCCTTTGCCATATGTGACATACTGTGGCACCCAGTGGAAGACCTCTCCCCAGGGACTCCTTCCCTGGGCACAGCCAGTTCAGCTTCCTTCTTGCCCGGGGCGTGATCCCGCGTGGCCTTCCCTCCTGGGTGTGCCTCCTGAGTTCAGTCCCCTCTCTGCTTGACAGCCATTGGGATTTCTGTTGGGGCAGAAATGAAGAATATGTGTCCAGGTTTCCTTGTGAACGTAAGCTTTTTGTTGCTGTTGCCCCACTTCTCCTTGGACGTTTGGGGTGGAGCCTGCTGGTCACAGGGTGAATGATTTTTTAACTCCCTAAGAAACTACCAACTTCTTGGCAGAATAACAACCTGTTTGGCATTAGCACCTGGTGCCCACAGGAGTTCCAGCCACTGCAGTGGGTTCCTGTCAGCGGGTGCTGCTGTCCCTGTGGTGACGTGGGCCACTCTAGTGTGGACGCTCAGTGGCAGCCCGCTGTGGTATTGCTGTGCATTTCCCTGGCAGGGAACGATGCTGAGCATCTTTTTAAGTGTTTGTCAATTAAGTGTGCTTCTTTGGTGACATTTCTTCAGGAAATTTTGGCCATTTTCATTTGAATTTTTGTTTTATTGAATTTTGATAGCTGTTTATAGAATCTATATACAATTCATGAATACATCACCTTCAATGTCTCCCAATCTTTAGATCCCAGTCTTTAGAAAGAGAACATTTTTAACTTTGAATATTTATGGAATCCAAATTCATTAATTTCTTTCTTATATACATGATGCTTTTGATAGCATATGAAAACTCTTTGCCTAACCCATGGTGATGGAGAATTCTCCTCTGTGCTATTCTAAATGTGATGTGGTTTTGTGTTTTATACTTAAATCTATGATTCATTTTGAGTTCATTTTTAATGAAGGGTGAGATTTAGTCTGAGGTTCATTTCTGTATATTTATATGTCTAATTATTTTCAGCATCATTGATTAAAAAACTATCTGGTGAATTGTTCTTCCACCTAGAGAGAGATGGCCATGCTAGGGTGGCTTATCTACGCTCTAGTCTCTCTGTCCATCTCTGTGTCCTTCCTTTCTCCAATATTATACTGTTTTGATTATTATGGCTTAGAGTACGTCTGAATATTGGTTAAGGTGAACCTCCAATTTTGTTTTTCTTCAGCTGTTATAATGCTTTATTTTTCCAAACACTTTGGAATAAGGTTATCAATATCTACAAGGAATCCTACTTGGATTTTGGTTGAGTGTGATGAACCTATTTTCAGAGAAATCGTGTTTTAACTCTATGTGTCTTCCTGTGAATGAACATGCCATATCTCTCCAATCCCTAAGTTCATGTTTGATTTTTTACTATTACCGTTTTAGTTCCCGCAAATTGGATCCTTTTACCACCCGAGTGCTCCATTTGGAGCAAGGCTATTGTAAATGACAGTTTCCAACATTTTCAATTGCTCATTGACAGTTTTTAGAAATATAATTGATTTTTATAAGTTGATCCTTCATCCCTACAACCCTAAAAGAGTTTTGGGGTTTTTTAAAAATTTTTTTCAATCCTTGAAATCTTTTGTGTAGATAACCAGGTCAACCCAGGGCAGAGGTGGTATCTATCTTCTTTTCTGTTTTTGCTCTTTTCCTTTTGCTCACAGAACTTGTAGGGCTTCAGTGAGCTAGGGAGGGGGCAGTGGGCATGGGCCCTCCCTGACCCGTCCTGGGGAGGAGGGCTGCTGCACACCTGAGCAGGGCATTGCCTGCCTTCCTGGTTTCCTCTTACCAGATCCGGGACGCCTCCTCGTCCTTAGCTTTCGCACAGTCCTTATCCCCAGGCATGGTCAGTGTCTCTGGTGCACGTGTTGAAGTGACCTTTGGTCTGTTGATGATGGTACTGTGTGCCTTGGTCCTTGGACTCTGCTAATACTTGCTAATATCTGAATGCTGAGATGGCACTGCGTCTCTGGGATGGACTGTTATGTCATGATGCACTAATCATTTTTAAGTTACTGGGTTCTATTTGCTAACAATTTCCTCAGTACTTGTGCCCTGTGTCCTAAGATGGCTGGTGAGTGCTTCCGTTATTCTTACACGCCGTCTCTGTTCTCTCCTTCTGAGAGCAGGGCACTGGCAACCTCACCAACTGAACTGAGAAATCCTCCTCCTCCTTTACTTTCCAGAGGATTCAGGTGGGTTGTTACTGTCCTCTCCTGACCGTCTGCTGGACCTCATTGGTGAAATGGTCTGGGCATGGGCTTGCCTCTGTCTTCCCTCCTCTCTTTCCTCCCTCCTTCCCTCCCCCCTTCCTTCTTCCCCTATTCCCTCCCTCCTTCCTTGCTTTGTGAAAGTTTCTAGCTATGCGCTCAGTTATCTCAGAAGTTAGAGGACAATGCTGACCGTCTCTCTCTTCTGGAGTGAGTGCTCATAGTTTGTGTTTTAGGCCTGGGCCTGGGTTGATTGTGGTGTCCCCTGCCCAGATGTGCAAGGTGTGTGGCATCAATGATGATTGAGGCCCTTCTTCATTCCCAGTATTGGTCATTTTGTATGCTCTCTTATTTCCTGGTCTGTACAGCTTTAGATTTATTGATTATATCGATATTTTCAGAGAACTAAATTTTTATTTCATTTTTCTCTTCATTTAATATCACATTTCTCTCATGCCTTTCTTATTCCCCTTTTTTATGCTTGCATTTTAAATATGTTCTGTTTTCCTTATTTTTAAAGTTAAAATCTTATAGGACAGACATGAAATCTTCTTTTGTAAAGTAAACATCTAATATAAATTTCTCTCAGGCACTGCTTTGGTTACGTCAGTTTGGTGCTTGTGTTTGGCTGTCTGTTCATTTTACCATCTTGGCTGGGTATGGTAGCACACACCTCTAATCCCAGCAACTCAAGAGGCCAAGGAAGAAATCTTTCTCACTGGTTTCTAGCTTGATTCCCTCAGAGTCTAAGGACGATCTTTACACGATTCCTGTTTCTTTTAGCTTGTCACAGGTGTGTAATGGCCCGTCATGGTGCTTGCTGGTGAACGTCCCAGGTTCACCCAGGAAGACAGGGTGCTCTTCAGCTGTTGCGTGGTTTTTACCCACGTCCCTTAGGTCTGGCTGGCTTAGAGTCTGATACAAACTGTCGGCTGATGGTTTGCTGTCACCTATTCTATCCAGGGCAGAGGAACGCTGATGCCTCTACCAGCAGCTGTAGGTTCTGTCTCCTCATTGTTCTAGAGCGCTTGCTAATGTCTTCGGAAGGCTATTAACAAATGCACACTCAAACCAGGAGGCCTCTTGGAGAACCAAGTCCTTAGTTTTATCTTCCCTTCTAATAACAACTCCTGAAGTGCTTCCTCCTGACATCAGCATGGTGCCACTTTCTTTTAGTTAGTGTGTTCAAGGTGGATCTATCTACTTCTCTTTCATTTTAGCTTATCGACATCTTTGTTCTTAAAGTGACTTGCTTTTGACCACGTGTGGCTGGAAACAGTGTCCCCTACAGCTAACGTGACAATCTTGTTTTTTTACAGCTGGCGTGATTGGACCAGTCACATATTTTAGCTGAATGTTTTAAGATCATTGTAGATTTATATGCACTTATCTAGGAAATAATACAACCAGGTTCCTGTACTTTTTACCCATTTTCCCCTAATAGTAACATCTTGCAAAACTACAGTGCAATGTCAGAAAGAGTGTTAAGATTGACGTTGATACAATGCACGGATCTTCTCGAGATTCCTCTCATTTTAATTGCATGCACTCCTCTCTCTTCCTCTGCTTCATTTTTAGCCTGTTTTTGTATGTCCATTCCCACTCTGGCCAGGATACCTGCTGTTTATTATCTGCAAAGATCTCCCTTGCCGCATTTCCCTAACCTCACCCATCTTCTCTCCTCCTCCCCCTCAAAAATCCTGACCATTTGTAACCACCAATCTGGTCTGCAGTTTTGTTATGTTGTTATTCAAGAAAATATATCCACATGGAATCATGGGGTATGTCACCTTTGGAAATTGGCTCCTTTCACTGAGAGAACTCCTTGAGATCCTTCTCAGTTACTGTGCCTACAGCTTCTGTTTAATTGCTCGACAGTATTCCATGGTATGCAGGTACCAGAGTGTGCTTAGCCACTCACCCATCCAGTGACATCTGGATTATTGCCAGTGTTGCGCTAGTACTGATACAGTTGCAATGAATGTTCACACAGAGGGGTTTTTGCGTGGATGTGTATTTTCACTTTCTAGAATAAGTGCCCAAGAGTACACTTTCTGGACTGTCTGGCAATTTTGTCTTATGAGAAACTTCCTTTCTTCCCAATGGCTTTGTCACTTGACGCACCAACCACCATTATATGACAGTCCAGCTTCTTTGCATCCTTCCCAATGGTTGATTACATCACTTTTCCATTATTCATCTTGATGGGTGTGTACAGGTAACTAGCTGGCTGTGCTTTCAATTTGCATTCCCCTAATGGCTAATGACATTCAACATCTTTTCTTGTGCTTGTGTCCCATCTGCATACCCTCTTTGTTAAAATGTCTGCTCATAAGTTTTGCCCGTTTTCTGACTGCACTGTCTGAGTTTTTGACTGTTGAGTTTTGGGAATTCTTCACCTCTTCAAGATGCCCCTCTGTAGGGTGTGTCACCTCCCCCAAGTTGGTATTGCTGAAACTTTACCTGGGCTGCCTCCCTTGTGGGCTGAGGCTGGACATGCTGGGTGTGGGTGGCCTTCTCCTGCCAGGGGAGGGTCCTAAGGCAGCCTCTGCACAAGCTCCTCCAATCTTGGCCCCAGCCATGATGCTTCTCGTTTCTGCCTTGGGAGTTCTCCTTTGGTCTCCCTTATTCAGGTTTGTGTGCTTTACTTTTAGCAGGAGGAGCAGAGAGACATGAGTCTGTGCCACCTCAGCTGGACCAGAGGTAGATCCTCCCGACCCATGGGATCCCTTAGCTTATATATATGGAGGAGTGTGTGTGTGTGTGTGGGGGTCATGCTGTCAATAAATTCCTCAAATTTTAGTTTTGTTTTTTAGGGGGAAATCTTTATTTTTGAAAGATATTTTCATTTGAGGTAGCATTTCATTCTTTCTTTTGGGACTTTAAAATGTTTTAACATGGTCTCTCTCTAGCCTGGCTGCAGAAAAGAAGCCACTGCTTCTTATCATTGATTCTCAATGTGTGGGGTTACTGTTTACTCTGCTCTTCCCAAATATTCTTATTTGTTTTTACTTTTGGCAGTTGGATAAAGTGTGTGTGTGTGGGGGGGTGTTTTTCTGTGACTTTGAGGAAGGTTGTTTTGCGTAGTGTTATCTGAACTTCTAGATCTAGATTTGATATCTACATTAATCCTAGAAAATTATCTGCCATTATTTCTTACTTTTTAAAAATACGATTCTCCCTGTTATTCTGGGATGCCATTCACAAATATTTCAGATCATCTGCTGTTGTCTTTTGGACATTTTTTCATTGATCTGACCTAAAATTTCAATTCTTACCTAGGCAACATCTCATCTGCAGGATGAGCCCTTGGAAGGCATCTTTCATCTCAGTCATGGGTTATTGATTTACAGTATTTCCATTTTATTCTCTCCATTTATGGTGGCTCAAGAAGTGCCTTCCCATAATATATGTACACCTGAATCTATGAATGTGGCCATACTTGGAAAAAAGGGTCTGCACGGACGTAACTAACTAATAATCTTGAAGTGAGACCATTCTGAACCTTTGAACATAGGTCCCCTATGTTCAAAGAGAAAAGCCCTGTGAGATGCAGAAGACCTACAGAAGACCCAGTCTCAGCACAGGAGGGCAGGCGAACACGGAAGCAGGGGTTGGGATGATGCAGCCACAGCCAAGGAATACTGGAGCCTTGGAGAGTGGGAGGGGAAGGGCTGTCCCTAGAGTCTTCAGAGCCATGGGGGCACCCGGACTTCTGGCCACCAGACCGGGAGAGCATCTTTCTGCTGTTTTAAGCCACCAGGTTTGTGACACTTTGCCATGGTGTCCATCTCTGGTGGCGTTGCACCATCAACAGAGTCCCTGGCATTAGTTAGAATTACCTTCTAGATAGTTCTACCATCTGGATTTTTTGGGTCAGTTCTCATGGCACTTTGCCCTTTTGCAGTGTTTTTCTCTCTATTTTCATGAATTTTTGTGGCATGTGGACATCAGCTGGAGGAAAGTGGTCTTATTAATGGACGTGGGCACGCTCCCCCTCCTGGGTGAGTCTTTGATGTGGGGTCTGAGTCCCTGGCTGGGCGCTAAGCGGACTCTCCGTGACCTCAGTGTCACACTCCTGCAGGGCCCTCGGGTGAGCCCCTCTGACGGTGTCCGCCCTGCCCCCTTCTGTCTTCCCACTGCTTTTCCCTCCAAGTGGGTCCTTCACTCATTCCTGTCCCCTCCAACGTCCCTCGGGCAGAATTGTGCTTCTGTGGCCGTGGGCCTGGCTGTCTTGGAGGCTGCGGGGAGTTGGGCACTCTGACTAGGCCTGTCTGAAGCAGCAGAGGAGGCTGGGACTCGGGGCCTGCCCCTCAGTCCTGCCGTCTCCCGGTGAGTTTGGGGTCCCGTGCACAGACTTGGGTCTCCTCTGAAGAGACCCCTTCCCTCCCACCCCTTTCCTCGGGCTGCAGTGAGTTGTCACTGGTGTCCTAGGGGTGGGACTGTTCGTGGCTGCTGTGGTTTGAAAGTGTCCCCTCCACACTGCAGGTGAGATGCTGTGGCCGTGAAGGCAATAAGGAAGAGAGGGGTCTTCACAGGTGACTCTGCCAGGCGGGCTCCTCCCCACCTGAGCGGGATTCACGTTCTGCAAGGCTTCATGCAAGTCTCCACCTTCTGCCACAAGAGGACTGAGGACCCAGGGCCCCTCCCTCGAGAGGGTGCAGCAACAAGGCCCCTTCCAGGAGACAGAGAGAGCCTCACAGGCTCTGCACCTGCTGGGCCTTCCTCCTGGACTCCTGACTCCAGAACCGTAGAAATAAATTTCCGTTCTTTATGAATTACCAGGTCGCAAGTATCTTGTTATAGCAGCACAAACAAACAGATGCTGCCATGGCCTCCACAGAATAAAGCATCTTTTAACATGGGGAGACAGCAGGACTGTTTCTGGGTGAGTTCCTCCCTGGCCTGCAGGCTGGCACACTGTACACCTCCCTCTCTCTGAGCACCTGGTGGGGACTCTGGGGAACGATTCAGAAAGGGACTGTGGACTCCTACAACTCCCACAAGCCCTGGGGATTTCACACTGTGCCCCACAGACAGCCTTCCCCAGTGCATGTGCCCATCTGGCTCTGCCCTTCCCGCTGTGCCTGGCCGCACCTGTCCCAGGTAGGCATGTGGCAGTTCTTTCCTTCCAGAGGTGGCCTCTCTCTCCTTCAGTGCCCAAGGGGATCGGGAAGGATGGATTTGATATTAGTTTGAATGTTTTTTTTTTTTTTTTTCACTCTTAAGTTTGGGACAAAGATTCTTATTAGCTAATTACATTTCCATGAAGAAATACTAATTTAAAAATATTAAATTCACTTCACTTCACGGTGATGGATTCTCCTGTTTACGTATTGATATAGTAACTTTGTTAAAAATCTTGTTGATGATATTTGAATTTCCATCCATAACATAGTGACGTGCAGAATTCTTTTCTTGTAATGTTCTTAATCTTGCTTTTGTGTTAGCTTACTGCTGAATTTAAAAAAAAAAAAACTCAAAAATTATACTTTCCTTTTCTGTTTTATGTAAGAATTTTTGAGACTTGTTATTATTTCTTATCTTAATATTTGAGAGAATTTATCAGTGAAGCCACCTGAACCTGAGATTGGTTTTTTAAGATGGTAGAGAGTTTTAATGGTAAATGTACATAAATTGTACATTTCAAATATTTGTCCATTTAATTTAATTTGGTGGGTTTATTGGCATGAATTTTTCTCACAATCTTCTTTCAATGTGTAGACAGTCTAGTGCTATTCTCTCCTGTGCTCCAGACATTTGTAACAGGTGTGTTCTTCCCCCTTGGTGTTGTTGCTAGTTCTCTCTTCTGTTGGATCTGTAATGATGTCTCCCTTTTCACTCCTGACACGGTGATAATCTCTTTATTCATTTCTTCCTGACTACAGGGCTATCAGTGTTTTCTTTTTGGAGAATAACATTTTGGGTTTTGCTGATTTGTGAATCCCTTTACTAATTTATTTATTCCTACTCTTACCTTTATTTCCCTCCTATTTATTTAAGGGTTGAATTGTTCTTCTTTCTTATTTTAACATGTAAACCTACAACATTGATTTGAGGTATTTTTTTCTTTTATAACATAAACATTTTCTTTGCCATAAATTTTCCTCAGAGGGCTGTTTTAACTGCATCACATACATATTTAAATACTGGCTTTTATGTATCTTAGTTTACACTGTTTTATAATTTACTTTTTAAATTCTTCTTTGGGCCATAAGTTTCCTAACATGTAACACTCAATTTCTGAACACTTGGAGAATTCTTCATATATCTTCTTGTTTTAATTTCCAGTTCAGCTCTATGTGAAGGTATGCTTTGTACAAAATCTTACCAAACTTAGCTAATCTTGTTTTATGGCCAACATCAGCCAACTGTACTTGTGGAGAAATAGATCCTGCTGTATTTTCCAGTGGTCTTGAAAAAGCCCTTGCTGTGCTGATGTGGAGGCCTCTGTCTAGCTAAAAGGTAACAATGAGACTTCTCTAGTGTCTTCAAGGGGCCACAGGGTCACTGCCCAAAGGTGCCGAAGTGGAATGAAGCCAGAGTATTGGAGACATCTCTGATCATAAAACCTGAGACTCTTGGACTCCTGTCTGGTGAGAGATTTTCTTCACATACTAGAGCCTGGAGCAGTTGGATCTTCTGGTAAAAACGACAGACCTTTGCCTCCTTTCACTGCACAGGTAGGGATAACCGTTTGTTCTTGCTCTTTGTTGCACGATTTCCAAATTACTGCAAACATGGCGGTTTAGCAAAACCAAAATTTACTTTCTAATGGTCTGTAATCTGGAGATCTGATGTCAAGGTGTGGGCAGGGCTGTGTCCATCAGATGACCAGGGGACATGTGATGGCTGCTTTCTCTTGCTTCTGACCACACTGGAGATCCTGGCTCATGGATGTGTCCCTGGGCCTCCACTCCTGTCACCAAAGGGTTTCCTTGTGCCCCCCTGCCTCTGGGTGTCACCACCTCTTCTAGGTGGACACTGTCATGTTGGACCAAAGCTTGCCCCAATGAGTTCTTCTTAACTTAATTATTTCTGCAAAGACCCTACTTCTAAATAGGGTCACACTGATCAAAATGGAAGGTTAGAACTTCAACATATCTTTTAGGAGGACAAAATTTGACCCCAAACAGACTTGTCCCACGTATTTCAATTTAACATATCTAAGTTAAAATTCTAATCTTTCCAACTGAAACTGTTCACCAGAAACTGTCTTGTTATTTGATATCAAGCTTATCTACCAGTTACCCAGGTCAAAAATCTTAGGAAATCTATAAAGAAATCATTGATGTCTTTCATCTGATCTGTCTTACCACTTCTTTTGTTACTGCCTTGGTTCAGGGGTTGTATTTACAGTTGTTTTGGAATATTACCCTGCATTCCTGCACTGACACATGTACCTGGAGTCCTAATGTTAGTTTCCATCATTGTGAATAGCACAGCAACGATCAGACCCATGCAAACATCTTTCTACCCTCCAGCAATTGTTGCTCCCAATTAAAATCCTAGAAGTTTCAGAGTCAAAGGTAAGCACAGTTAACTTTTGTCAGATGTCATTCACTCTCCTTTCAGAAAGGTAATAGGAATGGATCCCTTTAAAATTATCCATAGCTCAGAGCCAAGATAAGTGTTCCTCCTCTCTGATATGAGTCTCAACTTGTGAGACTAATGCAGCCATTTGCCTCTTGGGTTTACTGTAATACCTACCTTGTGCCCACCAAGCATAAGGCATTGCTAGTGATACAATTCCCTCCCTCACGGAGCTTAAATTTTAGTTGGGAAGACAGGCTACAAATAATGACCACAGTGAACACATAATTGTATACATGGACTCTCAAAGAGGGCGCTCCCTATTAAAGTGCTCAGCAGTGCACAGGAACCGGAAATCCAGGAGATACCACTTCAATGGGCAGGAGGGTCAGCAGGTGTCACTAGAAAGTCAACAGCTCAGCCACGACTGGAGGAGACGAGGGTAGCTCTGCTGTCTAGGGGAGGGTTCTGAAGATGGAGAAAACACTAGGGCACACCTCTGAATAGGAGCACCCCTGCCTGACCACAGTCGGTCAAGGAGCAGGTGGGGGCTGAGCTGGGGAGCAGGAGGGATAGAGGAGCAGGAGGAAGGGCATCCAGGGTGGTCCAGGCCCTCTGCAGCCAGTTCATGAGGTTGATGAGCCAATGGCAGGACTCCAGGTTTCCTGAGTGACAGGAGCCTCTGCAGGGTGTGACCAGAGGCCATGTGATCTGGTCTGTGGCTAAGAACTGAGCAGAGGCAGGACTGGAAGCTGAGGGAAGGCACTTCCAATAACACGTACGCAAGTGCCCTCGGCGTTTTCCACCAAGGCCTCTCCAAGGACACGCCTGTTGCTGTATCCCCTTGGAAGTCTTCCAGTCCCGGCCCTCCTCCAGGTCCACGGCCATGGTGGTGGCTCTTGGTGTTTGCCGCAGACTCACCCCTCTCAATACCAGAGTCTGAGTCATCAGGAATGGGCCAAAGGGCCAGGGCGAGTGGGCACAGCCTCATGTGTGGATGGCCAGTGTGACAGCATGGCCTCCACAGCTCCAAGGCTGGCCTGGCAAGCTGGACCCTGCAGGGCAGGCCAGCTGACACCCAGCTGTCCACAGGCGGAAGCTATTCTTCCTCAGGAGCCTCAGTTCTGCTGTGGCCCCCAGCTGACTGGTGGGGCCACCCGGAATATGAATAGCCTCCTTCATTGGAGCTACTGAGGGCTGCTGTCTCACCCGCAGGGCCCTCCCAGCAGCAGGTCAGCCTTGGGCCAGACACATGTAGCCCAGCCAAGTCCAAGCATGGCACAGACTGTCGCCTGGGTCTGCAGGTGTCTGGCCATTTGTTCAGGAGAATTTCATGGGGTCTCATCACAGAAGGGAGGCAGAAGAGGAGTCAACCCAGTTGCTACTTACTGTGGGGCATTTAATCAGGAATCTGTCTCTGATCCAGAATGCCTCCTGGGTGGATTCAGGATACAATTAATAAAGATGAGTATTAAAAGCCTGACAGCAGCCTAACAATGAAGTCATCAATTTTAAGGGAAAGTTTTACTAGTTTAATTAAATGTTACAGTTTTTGAGAACAACTTCCAAAACAGGAACAAAAAATTTATTGCTATAACTCAGTTCAAAGTCTCAACATCTGTCGACTGTGCATAAGATTTGTCTGTATTCAGGGGGTTGTTAATACAATTATTCTGTATCACGTTTGCTATTCAATATGGAAACTAATTGATCACATGATGTACTTTGGTGGTTTCCTCATGTCTTTTCTTTTAAGAACTTATTTTTGGGGGTTCTTTTATATTGAGTTCTTACTTTTAGTGCATTTTTCTTAATAAGAAGTAGACAAAGGTCTTTATGGCTATTTATCAAAAATGTCTTTTTGAATCCTAACCCTTTTCTCAGAGGTTTTACATGTTTTCGTTTCATTTCAATAACTGATCATTGTCATTAACATATTATTATTCTATTTTGGCCTTGGGATGCCTGCCATGAAGACGGCAAAGTTCCCTAAACTTTGGGAAGTTAATTCTGGTGGAGAAGACAATCCATCTGCAGAAAACCTGTTTCTATCTGGTGCAGATGTCCATCCCAGCCCGCCGCTCCTGAGACTTCCAAGCCCAGAGAGACGACCTCCGAACATGCCTGCCCTGTGTCTTTGTCACCCCCTGGGTGACATCTCAGCTGAATGGTGGGGACATTCCTCTCATGGGTCTTCTCCCTTTGTTTAAGGTTGCAGCAGGCCATGGGCCACCTTCTCAAACGGAAGGGCAGCATGAGGACTCTGAGAATCTGACCAGCTCATATTCAGAGTCTGCTTTTTGGAGGCAGGGATAGAGACAAAATGTTCACCCTGATGGTTCTTAGTCCTCATGCATTTTCTTGAAGGGCTGCCCCTGGCAAACGTGACCCAGTTTTAGGTATCAGTCTGTTCTTTGTGTTTGACTTGCACGTGCTCATCCTGCCCCTCACCTTCTTTTTCTCGGATGTTGCATTGGTAGCATTCTGCGATCATGCTTTATTCTGCCTTTTTACCTGGAAATCTGGTCCCGAATCTAAAATACTTACTTTAATGCCTCCTGGAAGGAAGTTCCTTGATATTCTTTAACGAGCAATTGTTCCCGACGTGGGCAGCGTCCGTGAGCACTCAGACAGACGAGCCTGTCCGTCAGCCGCACACAGCGTATCTGCAGGCCCTAAGTGAGTATCTGAAATCAATAGGGAAGGAATCATGGTAATTAAATTATAGCACTTACATATAATTACACTTATGTAAAAAATATCCACCCTGACTCAGAGCTGCTCCTGAATATGATAGACATAAATCTTCATAAATGATCAGTTCTCCTTGGGGGTGGGGAGGGAAAGAGTGTTAATCTTTAAAATTATGCCAGGAAAAATTAGGATACTGGAACTGCTTCACTTCAGAGAAACCATCTGATTCAAACCCCAGCTTGAAACACACACTTTTCAGTAATTTTCTTCTTTGGAAATGAATTTTGATGGAATTCTTCCTGTGAATCTTTGCACCTAGGAAGGTGGTCTCCTGCTGGCTGGCTGGAGGACTGGAGTCTGCAGGTGCGGAGGTCAGGGCTGTGTCATCTGGTACACACGCGTGGCTTGGCACATGGTGAGCATGGTATCGATGAACTGATGCCGGTTCCAGAGGCTGATAGATGGAGCCAGGTAACTCTGAGGAGGGGGTCTGAGCCAAGACCCTCAGCGCATGTGAATGCTGTGCCACCTGCCTTAGACAGAGGGGTTCCCAGAGGCGGTAGGACCTCCTGATACATTCTGAGGGCCCCAGGTAGCACTGGTTTTCAAGAAGCCTGGCTACAGAGCTGGCTGGGGAGTCCCAGGTTGGAAAGGTGTCCCTCAGTCACCAGCTCCTTGGGTGGAGAGCAAACTGCAGGCGGGTGAGGTCAGAGGTAAACTGAGTACAGAGATGTCATGACTTCTCAGGGTGCTAATCTGTTCTTCGATGGTTATTGAAGAGCAGGGTCGCCAAGGAGAACCCCCGAAGGGATGGGAAAGAATCCGCAGGGCCTGGGGTCTTTGAGGTGGGGTGGGGAGGTCTAGGACTCAGCCTCTTTAGGAGGGAGCTGCTTACTAGTGCAGCCTGTTGCCACCTTGAGCTGTAGAGCTGAGCGGGCTTAAATGCAATCTGTCTGTCTCCCTCGAGGCAGGTTCAGCCAGCCTGAGCAGAATGAGGACCACCAGTCGGCCGCCACGTGTCCAGCCACGTGTCCAGGGGCAGCCCAATATGGGGGGCCAGTCAAGGGTGGTGTTCTCTGCAGGGGGAGCCACCATGTCCACAAGGGTGAAGAGGAGAAAAACATTTCCTCTGGGGACTGATGGAGGGAAAATCTGCTCAGACCCCCACAGACAGGAGGGCAGGGTACTTGCTTCTAACAGCTGGCGTCCAATCAAAGGAAAGGTGAGGAGAGCCAATTTGTGTGGCTCCGAACCGCTGAGTTGGGAACAGCCTTTCAGAGTGGCAGTTCTGTACGCAGTGGTGGCCGTTCCGGGGTGAGCTGGAGCCTGTGCCAGTGGGCGAGGGCAGGGCTAGGTCCCAGGACTCCCTGGGGGAGGGAGGGCCCTGCACTGGGAGAGCATGATCCGAAGTCAGCAGAGAGCCTCTCCCCGCTAACTCTGATGGCTTCATGTGATTCCCCTTCTTCTCTTTCCAAGCTTGCTTTTAAAAGCCTTTGTCGTATTTCCTTTGATTCTTGAGTCTACCCCCCACTTCCTGTCCATTAACTTATTGCTCAGAATTATTTATCTCTTTCTCTTCTCCAATTTTCACATACAAATCGTATTCCATTTCAGTGACTCTCAAGAGATTTGTTTTAATTAAATATTGGTGCAGATATTTTGATCAGCGAGTAGAGCCCAGAAGTAAGAATATTTACTGATTTTTGCCGGCTGGGAAGAACTGGATTAAAACTGGGAGATTTTGCTTGATGTGATGAGTCCAGAGTTTGGGCTTTCTGGTTTCTCTGTAACCTCTTCAGACCAATCAAGTCAGCGGACAAACGAGTGCAAGCGTGACTGGAATGTCTGGGACCTCGCTGGTGGACAGTACTCCTCAGTCCTTTCCAAACACGGCACAGCCAGGCTTGACCAGCCACCTTCCCAGCAGCTCCCTCTGTTCGCCTCTGGCTCTGTCCCATGGTGGTCACTTCACTTGGCTAATTACTCCTTTCACACTAATATCCACAAATATTTCATTTGATTAAATTTTCTTTTAATTAATTTTCATGTCCAATTGTATTGTCACCTGCTTTAATGATTTTTATTTATTTTTCAGTTGATACTTTAAAACAAACACTTACTGAGCATGAGCTCCAGGCCAGCCCGCTGTGGCCACTTGGCTGAGGGAGACACGGCGCTCAGAGCTCACTCACACATGCACAAACTAACCAACAAGTGGTCAGCAGCTGGTGGACGCTGAGACTGGTGCATAGAGTCCACTGGACTGAGCCAGCTTTGTCACACTGGGCCCCACTGGAAGGTGATTCCAAGGTGCAAGTCTGGTTGTCACTGTGCCTGGTGATTTCACGATTGTACTCTGGGCTGCGGTGCTGCCATGTGAGCTGGCACACAGTTCCATGAGATACTGCCCTTGATGGCTGGCAAATGGCAGCTCAAGTTTCTACAGTTATTTAGAGGGTTGTGTTCCTACTGGCTGGTTTTATTGGACCCAGTTAATTGGGGAGGGAGACTTATGGTCAGGTCTGTTTTCCTGCTGGAATTATCCTGTGCCCATTTCCTTGTACATCTTTGTTCAAATCATCTCAAGTAGGAAACATACACAATTTCTTATTTATTCATCTATTTAAAATAAATTTTAGTGGCCATATTTAAGGTGTACAACTCGATGTCACGGGATATGTATTTTAGTGAAAAGATAAGTGTTGTAAAGTAGATCAGCATATCCAACATCTCACGTGGTTACCCATTTGTTTCATTAGTTTTTGTGGCAAGAACAGGTAAAATCAACTAATTTGTCATGGAGTCCGTCTGCAGCTCGAATCCTTTTTGCCTACCGCTTCCCATTGTTTGTGGTTTCTAGTGTGTTCATCCTACAATCTGCTGCTTTGTGCCCTCCGGCCCACTTCTCCCTATTTCCTCCCCTCTCCCTCCCTCCTGGCCACTGCTGGGTCCTCTCACTTTGTGTATTGGAACTTATTTTCAGATTCCACATAGAAATGAGACGGTGCAGCATCTTTCTTTCTGTGTGGGCTTATTCACATACATAACACGACTCATCCATGTTGTGCAAAAGGCAACGTCCTTCCTGAGGCTGAACGTATCCCCTGGAATCCAGACCACTGTCCTTTGTCCCCTGTCCACTGGCAGGCCCTTGGCTCCTCTGCCTCTGCTGTTGTGAACAGTGTTGTGATAACAGCAGTACAGATCTTTACAGGGCGGCGGTTGGTTTCTCTTGTGTATGTGTCCAGAAGGGGGACCACTGGGTGAGATGGCAGTTGTATTTTCAGTTTCTTTAGAAATCTCCATGAAGTTTTCCATGGTGCCTGTTCCAATCTACATTCACACCAGCAGTTTACAGAAGTTCCCTTCTCTCCACATCCTTGCCAACATTTGTTATCTTGTGACCTTTTGATAATAGCTATCCTAATGGGAATGAGGAGGCATCTCGTGGTGGGTCTGATTTGCATTTTCCTGATTATTAACGATGTGGAGCACCTTTGCATACACCTGTTGGCCATTTTGGTGTCTTCTCTGAAGAAACATCTACCCGGGTCTTTGGCATCTTTGTTCTCAGCATCTTGTGCAGGGCACATATGCACTCTCTTTCTATTTTTGTAATTCTGATACATGTTTGGAAAAAAATGATGTATAAAACCAGAGAGTTGTGACTTCAGTTGGAGTGTCATGTTTTAAAAAACTATTATTGTGGAAAAGAAAACCAAGCACATAAGAGGTGAAGCTGTTAACAGATGCACATCGCACATGTCCAATCCCAGCCTCTGGGTCTGCAGCCAAGAAAAATGTCGTCAGGACCTTCTACCAACTTGCCCAGAGACAAAGAGAAACATCATCACGTAAGCATTTCAGCCTTGACACTTCACAACCTTCTAACCTGGGCTGAAGGAACTTGAATCCCTCCTACAAAGAGCAGGATTTCCTGCTGTTCTCTCCAAATCTTCCTAGTCCTGCTCTGTGTGGTGGGACTTGGACAGTGTGCGTATCCAGAGACCAACTTCAGTGCAAACAGACCCTTCACAATTCTCTTATGCCATAGAAACCCTGGCTTTCTCCAGGGATTGTTATTAATCATACTCATTTTAAAGATAATTTAGTTTTAATACATTGCCAATGCAATTCTCTAGGGTGCATAAAAAGTCATCTATCTTGTGCACATCTGCTTGGTTCCATTTCCTGATCCTGGAGCAGCTAGTAATATTTCTGCTTTTAGCTAAGGGAAGTGACCCGAAGTAAAGATGTGTAAAGTACATCCTGCTCCGTGTTGTAACTTCCAAATGTCTTTGGGGTCACTGCTTAAAAATGGTGCCAGAGAGTAATGGCTGCATATCATAAGCATTAGGAGCCTTCCGTTTGTGTTTTATTTAGCTCTTACCTGGCTGGGGCTGCCAGGGCCCTCGTACCCTTCCCTGGGAGGATCGGTATTTCAGAGAACCAAAATAGCTTCTCTGAGAGACTCATAAAACTACAACTGTAAAAAGGGTCTGCTATTTAAGGCACTTAGCTGCTCACCCACCACCTTGGTATTTGCTTAGGTATGTGGAATAAAATTTATTGTGTCTAGAAAGCACCATTAATGCTTTAATATTAGACTGAGTCATGTGAAATTGCTTTCTTATATTTAAAAACTATCGTCCAATATTAGCCTAATACATAGGAATGCCTTTGTTTCTTATTCCCGAGCAACTTTTCCATAGAAATGGAAAATAATGCCTGCCAATACGAAGGATGCTACTGTTCCGATTTATGGAATGGCACATTCCCTTTGGTACCTTCCAGCTAGAAGCTGCCTTTGAAAATACACGATCAGAGTTGCTAGATTAGTTCAAGAATGATCTTGGGTAATTAAAGCAAAATAACATTTTCTCCCCCTCACAAACTAGAAGCACCGATGCATTATGGTAATTCAAGTATTCTACTTGCTCCATTTTATGATTTGTCTGTCAATTACAGGCTTCTCTGTAGATATAAGGAAAGAATTACTGTGAAGAGGAAAATCAAACATAACTACATTGAATACATGTGCTAATTGTAAGCGCCCCGGCTTCAGAACTGCTCCCTGAGAGGTTGGGACATCTAGAGAGGAATCCTGTTTATCCTGTCCCTCTTGAAGGATTCTAGGGATTGGAGTGTGGGGTCCCAATCAGCGTGCTGCACTTGGGTTTGATGAATTCACGAGGCACTAGGATGTAAAGGCATTCAGGTAAAATTAAAAGGTAAAAGAGCAGCACTGGCTGGAGTTTAGGAACGCAAGACTGCCTCACACTCCTCCACCAAGGAGACTTCCCTGGAAATGAAGTGAGGCTCGTTGGCAGAAAGTGTATCAGTGAAACTAAGAAGGCAGCTGTGCTGTCCAGCCCTTGGAGGTGCGAGGGTGGAGAGGTGTGTGCAGACAGGCGTGTGGCTTGGAGGAAGGGCACAGTGCAGGAGGAGAGAGCAGAGGTCGAGGGTGGACGGAGGGAGCTGGGCACGGTGGGTGCTCACAGTGAGAGGGCAGAGGAGCGCCCTGGGGACACCAGGCAGGGCGGCTGGCACCCGACTTCCTGTGGCTGGTGCAGGCGGGGGAGAAAGCACGGGCTGCCTTCATGGGGAGCTGACCAGGTGAAGCGCACCTGCTGCAGACATGGCACGTGGTCCCAAGCGGTGTCTTTTGTATGTGAAATAGCAGTATTTCTATTAAAATGACTAACTAGCAATTAGGAATGAAATTATTGTATCTGGTTTGCTTAGCTAAAAGTCTTAATCAGAGCCACAAGAGTCTGTCATCAGAGTTGAGCATCGGGATGTTTCAGATCTCAGCGAGCCTCGACGGTGGAGAGATTCCGGGGCATTCTCTATCACCCCATCCCGAGGATTGTGAAGTCTGCTCAATGGTTGGAAAAGAGGCCAAGGCTTAGGTCTGGACTCCTTCAAGTGGAGGACCTAAAATCTGACCTTTTCCGTTAGATCTCTTTTCTGATGATAATTACCAAGGACCTGAAGGTCCCTCCCGGCACCTGCCACCCCTGTGCCACTTCAAATTTGGGCCATGACATTGTCCTGGAATCCCTGAAGTTCTGGTGAGTTTACTCTGCATACTGAACCTCATGATGGCGTGATGCAGGAGAATCTTTGTGAACACTTGCGTAGTCCTAGGGATAGGGCAGCCCCCCACATTCATAAAATGACCATTTCAATTTATTTTGAAGAAACTATCAGAAGTTATCCACAATCTATTCTAATTCATTAAAATGCTTACTGTTTCTACTTAGAAGCTCTCTCTGAGCTGATGGATCCCTCGTTTAGGATGGTCTGTGCTCACTGGAAAATCTGCAGCCTCTCCAGGTATGCCACTTGGGGTGGAGTATGGCTAGCTCCTTAAACTGTGTTTATAAATTGTGTTCATTGAGTTATGATTAGTAGTAGCTGCTCACGATATCAATGAGGCCATTAAATATGTAGATGATAACTAACAGCAATATCAAGGCCATCACGTGGCACTGCGGAAGCGGCACACTCATCCTCAGGCCACATGGAGCGGAGCCAGCCCTGGTTAGGGAACACGGCACCCAGCACAGAGGGTGCATGGACTTGCTTATGAGATGGCAACAGGAAGCCTGAGATTTGTTTTCTTAAGAAGTTGGGGAGCAGTGCACCGAGCTCCTATTTGACAGCAGAGTGGAGTTTGGGAAATCTGAACAGTGCGTTTAGTGAGAGTAGGGAAAGACCTGCTACCTTGTTTAAAATGATAATCTGTCACCATTTCCTGATAGAGCTGCCTCTGTCTTTTCCCACTTAGTGTCTATGAGCAGAGAAACATGGACTCCCAAACCTACTCAAGAACAAACCGGTAGACAATTTACAGACAGCATCTTGGACAATGTTTTCCTGGCCCCCTGCCCTGGGACTGGAGGAAAGAGCACAGGCAATGGTCAGTCCCAGCTGATGGGATCCATGGGCCCAGCTGATCAGGCTGAAAACAGAGCTCTTCACCCAGATGGGCAAGTGTGGGCCACTGGGCAGGTCTGCATAGATCATTCCTTTGGGGTAAATTAAACCATGTAATCATAGGAAAAGAGAAAAGGGATATCCTGAGCACCAAGAGAAACAGCAGTGAAAAAGTACATTTCTTCTAAGAAAACAAGTAAATTTTAGGAAACACTTGGTATCTTTTCAGTCCAAATGCACAATACTAGGATGACATTTATACCACGGTCAGTAAACATCCGAACTGACATCCAAAACTTGAACGATTAGCATGGAGAATAAATTCCAGAAGCTTTTCAAGACAAGAAATCATGGGGAGAGAAAAGTACTACATGGGACAGGCTCAGATGTGACAGGATGTCCAGGGACAGCATCCTGAGGAAATAGAGGAAATCGAAGGCGAGGACCGTGAAGGGCACAGGCAGGAAGACCCCTGGGACCCAGAGGCCCCTGCAAGGTGCTCTGCTCCCACAGACGAGGCGAGGACTGGGAGAAACTGGAATAAAGCATCAGAATGGAAGGCACAGGCCACAGTGAGCAAAAGATGAAAAGACAAATAAATTGAAGAAACACTTTAACAATTTCTGATAACCTCAGAGATAAGAGAAGCTGTTCTATGTATGGAACAGGGTGTTGTAAAGCAAGGTATCTGAGGTCATAAGAACCCTAATGAAATTTTAAAATATGATCACAGTAACCAAGAACACAAGGTAGGGCTGAAATGTAACACCAGTAAAATCTCCACAGAGCGCAGCAAACACACACCCAGGGGACACTAGGAGAGAGAAGATGGGACAAGGAGGTCCCGGCACGGTCCTCTGTTGTCCCAGGAAGCCTTCACTTCCAGAATGAAGTTCCAGTGGAAAACTGAAAGATTTGGACAAAAATAAACCCGAAAATGCAAGAGAAAGTCTCTGGATTTGAGGTCCTGGATTTTCATAGTGGGCAAAAACCATCTTACACCAAATTCAGAGAAACAGGGGCAAAGTAAAGGTCTTACACAATCACCTAGGGGAAAGGGCGATCCACAGAACCGGCACTAAGAGCAGCGTGGGACATGTCCATGTCACCTGGGCTACTAAGGACAGTGGACAGATACAGTCAAGATTTCTGGGAAAATTACCTCGACAGATTCTTTGCTCATTAAACATTTTAAATGATGAAATATTACAAAATATATCACAATGGACTCAAAAACATTCATCATTTAAATAAAGTAATAATGCTTTAAAATGCCAACTTAAGATGTTAAATGTGAACTAAGAAATTAAGTGAAATGATGCTGAAGTCAAAAGGTTTTATCAGTGAGGGCTTCTAAGCCCCCAAGAAATGAAAAACTTTACATGTATGTATTTTCATAGTTTAGATAAACAGGATATGTACTTTGTTTTCTAAACCTAGCAAATCATTCACATCAGTTGAACATTTAAAAATTAAAAACAAAATTGAAATAATTAAATAATGTTCTCACTAGAAATATAGATTAACAAGTTCTACATTAAGCTTTAAAAATAAAATTAAGCAATATCTTTTATTAAGAATCATTCTTAACCAAGCAGAGTTTATTCAAAGAATATAGGAAACTTTAACAGAAGTTAAAAATTCCAAATGCTCAGGCTGTTACTGTGGCTAGAGCTCTGGTCATGGACCAGAGTCAGTGGCACACACTTCGAAATCTTTAGGATTATGTGCAAAAGAACACCAGACTCATGAAAAGACTCATGGGAAGATTCATGGGAAGGTGGAGGTAACCCATTTGGACCTAGACTCAGAGACTATAAAGGATGTGAATTGGGTGGCATTCAGAACCGGATTGAAATTTCTACTTCACTTGGGTCAGCAACCTGCACTTAACTAAACACCTCTCTATTTTCAACCCAGCACTCATACTGCCCCCAGTGAAGATTTAACTGGATAAATTTCACTGCATTCTACAGAGCATTTCATTCAGTGGAGTTATGGCAAACCGCTCCAAAACCTGGGCTCCCTTGTGCCCCATTGTGATAGTCATTGCTGTGACTAAAAAAACCCAAAGAAGACAACTTAGGAAAAGTTTATTGGGGGCTCACAGTTCCAGAGGTCTCCGTCCATACTTGGCCACTCCATTGCCTGGGTCCTGGTGGAAAGGAGTGATGGAGGAAAGTTGCTCCACTGTGGCTGCCGGGGGGGCAGGGTCTGGAGAAGATGAGACCCCCAGTGACCCCCCTCCCGGCACATGCACCTGCCTGCACTCAACACGCAGGGCGTTTAAATGAGGAGTGGCTCTTTGGTCCCAGCCTTCACAATCTGAGCATTCCACCTCCAAACAGTCCTGCATAAACACAGGGTTCAGGGGACACCCCACATCCAGACTACAATACCCACCTTTGTCTGTGTGCTCTGGCTTAGGCTGAAACTCCACCTGCAAGGCTCAGAGCGAGGGGGAAAACAAATTTTGCTACAATTTTGCATTCAACGATACATAGGAAACGTTTTTATGGGACAATAATAGCAGCTTAAATTAGTGAAAAAGGAAGAATATTAAATAATTGTGAGTGTAAGTGCATATGTGTACTTAGAATCACATGCTGTGGCCCAGTTTATCAATTTACCCAGGGGGGGGATTAGAAAATTCGTGGTTGAAGACAAGCCTGATTTCTTTGCACCTTATTTGGGGCACACTAGACTGCTGTCTACCCAATCTGTCTTCTGAGCATTTTTGAAAGAATAAGCAGACAGAATTCCTAACCAAAAGGGTTCAAGGAGGGTGCTTTAGTCAGCTCGTTCACTGCGGTGACCAAAAAGACCTAACAAGGACAATTTTAAGGAAGAAGAGTTTATCTCGGGGGCTCCTGGTTTCAGAGGTCTCGGTCCACAGATGGCCAGCTCCATTTCTTGAGATTGAGGTGAGGCAGAGCATCATGGAGGAAGAGTGTGGCCGAGGAAAGCTGGGAACACGAACCAGGGAGCAGAGAGAAACAGCTCCACTCCACAGGACAAAACAGGGGTCCAAAGGCAGGCCCCAGGGACCCTCCTCTGGCAGCCACACTCGACCTGCACACAGTGCAGAGGGTCAACCCTTCATCAGGTCAAGGCGTCATGATCCCACCATTTCATCTCTACACGTTCCTGCATCGTCTCACACATGAACTTCTGGGGGACACCTCACGTCTAGACCACGACGGGGGACATACTACGACCTTTTGTCCGCAGAGAAGAGGAAGTCTACTTTCGGGAAAAAGAGCTTTCGATGCTCCTTGCTTTGTGCTACAAGTCAGCCGTCTTGTGTTCTTGGGAGGATATGAAATCCCTGCCTGGCGTTGCCAGACCCCCACCCAACCAGGGATCCTTGCAACCCCCTTCCGTAACAAGATTAAAGGTTCAGCAATAAAGAATCGGTTAAACACATTACCAGATATGCTAATATTGCAAGCATTGAAAATCTTATTTAGAAAAGAAAACTATGTTTTAAGCAATGTTTATTTCATTAATTTCCAATCATGATGGCACAGTTCCCGACGGGGGACATGTTACAGGCTGGGGTGGGGGAAGGTCATGTTGTGGAGTATGAAAAAAAATCTGCAATGTTTGGTGCTTATATTTGTAAATTAAAATAAATGCCCACTGTTTTTCTAGTGTAAAGTAAAAGTGGTAAAGCTCGTGAAGCTGCATGAACAATGGATCTAACGTCAGACTTCTCCACTGAGATGGACCGTCACCAAGGAGAACACAATCTTAATGCTCCTCAGAAAGGGAGTTCAGCAGTGAAAGTAGCTCCAGTTAAATGAACTACAAAACACTTCTGAATATAAAGTCACAGAAAATGAAGACTGAAATAATATTAAAACTAAATATTCGGTGTAACTGTACAGTACTTATTAATGTATGTCCATATGCACAATAACTAGAGAAAAAAGTGAAGGGAAACCCCTAAATATCAGACTTCTTATCTCATGACCTTGGACCTAGGAGTTGCTTCCCTTTAATGCAGTTTTCATAGTTTTCTAAAATAACATATGACACTTACAATAAAACACTAATTAAATCCTACCATTCTGATCTGCTCATGAGGGCCCACACCTGCAGTCAGGGGAGAGGGGCTGAGTCGGGGCAAGTGCCCCTGTGCGACTTGCTCAAGCCCAGGAAGGGCTGCACCTGCCCAGGTAGGGCCCACCTGCCTCGCCCCCTCCTGCCTCCTCTGTCGCTGACTCTGCACTCACCCTTGGCTTGCCGCTAGATCTCCCGCTCACCCAAATCCACGCCTCTCTTGGAATATGGATGCATTCTAACTGGTCTTCCTAGTTCTCCCCTCATGCCAAGTCTCTTTTACCTTCATCATCAAGAAAAGACTTGTAGAGAGTTCCAGAAGGAAGGCTTTATGAGCTTCCAGAGCCCGGCCTCCTGAGGGCCAAGCACACAACAGGAGCTCCAGCCCTCCTTCCTGGACAAGGGTGTGTCTAGGGAAAGCCTCTCTTTCAGGCCACTTCCCAGTCTGCAGTGGTTCTGTGCATTGTAGACACACTTCTCTCGCTTCCTTGATGCCAATGAGAACAATGAGATTTCCACCCCTTGCGCTACCTCTGAGTTCCGCTTCTAGCCACCTGCTCAGAGTCCTCCCTGCCCCCATGTGCCCCTCTCTCGTCCAAAGGGAGTGTGTGACTGCCAGCTCAGGGCCCCCGGGAAGGTTCTGGACGGCAGCCACTCAGGGGAGAACCAAGTTCTGCCATAAAGTGGATCAGAGCCAGGTGGCCCAGCCACGCTGAGGGAGGATCTCCAGGGGGCCCCTCTGCCCTCCCGTGCTGTCCCTCTCGCTCCCCTCCTTCCGTGCTCAGCCCCGATCCTCTTCTCTATCTGTTGTCATTCCCTGGTGACCACAGCCTGCCGTGGCTTCAACCCAGCCTGTGTCCCCAGATTCCCTACATCCGTCCTGCCCAGGCCCCCTGCTGTGCTCCAGACCCACAGGGCATCCAGCCACATCTGCACGCAAAGGTGTGGGGATGCAGCGTCCACAGCGGTCTACCTTCTTCCTGCTGGCCCAACACAGACTCCCTCATTCCAAGCTCCCAGGCAGATGCCTTGCGACACTCGTGACTTCTGCTAGGATCCCGCTGCCAAGCTTTCTTCAAAGCCTGTCCTGTGTCCTCCTGTGGGGCCCCCACGAGGCAGAGGGAAGCATGGCTGCCCCTCCACCTCCTTCCCTTTAGTCCCCTTGACACAGAAGCCAGACCTTCTTGCAAATTTAAGTCACGCCCTCGTGACGGTCCCAACATCCTCCATGACCTGACCCTGTACCTTTCTTCCTGTCCCTCTTTGTCCACTCTTCCGCTTCCCTCCTCTGTGACCATGTGGCCGCTGTGTCCTCTGACTGGAAGACCCTCCCTCCAGCTTCCTCCAGTCGGGTCACCCCCACCCTGTGATGTGCTCCTTCCTCCTTCCTCCAGGTCCCCCTCCTGTACCACAGCTTTCCCCAGAGCATCTCCTCCTGCAGACACAGCCGGGCTGTAGGATGCGGTGTTATCTACCGACTGCTTGCGGGCTCCCCGGCTCCACCAAGACAGGCTTTCCTCGCTTGGTTTGGTTCGGCTTTCTCCCTGACAAATCCCAAAGCCCTAGAACCAAGAGTGCCTGCCTATTTGTGGGTACCTCATATCTGCTCAGTGAATGAATGGATCCTCTGTGGCTAAGATCTCTATTTTAGGCAACTACATCTTAATCACTTTAAGTGTGAAATTTACAGAAAGGAGAAATCTTAAGACCTGAAGACAGCCTGCCCCATGTGCATGAACCTGAGATTCAGAGACAATGTTCCTTGTGGAAATAGGATGTTTTAAGGCTCAGAAGGAAGAGCCACCCAGCAGGACATCATAAAGGTTTGGCCACCGAGTCTACGAGAGGGACAAGTGACGACTGTTGCCTGGGACTGTGTGCATTAGACCGTGTACACTGAACCACGGCTTGAGAAAAGTGAACGGAGGTCATAGCCATGGACTAGCCTCAGACACTGCTCTGCACATGGAGTGGCGGGTCGGGCTGTGCTCTGTGCTCTACCGTGGATCACATTACAGGTCTCGTAAAGCTGGGTACATCTTCCTTCCTTCCTCTTACCTCCATTGCCTATCTTCATTATAAAACCACTATTGTTGTGTCTCAATTCAGCCTTTGAGATGTGAGAGCAGAGGGAGCAGATGGACTTACCAACAGCAGGGTCTGTATTCTAGAGCCTGCTGGAGCGACCAGGCCACACAACAAACATTCTTATCCTTACAGTAGAACCCTGATAATGGGGACCAAGCCACTGTGCCAACATCGTGGTCGCTGTTGGGACCCTCGTCAGGTGGGCTGACACTGACTTGTAGTTAAACTTTTTACTTTTGTTCCAGTTATTTATCAGAAGACACTAAAACCATCACCTGAGAACGTGCTGCTCCTGAACAGGCATGACCAGCTGCATGCAGAGCAAAGTGATGTGTGCGAGCCTGAGGTCAGGCAGGACCTCAGCCAGATTGCTAGAATGAGGCTCCTGTGAGCACTGATTCCATTCTGGCTGCAGTTTGCTGCAGGTCCCTCCTGATGGCCCTTCTGCCTGCTGTTCCTGCAAGCAGCTTTGTGGCTTCCATGCCTCCTGGGGCCACTGCAGGGAGGCAGAGGCCTCATCTTCTTCCACAGGCAAACAAATATTAGCGGCCCTGCCGTGGTTTGAGCCTGCTCAGAAGGTCGCAGTTGGAGTGACTACAGCTCTCCGACCAGCACATCCCAGGTGGATCTGTGGCTGACGCTGTATGGTCGAGACATCTCACATGATTCTGGTGTTTGCCAGCTAGCAGCGTCGTTCCAGATGGCAAAGCAGAAACGGCATGAGAAACGTCCTCCCAGAACTCACTCTGTGAAAGGGCTCTGTCAGCCCCGTCACCGAGGCTCCAAGATGCCCCAACATGCCAGTTCTAGCGAACACAAATGACATCCCGCGCCGCATTGTCAAGGAAGTCCAGATGTTAAAGCATGTTACTCAGCAAATGGCTGGTGGCTATTAGTGCCATTATGGGTCTCTTGCAAAAGTAAGAATTCTCACCTTTGGAAACAGTGGGCACTTCTTCCCTAGGATCTGCATCTTAATAGTAGGTGGATATCCAGAGCAATAGAAGTGTGAAGGTCTCAGTTGTTAACAGGAAAATGGAACTGCTTAAATTTGATTACCTTGTTTAATGAAGTGTCACATTTATTTACAAGATGACATGATGAATCATGTTCTGGCTACCATAAATCACCTGATAAAAATGGATCAATGGTTCAGTTATGTGATACATGGGCAAATTCAAGTTGAAGAGATTTGAACTTATTCTAATATTTCCCATTCTTAAAAAAAAAAAAAAAAGCTATTTTGAGATTACCCCAGGAATTAAACTTGATGACTGCTTCCTGTGTCTTCCACATTCTTCGGTATGTGAGACTCTAATACAAGCTGGGCCTCAGTCTGCATCTTGCAGTGCCTGGAAGTCTCCTTCCACCCTCTCATCCTGCAACTGCAAGCACAGCTCCTGTGCTGCACATGCAAACAGGCTCCCCGGCCGCTGCAGAGAAGGTGCAAAACCACCCTGGTGCTGACAGTAAGACAGAATTGCCAGGGGCACCTGCTATCTTGTCTCAGCTTTGTATTTGATTATTATTATTTTTTTATCTTCTTGGAAGAAAATCATGCGGAACCCCTAAAATCACAGGGTGAATGATGGAGTGAATCCAAGTCACATTTGCCCCATTCACCAGCAGGAGCGAGCATCTGATGTGGAGGAAGAGCCATTGTGGACAGAGAGGACAAGACTGAGTCGGAGATGCTGCCTGCTATCCCCTGTGATGGCCTGCTGTTTCTTCCATGGCCACAGCCGGGGTACAGGGGGAAGGCACCTCATGTGTGACCCTGGCTGGGGTCTGAGTGTGCACTTTCCAGCTGTGTCACATACACTAAACGTCGTGGGTCTTGCGGGTAGATTGGGGTGGGGGAAGGGGCACTGTTCTCACCGGCCCAAGCTAACGGGCTGTTGTGCACCGCAGAGCAACTGTGTGGACTCACGCTTCTGCAGACAGACCTCTTCTGAAATCAGGAAAGACATCCTGCACAAAGATGAGGGAGGAAAAGTGGCCAAAACATGTTCCTTAGTCACCACTCTTTGCCTCCATCCACAGCACGGCTAATGGCCAATGTCTGGTGCTTTGCAGTCTCTTCTCCCCAGCAGGCTAGACTTGGATCCCCAGGTATAGTCAGCGGACAGAGGTGTGGGCCACAGATCTCGGATTCACAGTCTCACTGTACTGTTTACTAATTGTGTGGCCTGGTCAAAGATGAGCGTTGCCATCTATAAATGGGGAATACCCACACCTGAAGCTCCAAGACCACCCTGAAGGTTAGCAGATGAGGAACCATGGTGGCCGATACCCCAGTCACCGGACAGCCCGGCCCTCTCTTCTTCCCGCTTGGCATCTCTTTGCCAGAGCCCCAGCTGAGCCCACCGCAACACACTAGTAAATCACTCACACCCATTCTTATGTAAAATGTCCACGCTATCCTGAAAACTATTCCTTAGGAATCCTGACTGTAGAGCTTTGAGTTTATTTAGAGTTTGGCTCATGGTCACTATGATTAGCTTTCTAATCACAGTGACCAAAAGACCTGAGGAGAACGTGTAGAGGAGGACAAGTTTACTTGGCTTCCGTTTCAGAGGTCTCAGCCCACAGATGGCCAGCTCCGCAGCCCTGGGTTGGAGGTGAGGCGGAACATCAAGGGTACAGAGGAAAGCAGCTCAGGACGCGGCACCAGGAAAGAGAGACAGCTCTGTTCCCAGGGAACAAAACATGTACACCTAAGCCACACACCAAGGGGGCGCCTCCTCCAGCTGACCCCACCTGTCCACAGTCTACCACCAGTGAATCCCTGTCAGGGGATTAATGCGCTGATCAGGTTATGGCCCTGTGACCCATTCATTTCAACTCCGAACTTCCTTGCATTGTCGCCCACCTGAGCTTTTGGGGTACACCTCATACCTAAACCGCAACAGGCAGCACTTAAATCCAAGTCTCCAAGAAAGTAGTTTCCAGGGGTCTTTATTTCAGTCACAAACAGCAAATATGGACTTTTTTTTTTTCTTTTTTTAAAAGAATTTTCTCGCCAGGCAAACAAGAAACCTAAAACTTAGAGCCCTGGGTCCAGATTGGTGTGCATGTGTGTGTGTGTGGGGGGTATCCAGATTGGCAGGGGGGCGGGAGGATGGTGGGGAGTAGGGGGGTGGGGAGTGGGGGGGGTGCGGAGTGGGGGTGGGGTGGGGTGGGGTTAAGGTATCTTGGCTTTTCAAATAGGACCCAAACTTACATTTCAAGTAGCAAGTTGAGTAGGGACTTGGTGGAAGGAGCCACTGGGAAGAATTGGTGCCTACCAATTTTCTTAAGGTTGAAAAATCTGAATGCTGTGGATATATTAATAATAACAATACTAAAAGGAGCTCACTTCAATCTCAGACTCTGGAATCCCCGAGCAGGTGCAGGGCGGAGGGTCAGGTCCACCCTGACATGCCCCAGGAGCGCAGCGCCCACCATGCTCCTGGGAGGCCGACTCCCGAGCCAGAGCGCGGCATGCCCACTGCACCACCCAGCCCCATGGTGCGTGCACAGGTAGGACGCACTTTTTTCTGTAACAACCAGAGCCTTGGAGGCTTTTCTGGAGTTTTGATAACTGTGACTCAACCACGCGCTGAGGTCTAGGAGCCTGTGCTGGCCCCTAGGAGAGCCCAGTGGACTGGGGCTGCTAGGAGTCACCCAGACCCCAGCCTGGCGCCCCGCGGACCCTGCGCAGCAGCTCCCCTCTGCAGCCCTCCCCTGCTCTGTCGCTCGCCCGGCAGGTTGCGGGCACCAGTGGCAGCGCTGACCGGGAGGGCCTCCCTCACGAGCAGCTCCCAGGGTGGCTGGAGCCCAGGTGGGGGCGGGGGCAGAGGGGACCTGCGCACTGCCTCCTCTGCAGCAGCGCCGCTTGAGTGACAGGTGTACTGATGCCACATCAGCTGCCAATATGTTGCGAGACCTCGGTAACAGTCGCTCCTCTCCAGGGAGCAGTCCGCTCCGTTCTTCACTACCAGACGTGAAAGAAATCATTCCAGGTGCCAGAAGAGGATCTGATAAAAGAAAACATCTCAGCTTCTGGCGTTGGAGTTTGCCTTGGAGCAATACCTTTGATATATTTTTTTTTTCAAATCTCTTTCTTTATGTTTACAATTAGTCCATGATCATCTACGATCTTTTGGCCTATAGGGTACCAGTAGAAAAGAATCAGTTTCTTTCTTTTAAAAACATTTTTAAAAAAATTTACTTGAGTGTCCTGTATAAGGGCATTTGCATAGCACTTCAGGTTTCCCTAGGACTTCCCACCACAACCACTGCTACCTCACTGGATCCTCACCCCACACATGTGCAGTGAATATTATAAGATCATCTTCCAGGATGGATGGTACCAAGCTTTAACAACTGGACAAGGGACGTTGAAGTCAGAATTACTCCCAGAAAATTTCTTGCAACCCTTCCGGAGAAATTCCCATAACACCTGGCCTGCCAGTTGAGACCTGACAGAAATGGTTTCTTACTTTCTGAGGAGGCATTGTCCACAGTCACTGAGGAAGTTGTGAGGACACAGAACTCAGGAAGCCCCTTTTCTGTTTTCTTTTACATCTGGGGAAACTGGGGTGGAGTCCCAAACTCGCTATGCACTAACATGCGAATTTCTGAGTTTGATTCATCACTCCCTATAAAATTGGCATGTGACCAGTTTAAGGTTGGGATTCCTTACTGCACTGTTACTGAATCAAAGGTGAACTGAGCAAAAGAAGTTTTTTGGTGAGTGTAGACGAACCCCACTCTGCCTCCTTCCTCTGGTCCCTCCCTGGGTTCCTTATAAACTAGGGCCTTGGCTCTGTCAGGCATCCAAAGCTAGGTGCACATCTGGGTGCTCCTTGCAGAATATGCAGTGACCCATTTAATTAAGTGTCCCCAAAGGAATTCACGTCCTCGTCAGCTTGGTGGCTCCTGAGAGGATGTTTTCCTTATTCTCTCCGCCACCCCACCCCAGGGCTGAGCTTGCTCTCCTCTATGGCCCTGGTCTGTGTAGACAAAGCAGCTGAGCTCAGTCAGCAGGAAGGCTGCCACCTGGGGAGGAGTTAGGAGGGGTGGCTCTGCCTGGAGCCTCCCCAGGGCCAAGCCCACCGTGGCCAAGGAAGTCCCCACAAAGAGAGGGTGGGATCTGCTGTTGCACAAGTTCTACCCACACATTTGCCTCTGCTTCTCCCAAGATGGATTTCGATTTCATCCCTCTGTTCGGCCGTGCAGCGGTTCTGCGGAGCAGGCAGGGATGGTGTGGATGCCCCATGGGGACAGTGAAGATGGGCCTTGCTGGCTTTCCCTGGATTATCTACTGTCCCATTTTCAGCCAACATCCTTATAACCTGTCATTATTGGAGTGAAAAGACTTTAAAAATTAAACATAAAACAATAATGCTTAAAAATATGTTCCATCTAAGGGAGCTAGTGGAGGACGGTGACCCAGAGCAGATACCTCTTGGATGACTGGTAAACAGACATCTCTGTTCCTCAGTTTCTGTTTGGAATCTGGGCACAACAGTGGCACCCACTCAGAGGAGCTTCAAGTAGCTTGAATCCCTGCCCACGCTGTGTCGTTGCCATGGGCCTGGTATGCAGGGACTTTTCTCTAGAAAGTTGTTCCTGTGACTTTGGGTGGTGACCTTCCTGGTATCACTGAGACCAGAAAAACCTGGACAATGTGGACACTAGTGGAGCAGGCCACGCAGGGTCCGTGTGACCTCACCTGGAGCCACTGCAGGGGTCCAGGCTGGAGTTCCTATCCCCCGGGTGAGTAGCTCTCACATTTTGATTCAAAAGAATTATTATATAAAGGAAACACGTTATGTAGGGGAGAAGTAGCTCTAATTCTAAGTGGTACACTTTTATATTTTTAGATTTTTGCCGCTTTACGTCATTCTCCCCTCAGGTTGATTATTATGGCAAAATTCCAGTTTTGCATACCCTATTGCTTTTATTTAATTAAAAGAAAAAGAAACCATAAAGTGCAAATGATCCTTCCTTCCTTTCTTTTTTTTCTACCCCCTGCTTACGCCTGCTGGAAACTTCCTTTCGCCAAGACCCACTTGGGAAATTTCCATTCCAGGAACTTTTTATGAAGTTGCAAGAGACAAATTAGGTGATTTGAATAAGTTAACATTGTGTTTGCTCCTTTGAAGATCACAATACAGACCTTAAGTAATGAATGCTATTTGACTTGTGGGTATTGCAAAGCTTCAGTGGTAAAGATTTTGTAAAACACTTACAGATCCTTAATCAAGGGGACATTCAAGAACAGGCAATATGGTAAGGAACACTTAGCTGATAACAGACATGCACATCTAAATGAGAGTCTAAGTCATTTGTGAGGGACAACAGACTCCATAATATGAATGGAAATAGAATACATCATTATGAAGTGGCATAGCATTACTGGTGTAGTTCGCAAAATTAGACTTATTAGTACAGAGAATTTCAGTGAGACAGGACATATTGAGCTGGTTTTCAAAGTTGAATCTGCAGTACCCTTGCTCATCTTTGTGAATGTGACCACCCTGACCACTGCTAATGACTAGCAAGTTGCTTCTTTCTGAGGACAGGAAGATGTTGGTCAAGGGTCTTGGCTAATTCTCTTTTTCTTTGCTTGGCTGCGCTCCTGGTGGACACCCTCCAGACACAGATTCTTTCAGGGACGGGGGCCCCACCTGCATTAAGGAGAGATGGTTTCAAAGAGCACAATTTGGTCTAGGCTGAGTTTAAGAAGCCACGCCTCTCCTGCACTGGGACTGTGACACACTGACCTGAGGCCACTCAGTCTCCCCAGCATGCCTTCCATGGTCAATGCCCAGGGGTGGACTGATGGCCCTGGACCCACAGAGACATGGTGCTCATCCCTCTTCTGCTGTCTCCAGCAAGAGCATAGATGTGAGTTTGCCTGTTAATGACATTGTCACAACCACTGTGACAGGCACCAGGATGAGATGGAGAGACCTATGGGAGTCCAACCTGGGGTTTCCCTGGCCACCCAGGGGAGTGGGAGCAGAAAAGCGTCAGAGCCCGAGTGACTCCCTGTGATGACCTCCTGGTTGTGTATACCCATGGCAGTGGGGATGTTGGAGGGTCAGCAGGAACAGCCTGCTGCGGGCCAGGGACCCTGGAGCCTCCCACCCAGGTGGTCGTGGGCGGCCGTGGGTGACTGAGGTGGGTGTACCTGGGTTCCAGTGCCTAGATTGCCCTAACATGCTTCCATCTAACTTCAGCAAGAACCTGCATGCCAATCAGCCCTTCCCACTTTGTTGTTCCCAGGGCCCATCTTATATTAGAAGTGCACTGGACGCTGCATGGATGAGCCTCCCTGTTTCTGACCCTGGGCTGTCCGTGTAAGATTCTCCTCTCCTTCATTCCCACTCTCTTCCTGCAGTGGGAAGGGAGGCTCTCTCCCAGGGGAGCCTCTCCCACACAGCCCCACTCCTATGTGGATTTAGGGAGCAGGTGAGGGAACGGCAGGAGAGCCACAGAAAGCACCTGCGGATCCCCCAGGTGGGACCGTGAACAGGTGTGGGCTCTCTCCTGTCCTCGCAGCCCTGGGCACCTCAGCTGTACTGGTCCTCTCCTCCTCTCTGTCCCCACGGGCTCTGTTCTGCTCCCCCTCTCCCCTTCACCCCTGCTCTTCCTGGCCACACGCTGCCCGTCCAGTCTCCTGTAACCATCCCCCCCTCAAGGAGCAGTCGTGCCTTTAAAGATGGGCTGATTTATGGGAAGGAATAAACACAATCCGAAGGACAATGACAGACACATTGGCGGTGGAGGAAGCACCGAGGAGCCAAGCTGGGCAGGTCTTTGTGTGGCTGGGGACAGCTCCCTGGACCAGCAGCCACACGAACACTGGGGGCTCCTGTCTTTTCTCTCCCCCGCCTATATTTTTTCTTTATTTTTTCCTTTTCAAAACACAAATAGAAAGAACACAACCCGCAGCACAGGGCCTGGCTGTGTGTGTGCTGTGTTGGGCGCAGGGACGCGCATTGTGTGGGAGAGCGCCGGCCGCCATCGACAGGCTTTATTATTCTGAGCAGCACTCAATCAAATGTGGCCCTGCGAGCAGAGAGCGATGCCGGCGAATCGTCCTGGGGGCTTTTTTTCTGTGTGTGAGTGGTATCCATCTGTCAGCTGTCAACGCCAGTGAGAGATACACTGGCTGTCACTCCGCGTCAGCCGTGTCTGAGAAGCCTTTCAGCTGCTGCTAGGCACTCTGTCCTTACTGAAGGCCAACAGAGTCGCAGAGCCCACTGCGCCAGGCCAGTGCGGGAGGGAGTAGAGACCTCAGGGTTGCCCGAGGATAATAGTGTCCACCGTTGAAGACATAAGTACAAGCCGCGTTTGTTCCCTAAAACAGAAAAAAAGGCATTTAAAAAGAGACCTTTCAGAAGGTAATGTTACTACAGTTCGCTTCCAGAGAATCCTGCACGAGTTCTAGGGCCTGTGAAAACCATAACAGCAAAGAAAATTTATGTGCCCGTAAATGAATACATTCAAGGTAGAGATGGTGATACATATTTTTTAAATCAGCAGAATATAAAGAGGGCATATGTTTTATGTTCTCCCCTATATAAATTACATTACTACAAAGACTCTGCATATGCATAATCGTTTGTATAATGGAATATATATTTAATATGTGTTTGTAACACAAAAATGAACATCGTGAACACGGACATGCCTGTGCTCTAATAAAGCGGACGTGGAACCCGGGCTAATTCTGATATGGAGACACCCCATTCATCACGGCCCCGACTTCCACGGACATTCCACTGCGCTTATTTATAGGGTGACTTTCACTTAATTGAATTATTTTAAACTAACATGGTTCTGGTTTTGTGGTCTTTGTGCAGAAAGTTCTCCTTGTGACACTACATCAGCGAAACTGGTGGGCCCACAAAGCGCTCGTGGGTGTAGACAGGGAGGAGGGGGCGTGGGTGCTCCTCCTTCCACCTGCTCTCTGCTCACAGTGCTGGGACCCTTGTCTTCAGTGTCTTGACACAACCTTGTTTAAAGAAAAAGTTGGATGCTTTAGGCATACATATACGATAGATTCTTTTTTTTTTTTTTTAACACACAACACACACACACACACACACACACACACTCACACACACAAAAGACTAGGGCTCTTTTGGGAAAATGAAGAATTAGCCAATATTGGAGTCACTGAAGTAGAAAGAAAAGCTCGGGGTCAGGGAGGGACTTTTCAAGCTCCTGCTGATGGTGGTCACCTGGACTGGGCAGAGGAGAGGTAGAAGATAATAATCTGTGGCAAGAAGACGAGACCGAGCGCGTGGGCCATGCCGACTGTGGGGAGAAACCCTCTAATGCAGAGTGGCTATGCCTGCTGTACAAAATGCCCTCCTCAGTAATGGCCGGGAAGGGGCTGATCCAGGAGAAAGAAGATGAATTAACCATCCGTGCTCATCACTGGCCTGTACTTGACCAGGGGACCTGCCGGTAAGTACCAACCCAGGTCCTTGATTTCAAGAGACTGGGCAGGAAGACGGCAGGCACACGGGAAAGCCGAGGAGAGGTGGGAAGAGCCACATTCCATGAGGTTAGGGGAATCGGCAATGTCCTGCCTAGGGTTCTAGCTGAGTGGCTGGAACACAACACTCGTTGCAAACACTCACCAGGGGCTCATGAGGATGAACGAAGGGAGGAAGGCGTTTCAGCACATCTCTACTTGCTACTGCTGCTGCAGTCGAGCCCTCCCCAGGGGCTGCTTGTGGCTCCTCCATCTTCACGACCACCAGCTTGGCATCTGCAGACATCTCTGTCTCCCCCTCTGTTTTCAGCTCCTTCTCCCTGGACTCCCTTAGTCTTGCCCCCTTCTGACTTGGGCCCTCCCTCTCCCTTTCCTAAGCACCTTGTGATTAGATGGTGCCATCTCCCCATCTCCAAGCCCTTAGCACACACCTGGAGTCCCCTCTGACAGGTCACATGGGGTGGGCAGGGAGGTCATCCAGCCAGCCGCAGTCGGAGGAGGCTTTGGGACTAAGGTGGAGAGAGCAAATCATGTGACATCACTGGAGGAAGCTGATGGGCCTAGTTTGCCTGCATCGCAGGGGTCTGGAGAAAAGTGAGATCAGGCTACTACAGAAAGCAGCCTGGGTTCCAATTAGAGGCACGTTGAACTTCAGGCACAGAATCTGAGGGCTCCTGGATGCTGTTGGTCAGTTCAGGAAAGGGGAAACTCTCAGCAGGGACCCAACCAGGGTGAAGCAGAGCAGTCACAGCACTGGAGACCTGGGGAGCTGCCGTCTCTCGTGAGAGGTTGATGGACTTCCATTGGGAAAACTGACCCACAGATGGGGCTTAACTCTGGAGCCCAAGCCATGTCTAATGATCCTTTTTCTTCACCTCAACTTCCTTTGAATGAACAGTAAGATGATTTCAAAACAGGAAGATGGCACAGTACTTGGGGTGCCCCTGAAGAGGGGAGAACCAGGGTCCTGCAGAGGCCAGCATGGCTGTGCACCCTTCAACTGGCTCAAGACCAGTCTCCCTCACATTGGCGAGAACATGGAGCAGGACAGGAGCACCCCTGGTACCAGGGAGATGAACCAAGATCCCCCAGGCCCTGTGAACTCTGGATGCGTTGATTGTTACTTCGATTTTTAAAACCCCAGTGAGTCAAGAAGAAAACCCAGCAAGATGCACGGGTGAGGGACGCTGAGTGTGGCCGGGTGCTGCCTGGAGTGCTCCTGAACGGAGCTGTCAACCAAGACGGCGTGGGGCTGGCAGCCCAAGTTACCCAGGTCCAGGAAACCTGTGATCCGCAGGAGTAAATCTCTCTGAGCCAGCCCCCGAGGATGGAATGGACCACTCCGTGGCCACAGCTCAACAAGGGAAAATTGACAGGATCACAACAGATGGCCTTGTAAAAATCCTTCTTTCCTGGGGGGGACGAGGGAAATGGGCTTCCATGGAGATGGGGAGGAGCCGCGAGGGGTGAGGCTGGAGCTGGGGTGATTAGGAAGCCCAGGAGGCCCCCAGATCTTTATAAACTTCGTTATTCTCAAGGGCAGAGAGCACCCAGCCCCCCAGTTAATTGGATCTGGAGAAACCTGCTTCCCGCCAGGCGCTGAAGAGAACACTCACGGCGCCCGGGGAACGGAGAATTACAGCTTTGTGCTCACAGTTTGGAAGTCACTAGATTTCAGAGTGTTAAATGACTTCTTATTGCAAACACCACTTTCTGCCTCCCTCCCCCTCCCTCCCTCCCTGCTTTCCCACCTTGTTCTCGTCCTCCCTCTTTCCTCCCTTCCCTCCCTCCCTCCCTTCCTTCCTCCCTCCCTCCCTTCCTTCCTTCCATCTCCTCCCCACCCTTTACATTGCTGCTTGTGGAGCCAGTCCCCTGGAATCACATCCTCTCCTTGTGTCTCTGTTGGTCCAAGGGTCGTGTTTCCAACCTGCTGGAAGCAGATGACGGGGCCATACTCACAAGAGGTAGGTGCAGACGGGTTGGTGGGGATCGGGAACCCTCCGCTGGTAGGAGCCTGTTTCAGACCGTCTAGTCTCTGTGCCTGTGGACACAGTGCTGTTGAGATGGATGGGCATTTGGACACAGTTTAAATATGTTGCATGGAAAATATGAAATTCCCGTTGTCTTTGATTCATACAATAAAGCACAAATTTGTTAATTAGCAAGATGTACCTCACTGAGTACTCTTCTAATCATCTGAAGAATCTAAGCAGAAGGGGACAGTCAGAAAGTTTCAAATAGTCATAAATTATCATGTGATACAAGCTAGAGATGAAAAGGGAGCAAAATGTGTTTTGTGTATTGACATTTTTATTAGTAAAATATACCTAAAGGAACAAAATTGACGGGATAAAATTTTCCAAGCAGCAGTGGCACAATTACAGCTTGGAGATCCTGTCAAGCATCAGGAGACCATTAAGACCCAGTCCTCGTCTTTTTACACCAAAGAAACAGAGTCACAAAAACACCTTGTCAAGGTAAATTCCTTTCTGCTCCAGATACCCAGCGTCTAACGATTTTCTCCCTAGGAGAGGTAATAAAGAGAGCGCATTAGAATAACAATAATAACAACTCCTATGGCCATGAATTACTGCAGTCCTTTCCAAACTTCCAAGTGTCCCAGGCAGTGGAGGGCAGCTGTGGAAATCCTGAGAGTAGGCGACAAGGTCCAGCTCAGGATCCTGAGCAGCGCGGCACTTGTCTCTCTTCTCGGTCTAGATGCTTCCTGGGAGAAGGGTAGTGTAGACCCATCTCTCCCAATTACCCTCCAGCTTCCCCATGGTGCTCCGTGCGTCTGTGTGCACGTGTGCAGGTACACACGTGTGTGAATCCTCAGTGCCTGGAGGCTGAGCGTGGGATGTGGGCCTGCTGGGTGTTCCCTGAGACCTGTGAGAGAGAACTTTTGGATATCAAGGCAATAGGAGCCACATACAAGGGAGAGTGAAGAAAGCTGAGCGCCAGGGAAGAATGCCGTGTCACAGGCTCAGCAGGGACCCAGGATGGAGGGCCAGGCCGGCATCCAGTCCTGGTGGGAAAAAGATTCCAAGGGCACACTGCGCTTCCCACAGGATCCAGCTGCCTTGCGAGCCCTGCCTCTCACCTTGCTGGCTTTCCTGTGCCACCATCTCCCCCAGCAGCACTGTGACTCAGCGCCCCTGGCCTTCGGCTCTATTTCTACAGCCTGTCAAACTTGTTGCACCAAGGACTGATCCTCAGCAGATTCTGTCTCCCTGGGCTGGGGATCGCTCCTGGTTCCCGGCAGATCTCAGCCTCCACTGCAGCTCCCGGGCTTCAGAGCCACCTGCCACTCAGGCTTCAGCCAGAGTCTTTCCCAGAGATGTCACTTCCACTTGTAGCAGGATGACGTTGCAGAGACTGGATGTATTTTCACCTGAATCATGAAAAGTCAATTAGAGTACAGAGAACATCTTCAAAACTGCTTTAGATAAAGCAGACATCGAGCAACAAAGAGCAGGATTCCTGAGAGACAGACAAATGCCCCGAGCCTTGGCGGCCCCAGCTGATTGCCTGCAGAGTTTCCAGCCCAGCGCAGAGTTAAGGTACCAGGAAGACCCAGAGGTACCCTGAGCTGAGGAGACAAGGTGGAGTTCAAGGGAGAATAAGGCAGTCAGATTTGCAGAGCAAATTCTGAGAGAAAAGAGGTATAAAGAGAAAGAATCAGCTAGGCGCAGCAGCTCAAGAGGCCGAGGCAGGAGGACTGCAAGTTCAAAGTCAGTCTCAGCAAAAACAAGGCACTGAGCAACTCAGTGAGGCCCTGTCTCTAAACAAAGTACAAAATAGAGCTGGGATGTGGCTCAGTGGTCAAGTTCAATCTCCCCACCCCACCCCACCCCCACCCCCCAAAAAAGAGAAAGAACTAGAGAGTCCTTCAGGGCCCTGTTGACCATTTTTCAGAGTACATGCAGGAAAAGAAACTGACTGAGAGCCCGTCAAAAAGCACTAGTCGGAGGGGTAACCTGGACAATGGCAGCATCAAAAACTGGAGGAAGGAACAGACCAGGAGAAAATGTGTGGAAAAGATGTATCTGACAAGGGACTTGTGAGCAGACCATCCAAAGAAAACCTCCTCCTCCTCAACCAAAGGAAGATGGACAACCCAGGCAAAGAGATGGACAAGAGATTTCCATAGACACTTAACCAGATGGAAATGAATGACCACGAGTATGAGAACAGACGATCAACGCTGCACTGAGAAAACAGAGACCGAGACCACAACGCAGTACCGTTGACACCCCCTAGAATGGCTGTAATTAAAACCATTCAATGACGAATGTTGGCAAGAAGGTAAAGAAGCAGGACCCTTATGCCCTGCTGGTGAGGATCTCCGCCACACTGGAAAGCTGTTTGGCAGTTTCTTCAGAGTTGAACATAAACCTGTGATCACTCACCAATTCCACTCCCAGGTATCTGCCTGAGAGACAAGAAAGCACACATTCACACGGAGACCCATGTGAATGTCCTCAGCAGCGATTTATGGTCAAGTAGCCGAACTGTTGCCCAGTTCAGGGAAAAGGACGTCACTGGAGTGGTGGAAAGGATCTAAGGCTGATTTATGGGAAGGGTTTCACAATCTGGTGAAATGACCAGGAATCGCTGAATTCTACACTAAAATGGGTGAGCTACGTGTTTATATTGAGTATCTTGTAATTCATGTTCTGTGTAGATATTATTTAGGAAACGGTACAATCATCCACATAGGGGAATACAGTGCCTTCTCCCTGGTCTGACTGGAAAACGTCATAAATAAAGGGAAATTAGAATGGTCCTACCACAGGAATTGGGAATAATTGGCCCTATTCTAAACATTGTTTTGGTTTCGTGTAAAAAAAAAATACTAAAAGCAAGATCAGAATGGAAGAAATTATTTCCATAACTTCACTGAACCCCAGAAAGGAAATCTTAAAATATTTTTAGAAATAGAAAGTAAACAGCATCAAACAAGGCAAAGTTCACAGTGCCTGGCTGAAGCCACACAAAGACAAGTCGTCATATGAAGAACGCAGCAGGAACTGTTGGACCCAGAAATACCAGAATTAGCAGACAAGACACCGAGCTGTTGTCAAACTATAATCTATATACGTAGGTAGTTAAATAGAGGCAGGGTGATAAAGTGGTTCATCTAAGTGAGTGATGCCAACTACAATATCCAAGATCAAATCACACTAGAGAGATTAACAGCAGATCAGACACACTGGAGAAAAAGGCAAGGCAACGTGAAGGTACACGAAGAAGAAGCTTAAAAATAAAATACGTAGAAAAATAATTTTTTAAAAAGTGAAGCTGTGAACCATGGAACAACTCGAATGGCTGAAAATTTTCAATTTGACAAAACCTATAAATTCATAGCTTCAAGGATTTCAAAGAGCCCCAAGCACAACATGAAGAGGGAGAAAGGAAGGAAGAAAGAAAAGAAGGAAGGAGGCAGGGAGGAGGGAGGGAGGGAGGAGGAAGGGAGGGAGGAAGGAAGGAGGGAGGGAGGAAGGAGGGAGGGAGGAAGGAAGGAGAGAGGGAGGAAGGAGGGAGGGAGGAAGGAAGGAGGAGGGAGGAAGGAAGGAGGAAGGAGGGAGGAAGGAAGGAGGAGGGAGAGAGGAAGGAAGGAGGAGGGAGGGAGGGAGGAAGGAAGGAGGGAGGAAGGAGGAGGGAGGGAGGAAGGAAGGAGGAGGGTGGGAGGAAGGAAGGAGGGAGGAAGGAAGGAGGAGGGAGGGAGGAAGGAGGGAGGGAGGGAGGAGGGAGGGAGGGAGGAAGGAGGAAGGAGGGAGGAAGGAAGGAGGAGGGTGGGAGGAAGGAGGGAGGGAGGGAGGAGGAGGGAGGGAGGAAGGAGGGAGGGAGGGAGGAGGGAGGAAGGAAGGAAGGAGGAGGGAGGGAGGGAGGAAGGAGAGAGGGAGGGAGGAAGGAGGGAGGAGGGAGGGAGGGAGGAAGGAAGGAGGAGGGAGGGAGGAAGGAGGAAGGAGGGAGGAAGGAAGGAGGAGGGTGGGAGGAAGGAGGGAGGGAGGAAGGAGGAGGGAGGGAGGAAGGAGGGAGGGAGGGAGGAGGGAGGAAGGAAGGAAGGAGGAGGGAGGGAGGGAGGAAGGAGAGAGGGAGGGAGGAAGGAGGGAGGAGGGAGGGAGGGAGGAAGGAAGGAGGAGGGAGGGAGGAAGGAGGGAGGAGGGAGGGAGGGAGGAAGGAAGGAGGAGGGAGGGAGGAGGGAGGGAGGAGGGAGGAAGGAAGGAAGGAGGAGGGAGGGAGGAGGGAGGAAGGAGGGAGGAGGGAGGGAGGAGGGAGGAAAAGGGGAAAAGCACCCACCAAGGCACTGCATCATGAAGTCATTGAAAACCTTTTTCCACGGGAACCTTCTCAGCAGCCAGAGAGAGAGGACATGTTGATTGCAGAGCAACAAAGGTGTGAACGTTTGCCATGAATGGACAGTGGGGAGAATCTTTGAAGACTGGAAAGAAAACGCCCCACTATCAACTTGGATTTCCATAGCCCGTGATAAAATGGCTTTCGCAAAGATGGGATCAGATACTTCCCAAACTGGCGACTGCTGCCTAGAGCAGGAGAACCGGGGACAGTGGCCCACCACCAGTGGACCCTCGAGCATGGAAGGAGGGTGGGAGCAGGGACACAGACCACAGGAGCAAGTGGAGAGCGTTGGGGACAGCGGTGGCCTTCCTTCTCATCCTGTGCACAATTGGCACGTCACTGGGGTAGGTTGGCGAAGAGCAAGATGCAGATACTTGTTGCTTACAAGTAATCCACTTTTCAAGTAAAAAGATGCAGACATGTTAAAAGTAACAGTATGGGGGAAAAAAAAGATGTACCCTGCTAATGCAAATTTTAAAAATACAAATTTTAAAAATAATAAAATATCAGAACAAAGACTATTGTCCAGCATAAAAAAAAGGTCATTTTGGAAAAAAAATAAGGCATTCATTCAGAGCATAAATGTACCCTATGAACTTATGCATCTAATAACAAACTTCTAGATACATGAAAGAAGAATTAATAGAAATACCCAGAGAAATGCACAGACCTCAACTACAGCCAGAGGTCCCGATGCCCTTCTCTCATAACTGATAGACTGGACACCAAAAGTCGTAAAGGTATAAAACACTTGAGGGACACTGTCAGCCCCCATGATCCAACTAATATGTACAGGAAGCTCCATCCCAAACAGCAAGATGCACTTTCTTTTAAATTGCACACATAATATTCACCAATGTAGAAGATATTCTGGGCCATAAAACCATAAAAAAGTATTCATAAAGCTACAAGAATGTACGTCATACAGTGTGTTTCTTCTCAAAAGAATTAGATTAGAAATCAATAGCAGAAACATTTCTGAAAGTCTCTAAATAAACTAAGTAATATATGATCAAAGAATAAGTGAAGGTGATCCAGGAATGGTAATCCCAGTGGCTTGGGAGGCTGAGGCAGGAGGATGGTGAGTTCAAAGCCAGCCTCATCAACTTAGCAAGGCCCTAGCATCTTAGTGAGACTCTGTCTCAAAATTAAATATAAAAAGGGAAGTGGATGTGGCTCAGTGGTTATGCACCCCTGTGTCCAATTCCCAGTAATAAACAAAAAAAGAAAAAGTCAAAGTGGAAAGCAGAAAGTGTTTGAATGAGGTGAAAATGACGCACATGAGGAAGTGCCCTGCCCGGGAGGGTCCGTCCCAGCCCTCTGTCCATGGCTTCGGCGCTTTGTCTTCACACCCCAATTTTAATTTCCTGGAGATCTCCTTACATCTGCTGTCTTGGTCTGTGTTGTCATCTCGGTGGTCCACCTTCTCCCCTTGGAAAGGCCATCATCCTGCTCATGGTGTGGCCTCAGGACAGTACCTGGCACCAGCCCCGTGGAGCAAGTGCCTGAATGAGGGGGAGAAATCAAGAGAGGCATCATGGAGGAATGATGGGAAGGGCAGGAGTCCCCCACCCCAGGAAAGAAGCTGGTGGAGGGCACCGGACTCCTCCACCAGCCTGGCCATCAGGCCCTGTGGGCTTCTGACCACGGTGCAGCTGCTGACGGGTTTCAGCAAAGGAGAATATGAACCCCATTCTCCTACTGAAATTGCACTTTGCCAACTCCACACTGAGAGGTGCCAACACAAGAGCTCTCTACAACTGGTCCCCAGGCAGGCAGTATCCTTGCCCCCGTCCTGCACCCAGTGCCCGCCTCTTTACTTTCCTAGAGCAGTGGTTCACGGCCTCACGGTGTCCACAGCCTGATTCTTGGAAACCCCTATCTGGGTGGCATGCAGGTACCGCAGCAGTAAACACAACGTGAATAAAATCAACACATTCAAACCAAATTAAGTAATGAGTGGATCTCTCAAGGGTTTATTCAGATCTCATAAGCAAGCAGTAGTTGAACAGAGGGTTGGGATTAATATATTTAAATTAACCTCAAACAAACCTCAGTTCAAACTCTGCAGAGGTGTGATAGTCCAGGAAGACGACGGTCACCGCACAGAGGCCTTGATGACTGCCCATGAGAACCGGGGGGCCCTCCTGTCTAACAGGTCCAGTGTCATAGCAGTGGTCTCAGGTAACAGGGACAAAGGGGCATGCACGCAGACACACCTGTGTGCGTGTATCTCACATCACAGGCATGCACGTTATCCACAGCAGCCACGCTCTGTGAAGTAACCCTGACCCGGCTCTGAGGGGAATGGCCTCTGTGATCTTCATTCTAGGATGTTCTGTGACATTCCTCCTTTCTATGCATGTCTCACATCTCTACCAGAGTTTCTCCCATTTCTACTTTCTAGTCTTCATTTCTAGAGGCAGTTAGTTTTTTTTTTTTTTTTAAGTTGTACACAATACCTTTATTTTTGTTTGTTTTCATGTGGTGCTGAGGATCGAACCCAGGGCCTCGCACGTGCTAGGCCAGTGCTCTACCACTGAGCCACAACCCCAGCCCCAGTTACAGTTTTTGAAACACTGAAAACTATTCAAAACAGATGTTCTTAAATGAATAATAATCATTTTCTGATTAGAGACATTTAATATTAAATTCGATTGTTTTTCCCAAAATTGTTTTACTAAGGTTTGTATCAACACTGTAGAAACGTTCTCCTCATGGAGGGATAATTGGGTTCTCCTCATGGAGGGATAATTGGGTTCTCCTCATGGTGAGATAATTGGGTTCTCCTCATGGAGGGATAATTGGGTTCTCCCCATGGAGGGATAATTGGGTTCTCCTCATGGTGGGATAATTGGGTTCTCCTCATGGAGGGATAATTGGGTTCTCCTCATGGTGGGATAATTGGGTTCTCCTCATGGTGAGATAATTGGGTTCTCCTCATGGAGGGATAATTGGGTTCTCCTCATGGAGGGATAATTGGGTTCTCCTCATGGTGGGATAATTGGGTTCTCCTCATGGTGGGATAATTGGGTTCTCCTCATGGAGGGATAATTGGGTTTCTCCTCATGGTGAGATAATTGGGTTCTCCTCATGGAGGGATAATTGGGTTCTCCCCATGGAGGGATAATTGGGTTCTCCTCATGGTGGGATAATTGGGTTCTCCTCATGGAGGGATAATTGGGTTCTCCTCATGGTGGGATAATTGGGTTCTCCTCATGGTGAGATAATTGGGTTCTCCTCATGGAGGGATAATTGGGTTCTCCTCATGGAGGGATAATTGGGTTCTCCTCATGGTGGGATAATTGGGTTCTCCTCATGGTGGGATAATTGGGTTCTCCTCATGGAGGGATAATGGGTTCTCCTCATGGTGAGATAATTGGGTTCTCCTCATGGAGGGATAATTGGGTTCTCCCCATGGAGGGATAATTGGGTTCTCCTCATGGTGGGATAATTGGGTTTTCCTCATGGTGGGATAATTGGGTTTTCCTCATGGAGGGATAATTGGGTTCTCCTCATGGAGGGATAATTGGGTTCTCCTCATGGTGGGATAATTGGGTTCTCCTCATGGAGGGATAATTGGGTTCTCCCCATGGTGGGATAATTGGGTTTTCCTCATGGTGGGATAATTGGGTTCTCCCCATGGAGGGATAATTGGGTTCTCCTCATGGTGGGATAATTGGGTTCTCCCCATGGAGGGATAATTGGGTTCTCCTCATGGTGGGATAATTGGGTTCTCCTCATGGTGGGATATTTGGGTTCTCCTCATGGTGGGATAATTGGGTTCTCCTCATGGAGGGATAATTGGGTTCTCCTCATGGTGGGATAATTGGGTTCTCCTCATGGTGGGATAATTGGGTTCTCCTCATGGTGGGATAATTGGGTTCTCCTCATGGAGGGATAATTGGGTTCTCCTCATGGTGGGATAATTGGGTTCTCCTCATGGTGGGATAATTGGGTTCTCCTCATGGTGGGATAATTGGGTTCTCCTCATGGAGGGATAATTGGGTTCTCCTCATGGTGGGATAATTGGGTTCTCCTCATGGTGGGATAATTGGGTTCTCCTCATGGTGGGATAATTGGGTTCTCCTCATGGAGGGATAATTGGGTTCTCCTCATGGTGGGATAATTGGGTTCTCCTCATGGAGGGATAATTGGGTTCTCCCCATGGTGGGATAATTGGGTTTTCCTCATGGTGGGATAATTGGGTTCTCCCCATGGAGGGATAATTGGGTTCTCCTCATGGTGGGATAATTGGGTTCTCCCCATGGAGGGATAATTGGGTTCTCCTCATGGTGGGATAATTGGGTTCTCCTCATGGAGGGATAATTGGGTTCTCCTCATGGTGGGATAATTGGGTTCTCCTCATGGAGGGATAATTGGGTTCTCCCCATGGTGGGATAATTGGGTTTTCCTCATGGTGGGATAATTGGGTTCTCCTCATGGAGGGATAATTGGGTTTTCCTCATGGAGGGATAATTGGGTTCTCCTCATGGTGGGATAATTGGGTTCTCCTCATGGAGGGATAATTGGGTTTTCCTCATGGAGGGATAATTGGGTTCTCCTCATGGAGGGATAATTGGGTTCTCCTCATGGTGGGATAATTGGGTTCTCCCCATGGTGGGATAATTGGGTTCTCCCCATGGTGGGATAATTGGGTTCTCCCCATGGTGGGATAATTGGGTTCTCCCCATGGAGGGATAATTGGGTTCTCCTCATGGTGGATAATTGGGTTCTCCTCATGGAGGGATAATTGGGTTCTCCTCATGGTGGATAATTGGGTTCTCCTCATGGTGAGATAATTGGGTTCTCCTCATGGAGGGATAATTGGGTTCTCCTCATGGAGGGATAATTGGGTTCTCCTCATGGTGGGATAATTGGGTTCTCCCTCATGGTGGGATAATTGGGTTCTCCTCATGGAGGGATAATTGGGTTCTCCTCATGGTGAGATAATTGGGTTCTCCTCATGGAGGGATAATTGGGTTCTCCCATGGAGGGATAATTGGGTTCTCCTCATGGTGGGATAATTGGGTTTTCCTCATGGTGGGATAATTGGGTTTTCCTCATGGAGGGATAATTGGGTTCTCCTCATGGAGGGATAATTGGGTTCTCCTCATGGTGGGATAATTGGGTTCTCCTCATGGAGGGATAATTGGGTTCTCCCCATGGTGGGATAATTGGGTTTTCCTCATGGTGGGATAATTGGGTTCTCCCCATGGAGGGATATTGGGTTCTCCTCATGGTGGGATAATTGGGTTCTCCCCATGGAGGGATAATTGGGTTCTCCTCATGGTGGGATAATTGGGTTCTCCTCATGGAGGGATAATTGGGTTCTCCTCATGGTGGGATAATTGGGTTCTCCTCATGGTTGGATAATTGGGTTCTCCTCATGGTGGGATAATTGGGTTCTCCTCATGGAGGGATAATTGGGTTCTCCTCATGGTGGGATAATTGGGTTCTCCTCATGGTGGGATAATTGGGTTCTCCTCATGGTGGGATAATTGGGTTCTCCTCATGGAGGGATAATTGGGTTCTCCTCATGGTGGGATATTGGGTTCTCCTCATGGTGGGATAATTGGGTTCTCCTCATGGTGGGATAATTGGGTTCTCCTCATGGAGGGATAATTGGGTTCTCCTCATGGTGGGATAATTGGGTTCTCCTCATGGAGGGATAATTGGGTTCTCCCATGGTGGGATAATTGGGTTTTCCTCATGGTGGGATAATTGGGTTCTCCCCATGGTGGGATAATTGGGTTCTCCTCATGGTGGGATAATTGGGTTCTCCCCATGGAGGGATAATTGGGTTCTCCTCATGGTGGGATAATTGGGTTCTCCTCATGGAGGGATAATTGGGTTCTCCTCATGGTGGGATAATTGGGTTCTCCTCATGGAGGGATAATTGGGTTCTCCCCATGGTGGGATAATTGGGTTTTCCTCATGGTGGGATAATTGGGTTCTCCTCATGGAGGGATAATTGGGTTTTCCTCATGGAGGGATAATTGGGTTCTCCTCATGGTGGGATAATTGGGTTCTCCTCATGGAGGGATAATTGGGTTTTCCTCATGGAGGGATAATTGGGTTCTCCTCATGGAGGGATAATTGGGTTCTCCTCATGGTGGGATAATTGGGTTCTCCTCATGGTGGGATAATTGGGTTCTCCTCATGGTGGGATAATTGGGTTCTCCTCATGGTGGGATAATTGGGTTCTCCTCATGGAGGGATAATTGGGTTCTCCTCATGGAGGGATAATTGGGTTCTCCTCATGGTGGGATAATTGGGTTCTCCTCATGGTGGGATAATTGGGTTCTCCCCATGGTGGGATAATTGGGTTCTCCTCATGGTGGGATAATTGGGTTCTCCTCATGGTGGGATAACTGGGTTCTCCTCATGGAGGGATAATTGGGTTCTCCTCATGGTGGGATAATTGGGTTCTCCTCATGGTGGGATAATTGGGTTCTCCTCATGGTGGGATAATTGGGTTCTCCTCATGGTGGGATAATTGGGTTCTCCCCATGGTGGGATAATTGGGTTCTCCCATGGTGGGATAATTGGGTTCTCCCCATGGTGGGATAATTGGGTTCTCCCCATGGTGGGATAATTGGGTTCTCCTCATGGTGGGATAATTGGGTTCTCCCCATGGTGGGATAATTGGGTTCTCCTCATGGTGGGATAATTGGGTTTTCCTCATGGTGGGATAATTGGGTTCTCCTCATGGAGGGATAATTGGGTTCTCCTCATGGAGGGATAATTGGGTTCTCCCCATGGTGGGATAATTGGGTTCTCCTCATGGTGGGATAATTGGGTTCTCCCCATGGTGGGATAATTGGGTTCTCCCCATAGTGGGATAATTGGGTTCTCCTCATGGTGGGATAATTGGGTTCTCCTCATGGTGGGATAATTGGGTTCTCCCCATGGTGGGATAATTGGGTTCTCCCCATGGTGGGATAATTGGGTTCTCCTCATGGTGGGATAATTGGGTTCTCCCCATGGTGGGATAATTGGGTTCTCCACATGGTGGGATAATTGGGTTCTCCCCATGGTGGGATAATTGGGTTCTCCTCATGGTGGGATAATTGGGTTCTCCCCATGGTGGGATAATTGGGTTCTCCCCATGGTGGGATAATTGGGTTCTCCCCATGGTGGGATAATTGGGTTCTCCTCATGGTGGGATAATTGGGTTCTCCCCATGGTGGGATAATTGGGTTCTCCCCATGGTGGGATAATTGGGTTCTCCCCATGGTGGGATAATTGGGTTCTCCCCATGGTGGGATAATTGGGTTCTCCTCATGGAGGGATAATTGGGTTCTCCCCATGGTGGGATAATTGGGTTCTCCTCATGGAGGGATAATTGGGTTCTCCTCATGGTGGGATAATTGGGTTCTCCTCATGGTGGGATAATTGGGTTCTCCCCATGGTGGGATAATTGGGTTCTCCCCATGGTGGGATAATTGGGTTCTCCTCATGGAGGGATAATTGGGTTCTCCTCATGGAGGGATAATTGGGTTCTCCTCATGGAGGGATAATTGGGTTCTCCCCATGGTGGGATAATTGGGTTCTCCTCATGGTGGGATAATTGGGTTCTCCTCATGGTGGGATAATTGGGTTCTCCCCATGGTGGGATAATTGGGTTTTCCTCATGGAGGGATAATTGGGTTCTCCTCATGGAGGGATAATTGGGTTCTCCTCATGGTGGGATAATTGGGTTCTCCTCATGGTGGGATAATTGGGTTCTCCTCATGGTGGGATAATTGGGTTCTCCCCATGGTGGGATAATTGGGTTCTCCCCATGGTGGGATAATTGGGTTCTCCCCATGGTGGGATAATTGGGTTCTCCTCATGGTGGGATAATTGGGTTTCCTCCATGGAGGGATAATTGGGTTCTCCTCATGGTGGGATAATTGGGTTCTCCTCATGGAGGGATAATTGGGTTCTCCTCATGGTGGGATAATTGGGTTCTCCTCATGGTGGGATAATTGGGTTCTCCCCATGGTGGGATAATTGGGTTCTCCCCATGGTGGGATAATTGGGTTCTCCCCATGGTGGGATAATTGGGTTCTCCCCATGGAGGGATAATTGGGTTCTCCTCATGGTGGGATAATTGGGTTCTCCTCATGGTGGGATAATTGGGTTCTCCCCATGGTGGGATAATTGGGTTCTCCTCATGGTGGGATAATTGGGTTCTCCTCATGGAGGGATAATTGGGTTCTCCTCATGGTGGGATAATTGGGTTCTCCTCATGGTGGGATAATTGGGTTCTCCTCATGGTGGGATAATTGGGTTCTCCTCATGGTGGGATAATTGGGTTCTCCCCATGGTGGGATAATTGGGTTCTCCTCATGGTGGGATAATTGGGTTTTCCTCATGGTGGGATAATTGGGTTCTCCCCATGGTGGGATAATTGGGTTCTCCTCATGGTGGGATAATTGGGTTCTCCTCATGGTGGGATAATTGGGTTCTCCTCATGGTGGAAATTGGTTCTCCCCATGGTGGGATAATTGGGTTTTCCTCATGGTGGGATAATTGGGTTCTCCCCATGGTGGGATAATTGGGTTCTCCTCATGGTGGGATAATTGGGTTCTCCTCATGGTGGGATAATTGGGTTCTCCCCATGGTGGGATAATTGGGTTCTCCCCATGGTGGGATAATTGGGTTCTCCCCATGGTGGGATAATTGGGTTCTCCTCATGGTGGGATAATTGGGTTCTCCTCATGGTGGGATAATTGGGTTCTCCCCATGGTGGGATAATTGGGTTCTCCTCATGGTGGGATAATTGGGTTCTCCTCATGGTGGGATAATTGGGTTCTCCTCATGGTGGGATAATTGGGTTCTCCCCATGGTGGGATAATTGGGTTCTCCTCATGGAGGGATAATTGGGTTCTCCTCATGGTGGGATAATTGGGTTCTCCCCATGGTGGGATAATTGGGTTCTCCTCATGGAGGGATAATTGGGTTCTCCTCATGGTGGGATAATTGGGTTCTCCTCATGGTGGGATAATTGGGTTTTCCTCATGGAGGGATAATTGGGTTCTCCTCATGGTGGGATAATTGGGTTCTCCTCATGGAGGGATAATTGGGTTCTCCTCATGGTGGGATAATTGGGTTCTCCTCATGGTGGGATAATTGGGTTTTCCTCATGGAGGGATAATTGGGTTCTCCTCATGGTGGGATAATTGGGTTTTCCTCATGGAGGGATAATTGGGTTCTCCTCATGGTGGGATAATTGGGTTCTCCCCATGGTGGGATAATTGGGTTCTCCTCATGGAGGGATAATTGGGTTCTCCTCATGGTGGGATAATTGGGTTCTCCTCATGGTGGGATAATTGGGTTTTCCTCATGGAGGGATAATTGGGTTCTCCTCATGGTGGGATAATTGGGTTCTCCTCATGGTGGGATAATTGGGTTTTCCTCATGGAGGGATAATTGGGTTCTCCTCATGGTGGGATAATTGGGTTCTCCTCATGGTGGGATAATTGGGTTCTCCTCATGGTGGGATAATTGGGTTCTCCTCATGGTGGGATAATTGGGTTCTCCCCATGGTGGGATAATTGGGTTCTCCCCATGGAGGGATAATTGGGTTTTCCTCATGGAGGGATAATTGGGTTCTCCTCATGGTGGGATAATTGGGTTCTCCCCATGGTGGGATAATTGGGTTCTCCCCATGGAGGGATAATTGGGTTCTCCTCATGGTGGGATAATTGGGTTTTCCTCATGGAGGGATAATTGGGTTCTCCTCATGGTGGGATAATTGGGTTCTCCCCATGGTGGGATAATTGGGTTCTCCCCATGGAGGGATAATTGGGTTCTCCTCATGGTGGGATAATTGGGTTCTCCTCATGGTGGGATAATTGGGTTCTCCTCATGGTGGGATAATTGGGTTCTCCTCATGGTGGGATAATTGGGTTCTCCTCATGGTGGGATAATTGGGTTCTCCTCATGGTGGGATAATTGGGTTCTCCCCATGGTGGGATAATTGGGTTCTCCCCATGGAGGGATAATTGGGTTCTCCTCATGGTGGGATAATTGGGTTCTCCTCATGGTGGGATAATTGGGTTCTCCTCATGGTGGGATAATTGGGTTCTCCTCATGGAGGGATAATTGGGTTCTCCTCATGGTGGGATAATTGGGTTCTCCTCATGGTGGGATAATTGGGTTTTCCTCATGGAGGGATAATTGGGTTCTCCTCATGGTGGGATAATTGGGTTCTCCTCATGGAGGGATAATTGGGTTCTCCTCATGGAGGGATAATTGGGTTCTCCTCATGGAGGGATAATTGGGTTCTCCTCATGGTGGGATAATTGGGTTCTCCTCATGGTGGGATAATTGGGTTCTCCCCATGGTGGGATAATTGGGTTCTCCTCATGGTGGGATAATTGGGTTCTCCTCATGGTGGGATAATTGGGTTCTCCTCATGGTGGGATAATTGGGTTCTCCTCATGGTGGGATAATTGGGTTCTCCCCATGGTGGGATAATTGGGTTTTCCTCATGGTGGGATAATTGGGTTCTCCCCATGGAGGGATAATTGGGTTCTCCTCATGGTGGGATAATTGGGTTCTCCTCATGGAGGGATAATTGGGTTTTCCTCATGGAGGGATAATTGGGTTCTCCTCATGGTGGGATAATTGGGTTTTCCTCATGGAGGGATAATTGGGTTCTCCTCATGGTGGGATAATTGGGTTTTCCTCATGGAGGGATAATTGGGTTCTCCTCATGGTGGGATAATTGGGTTCTCCTCATGGTGGGATAATTGGTTCTCCTCATGGTGGGATAATTGGGTTCTCCTCATGGTGGGATAATTGGGTTCTCCTCATGGTGGGATAATTGGGTTTTCCTCATGGAGGGATAATTGGGTTCTCCTCATGGTGGGATAATTGGTTCTCCTCATGGTGGGATAATTGGGTTCTCCTCATGGTGGGATAATTGGGTTCTCCTCATGGTGGGATAATTGGTTCTCCTCATGGTGGGATAATTGGGTTCTCCTCATGGTGGGATAATTGGGTTCTCCTCATGGTGGGATAATTGGGTTCTCCTCATGGTGGGATAATTGGGTTCTCCTCATGGTGGGATAATTGGGTTCTCCTCATGGTGGGATAATTGGGTTCTCCTGCAGGTACCTGCAGGAGATTCCTCTGCATGAAGCAGGAGGGCAGGGCCGGCCAGGACGGCTCTCCCCAGTGCTGTGTCCACTGAGGCTGGCGCCCGCAGTCCTCCCACCTAGGCTCTGGACCCTCACTGTCTCCCAGGACCACAGCTGTCCTCTGTGGTCCCCCTGATCTTCCTCTCTGGTCCAACAGGGACTCTGCTGCCGGCTTGGCTTACGTGAGGCCTACTCCTTTGTTACAAAGCCCCCAGGACCGATGCTTTAACCTGGGGAGTGTGCCCACCTCCTCTGGCTTCCTGCCCCTCGGTGGCTCTGGAAGGACCCAGCACACGCACAAGACGTGGAAGGTCGTGTTTACCCCGTTTCTCTAAAGAGTTTGGGAGGCTGAGGTCCCTGGGCTGCTCCACTGTGATCTGTGGGGAAGCAGCGGCCAGCACGCACCTGGTACTTCAGTGACCGGGCTGGGCTGGAGTTGGGGTCCCCAGCCTGCTGTCTAGGCCTTGGGCGCCCAGCACTGATTCCCCGAGGAGCGTGGTGGGTCCTGGCGCCCCTCTGCTTACCTCTGGTCTATGTGGGAACCTCCCAGGGCGGTTTACCCAGGGGAAGCCGCCTCCACCCTGAGAGCAGAATGGCCTTCTCTCGCTCCTTGGCTCCCTTCCCTGTTCCTCTCCTCCTGCTCCATTTGGGCCTCACCTGTTAGGGGTCCAGGGGACCACGTCCTCACAACAGCATCCTGGGCGTCGAACTGGATCTCTCCCCTGTGGGCGCAGCACGTCTGGGTCAAGGCACTTCCTCTGGTGGTCAGAGTGACCCCACCCGGAGAGGCCACATTGCCAACCTCGGGATCTGTGGATTTGACAGAGAGAGAGAGAGAGAGAGAGAGAGAGAGAGAGAGAGAGAGAGAGAGTTGGAGAGACAGGTCTGCTGGCTTTGAAGATGGAGACAAGCATCATGAGCCACAGCACGGACGTGGCCTCTAGAAGCTGGACAGGACAGAAACAGATTATTCCCAAACACTCTGTGAACTTTAGAACAGACAGGCTCAGCGGAGGAATCAGGCTCGTGCAACCCTGCGGCACTATCTGCTGCCCTTCCTTGGTTGTATTTAGACTAACATTAACGAACTATTTCATGGTGTTAAGGAACGAGCTGCGCATCTGAAGGAGCAAGTCCCGGCGGCACCTGATTTTAGCCCTGAGAAGCGCTGACCACAGAGTGTAAGTTAGTAGGTGGGCTTTGGGTCAGCCACTGGGTTTGTAGTTGATTTGTCACGACGGCGGTGGCATACTAGTGTTTATGGAATGGAAGGCAGAAATGATTGACGTTTGACTCGGTGGTTGGTTTGGGCTCTCCCCGGTGTTTTTGCTTTTCCTAATCTTCTCTCCCCTTATCTCACCTGACCCTTTTCTGCCACCACTGCCAGGATTGCATTCTTACAGACTTTAATAAAACCATCAAAATTTACAACCAGATAAGAGACAAGTGATGTTGGAAATTATATTTTTATTATTCAAAAGTGATGCTTGCTCACCAGTCCATTTTCCTTCACAAAGGCCAAACTCGGATCTCTTATCTAGTCTTCATGTGACAGCTTCCAGGCTTCATGACTCACCTGATGTGTGGCCCTCACAGCTGGACCCAGAAATGTGATCTGATCAGATGGTGGTGACCCTGCTGGTTGAGACTCAGTGGAGGTTCTCTACGTGTGAGGAACTGTTGTAAGAACTACATAGACCCAAGCATGTGAATTTCACTAAAATTCCACCAGTACCATTAAGAGCTTTCTTCTGAGGCAACAGAAGTGGTTAGGAAGCAGAGGAACTTTAAAGCAGACAGGCTCAGTGGAGAAATCAGGCTCTGAACAACCCTGTGGCACTATCTGCTGCCCTTCCTTGGTTCTATTTAAACTAAGATTGATGAACTATTTCGTGGTGTTAAGGAATGAGCTGCATTTGAAGACAGCCTCTGTCCTGAGAAAGAAAAACAAATGAAGTCAAAGTCAAAATGAAACCAAATGGAAATAGTGCCAAATCAGAGTAACCAGAACAGTCACAGAAAATGTCGTTAGTAGTCATGGGGAGAGAATAAGAGGCATCACAGGGTGGAACCAACAAAATGCTCTGAAGGGAGAATCACCAGAAACATGAGTTCTTAGGAACAGAAAACAATAGCTGGAATAAAAATTGGTTGAAAGGTGAGAAGACGGTTCTGAGTGATCTCCCTGGTGGTAAAACAAGAGCACAACAAGTTGACTTCAGAGAAGAGTGCTAAGGAAAGTAGAGAATTGATCCAAGGGACTCTTATCCGACTAACAGGAATTTTGAAAATTCAACACTGAAACACATAACGATTCAGATTAGGTTAGGTCCGCTGTGTGCAAAACTCAATGTTGGGATAAAGCATGATCCCAGACACTGAGGCACTTTACACATTTATGGACTGCTGAGCTGTGAGCATTATCATCACTTTAACTCTTAGTAGATGAACAGAGAAGCCTACAGATTGGTTTTGTTGAGATGCTAGTGGGGTGAACTACTTGTTGTGCTCATGGGCCAGCTGAGGGTTTTCCCGTGACGGTCTGTTCCATCATCTGTCCAGGGGTTGCTCTCGCACTTTGTATTGACCAAAAAGTTGTCTTTATGCATTAAGATGATGGATTTTTGTGGCCGATATGTTCTACTGTTAATTCCTTTAAAACTTTATTTTCACACTTCGAGCCGTTTTCCGTGTTGTAGAGCTGTTTTAGGGGTGCTTTCTCCTCCCATGTGGCAGGCCCCATCCAGAGTGGACAGCGCACTGGAAACAGAAGCAAAGCCAGAGGTGCTGGCCACGCCGGTGACCCCAGACATCAGGGTGGCAGAGGAGGGCAAGGGCCAGGCTAGCCTGGACAACTGAGGGAGAGCCGTGTCATAAAACACAAAGGGACTGGAGCTGTAGCCAGCTGCCCCCTGGGTGGCCCCCAGTGCCCAGAAAACCGCCAGTAGCCGTGAAGCACAGGGGTCCCGGAGTGCAGACGCAGCGTGCTCTCCCGGAACCCCCACAGGCCAGGACTCCCGCTCCCTTCCAGTCCACTCTGAGGGAGTCCACTGAAGGCTTGGGACAGAAAGTGTCTTGGGCTCACTTACAGGAGCAGGCCCTTACAAGCAACCCAGAAGTTTCCAGAACCAGACAAACGGCCGTGATCCACCAGTGCTGACGGAGCACGCACTGACGCCAGGCATGACCCCGAGGACTGGCAAATGGGACCTCATCCGTGCAGAGAGGCTGAGCCACCACCCTGAATCCAGGCACAGTGCCCCACAGCCCCTGCCAGGGACGTGCCGGGCCGTCAGGGCCGGGGGGTCTAGTCAGGAGACTCTGCGACACATGCTGACGAAGGCTCCCCCTCACCACGGGCACGGATGAGACGGGGCCTTAAACAATGGCCCGCACTGTTAGAGCAGAGCACCCTCTGGGTTTCTCAGTGGCACTGCCTCCCAAGGACAGCCGATGCCCGTGGGGACGATGGCATTGAAAGGCTGGGGGCTGGTGTCACTCTGGGTCTGTCCCTCACTCTGGCTCACCTCTTGGAATCGCTCCCTCCCTCAGCGCCACACGCCTTCCTCTCTGGACACTGGCCTTTCCGGGGTAGGACAGGCTCCCTGGGCATGAGACGGTCAACGGCTGCTTTCCTATGGATGAGCAGCACTCTTGGGTCACGTGGTGTCCAGCCGAGGCAGGACGGAACTCGCGGGGAATGCTGGAGGTGCCTGTCCTTCTCTTTGAAAGCAGCGAGGGAGCCCGGTGTCGGCTCCACCTGGAAGCAGGCAGGTGGAGGAGCCCCGTGGGAGGCCGGTGGGGCCCACCTGGTCTCCTCCCAGCCTCTTCTCTGTGCCCCCCTTCCCTTGGCTGTCCCTGTGACCCCCGCCCCTCACTCTCCCGCTCAACTCCACTTGTTCACAGAGGGCCTGAGGTCCCATCCACATGGCCCCCCCACTCCCATTTCCTTTGGCCTCGCTGTCATTGCCCTCTCACAGGCTGACCACAGGTGAGCTGCTGACAGATGATTCAGCTCGTCTCGCAGCCCACACACAACGCCGGCCCCGCCTTGGGAAGGACCAGCAAGCCCAGGCCACCTTCAGAGAGGGGGCCTACCTGTCTCTAGGGCATCACCTGCCTGCCACCCCACAGCCAACCCAGGGCCAGCAGGAGGGACACTGACTGTTCCTGAAGCAGCCCCACTCTGCAGGTGGGGGCGCCGAGCTGTGGGGGGCTCTGGTGACACTACCGCTGAGCTCCTGTGGCTCTGTGCCATGCCCAGTCACACCCATCACACACCTGCTTAGCCTCCAGCCCGCCAGGGCCCTGCAGGTCCCAGTTGAGGCTCATTTCTGGGTGTCCCTGAACGGACTCCTGGTTGGTGAGGCCAGCTCAGATCTGAAAACTAGAGAGCAGTGGACAGGTGTGTACCCTGCTTCTGTGGATACCAACGTAATTTTAATATGTAAAGATGATACTATGTATAATAGTTATTTCAATTAATATAATAATCATAAAATTACATAATCATTTAACATGATTTTAATAATTATACTATTTAAATTGTTCATAATGTAAAGAATTTATTTTATGTAATCAGGTAACATAATTGAGTATAAATAAACATGATAATAAATGCATCCATTTTATTGTAAAAATAGCCATCCCTACAAGCAAGGACGCCGCTGTGCATGTGATGTTGAACCTATTTAGCATTGAAATGCAGCCTGTGCCTGAGCCCTGTCATCGTCCTGCCTGCACTGGAGTGGCTTATCCAGGTACTGCACTCCTTTGTCCCTCCGACTGACCACACCAGTAAGACGTCCATTGGTCGTTTCACTGACTTGACTTGAAACACAGACTGAGTGGTCTCTTTGTTTAGAGTCGAGCCAGTTCTCAGGCAGAAGGGGATTCTGAAGATGGCGCAGGCCTGGGCGCCCTGCCCGCACCCTCACCGCTGTGACAGGCCCTGTGGTCCCTCACAGGCCCCTCTCTGGCTCCGCTTCAGTTGACCAGCTGACCCGTTCCTTCTACGATACATGGCACACATCATACTGAGAGGTGGCGACGCTTAGTTAATATTTAAAACATTTTGATGCTCAGATAAAAGGGGATTCAAGTTGTCACCAATTAGTAGGAAAAGACTAATTATTATACAGACCTATGATCCTGTATAAGTAGAAACATTAAAGAAATCTAAAAGCTATCACTTTTTATGAAAGAGCAGATGGCCTGAATTCGACCCCTAAAATATAATGAACGTGTGAGTGAGTGTGTGCGTGTATCGCTTAACAGGAATGTGTTTTAAAGGGCTGGTGGGGGAAGGAAAGACAGACTAGAACAGAAAACACAATGTCAATATCACCATAGTCCTAACCAGTTCTGTCCATGGGAATTTATCTAGAACAAGCATCACCTTCCTTCTCAGACTTTTAAATACTTGGAAATGTGGTCAGTTTTAATCATCCTATTTCAACAAAGTTCAACATCTCTGGTAATTAACACTTGCCGAGCTCCTGCTACAGTCTAGGCCCTCACTTGTACGATGAACTGAAGAGGGACAGGTGCCGGAGGCTCTGGCAGCCCAGCAGGAGAGGAGAGCTGAGACAGGAGCCGTTTGCTGCTCTAACACCCCCCCTCCACCAAACACGTCCTGGGCTCCTTGTCTAGACTTGACCTCGAAGTCTATTCTTTTTTGGAGGGATTCTTTGTCCTCCCCAAACCTCCCATCCAGGTCGAGGATCACTGCTGCCCGACCCCTGGTTACTTCTGAGGCCCCTCTGTTGCTGTCACTCTGTCATGCAGACTGTGCAAGGCACCACGTGGGCCATCTCTCACGGCGCCTCATTAAGGACACTGGCCCAGCTGGAGTGGTGTACCATGTGGAAAGGACTCCCTTCCCACGGCACCTGGGGGTCACTTCTTCACATTAGGGGACACCATGGGAGGTTGGTGTGGAAGAAAGAGGGCCAACGGGTCCCCAAGGAAGGGCCACGAAGGACCACCCTGTTCTTGGCATGTACCACGGGGCCAAGAGGGTGGCCTGGGCCTCACTGGAGGGATGTGCGTTTCTGTGCCCCTTGATGCTTATCTCCTCTTAGGTCCCTGCAGCAGCGAGAGTGAATGGTGCTTCCTCTTTGTTGGTCCAGATGTTCTTCAGGGGCCATTGGCTCCAACACACCCGCAGCAGCACGCGCACACACGCCCCCACGCCCACGCCGCACACTCCAGACGCCTGACCCTCCTTCGCTGAGGCTTATCAGGTAAGGGAGCTACTTCCTAATTGCCCAATGAGCCTGTCCATGCCCATTGGGAGGGAGCCCTACCTGTGTTTCTCTCTTGCCCATCTATGCCCGTGGCTTCCCGCATGAAAAAATACAGAGCGTCACACAGCCTCACTCTGATTTTCTTTATCCCTGGCACATCAGAACCCTACGCAGGTTGTCCTCTGTGCCTGCTTCCTGGGTTACAGCCCTGGGGTGAGGAGGTCAGGAGTGCAGGGGGTCAAGCCCTCTCGGCAAAGCAGGAATGAATGAATGGATATTAACAACCAAAGCTGCAGCCCTTGGTGGCGTGGGACTGGGCTGTCCGCCTATTTGTTATTCTCATTTGTACCCACAGGGCTGGGCTTCCCCCACTGGGTCTGCCCCACAGTGCCAGGCACCCAGTGAGCTGCCTTCCCCATGCCCGCAGCCCCGGGTGACTGATACACTGTCCAGCAGCAGGAAGAGGACTGGGTGGTGGGGCTGTTCCCACTGACTTTAGGACAGTGCCTCCTCTCTGCAGTGATGGAGTCACTGAGTTTGGCAAGACACGGGTGGCGGCCAGGGGACTCTGCGGCAGGACCTGAGAATGAGCACTCTGGACTGCAGTTACTACGGAGCTATCATAAAATCACAAATGAGATTGACTATTTTATCACAGAGGATTTTCTGTGCATAGACTGAGCCTGCATCACTGGTAATACTCTGTAAATATGCTGGCCCATGAGAGCCACGGTGGGCCCCAGAACCTGAGCAGAACCTTCCCCAAACACAGAACTCATTTATCTACTTTCTGCTCAGCTCTGCCCTTCCACGCCTCTGAGTTTCTTCCACTAAGAACACACCCCTCCTCTTCTCTCTAATCCACACTTTCCACTCTCCACTCATTTGACAGACAAGATATTATAAAACATGGAGGAGCTTTAGGAGTGCCAGTGTGTGGACATGGGTCTCTCCCCACAGGAGGGGAAACTGCTGGGTCCCTTTATTTTCCCCTTTTAGAAAATTTTATCCAGCTGCCTCTGCTTGCTCCTGACTTTTTGCAATGAATCCATTGACTGAGATCATTAGTTATAAGACTGTAAAAAGAATTAGTTCCTCTAAATTTTTTTGTTCAAAATTATTTTAAAAAAAGAAGAAAAAAAAGGAGAAGGAAAAAAAAGAGTAAAACTTTGAAAAAAAGGTTGGATGAGAGATGGAAGTGTGGGTATAATTCCACACTCCTAACCTCAAAGCAGCTCCAGATCAATGGGGGCTCTGTAAGTGACCTGCAAGGAGACATTTTTAGCAGTTAAAAGTATTTTTAGGTGATTTAAAAATAGAGCCAAAGAATAAATCTTATGGAAACAAGAAAAGGAGAACTTTGATTCTGGAATGCCCTGTGGTTCTTGAAATGTGAATAAAATTACTTCCTGAAAAAGCTCAAAAAGTTGTTAATCATTCCCTTTTCAGCTGCGGTGTTCAGCACGGCCCCCAGCGTCTGTCTAACAAATAGTCCCATTGGCTTGAGTGACCTGAACCAGGCATAAGTCTTCACACGCTTCCTGAATGTCAAAATGGCCCCTAAGACTTTAAAACAAACCCCTTCCTGACAACTCAGGCCCGTCACGTCGGGCAGACTGGTCCTGCCACCTCGGCCCTTCCTGAGCCCTTCCCTTTGCTCTTTCTAATTAGACATTTTATAGAACCCATGCAACTTCGTAATTCGGCTGCTCCTGGTGGTCAAGTGCTACAGAACCAGGATCTCGCGAGTAGTAAAAAATAGATTAATTGGGAGTTTAAGAAAGGTGCTCCAAGAACACTGAGGCCCAGAGAATTTTATCTCATCAGCTGATGTCTTCTCTGTTGGGAGGAGACAGGGGGTGGTGGATGGAAAATGCAGACCTCCATGCTCCGCTGTGACCTGCCAATTATCAAGTTTAGATAGATAAGTGTGAAGCAGTGTGACTATATTCATGCAGCAATCCATCTGTTCAACCCTCCCCCTGGCATTTACTGTGCACCTACTATGGGGTAGACATTATGCCCTTGAACCAGGCTGGAGAGAGATGCGCGTTTACCACCCTGCTGCCGGCCTTTAGTACCCAGGGGTGGTGATAAGTCGCGCCCTAGTACCTTACAGCAGAGCAGAAGGCAAGGCCCCATAAAGGTGAGAGGGAGACGCTCCAGGAGGGAATGCTTGGCTCCAACCACAGGAATGTGGGACGTCTTCACACAGGAACTGTAATTTCTATTTGAAGAATAATCTCTGAAGCGTTCCAAGGCTTCTCCGGGTAGAGATTCGGTAGAGGCCATCAGGAAGCTCCCATCCGGTGCTTGGTAAGCCACCCAGGTGGTGAGATTCAGGTGTGTTTGAGAATTCAGTGCACAACCCCACTATGAAGACATGGACCCTGTCCTTGGGGGGCTTCTGGCCTGGGGTAGGACAAGAGGGGTGGAAGACAGACTCAGTGCAAGGTGGGGGCAGCTGGGTACAGAGTGCAAGGAAGGGGTGGGGGGGGGAATGGTCCACGGACCACAGGGATTACGGGCAGAAGCAGCAGCACCACCACAAAATGTGTGTCCTGGTAAGTCCACTGTAGGTTTAGAGGTCAGCCTGTGGGGCACAAGAGCCAGGAGGGTCTGGAAAGGAGGGAGCCAGATGGCTAGGTGTGAGGAGGACTAGGGAGGACCTGAAATGCAGGGAGACAAATTGGTTGATGTCCTAGACAGCAAGGCTCTGGGGGGAAAAAAATAACCACAGAAAATTATAGAAGCAGCTGGGCATGGTGGATGGGAGGATGAGGCAGAAGAATCACAAGTTCAAGGCCAGCCTCAGTGATTTAACAAGGCCCTAAGCAACTTCATGAGACCCTGACTCAAAATAAAAGTTAAAAGTCCTGGCTTAGTGGTTAAGTACTCCTGGGGCTCAATTCCTAGTTCACACACACACACACACACATACACACACAAAACCACAACAAGAAAAAATAAAATTATATGAGCAAATGCCTTTTATTCAGTCAAAATAAGATACAGAAGCCCCTTTGCTAAAACCTATATGGTGACAATGAACAGACAGTTATGCAAATGTAACTGGCCTGGGTCTAAGGAGCAAGTTGCACATTTTTGATCAAGGTCAACTACAAGGACAACCCTGAGCTCCTGAGATTTTGAGAACCACAAGGGCACAACTATCTGTTAAAATGTGAAGGAAATATCTGATAAGTGGTTGAAAAGATGGACGTGATCCCAACATGATCCCAGTACTTAGGGATGGTGGACGGCAAGGAGAGCAAGGCTGCTCCCAGCGGGGACAGATGCCTCTGGACAGGCAGGAGACGTGGCCTTCCCTGTCAGGATGAGGCAGTGCATCCTGTGTGTGGCTGTCCGCAATAACTGACTGAGGATGGACAGAATATGCACAAAAGCACACTTATTCCTTCTAGAAAGCACAGTTTCAAGTGTGGCTTCACTTCCTGTGAACCATCAACAAACCTTAAGCAAAAAATAGGTGAAAATGAGGAGACCAGGGGATGCCGCAGCACTCACAGGATGGACAGCGCTGAATGCATGCGCAGCTCCTGGTGCAAAGGACCAGAGGCGGGACAGTAGCCCTGCACAGGAGTCCACAGCAGCGGCTCTGTGAGAGGCTCAGCAGGAGGGGCCTGTAGACAAGTACCAAGGAAGGCAGCGCAGGAAGTCCTGTTATTGGTTTAGAAATCTCGAGACCTCTCTGAAGCTTGGGACCACAGACTTCAGCTGCCAGTGCATAGCACGCTGCCGTAGGTAGACAGCTCATGCCGAAGTGCCGGTGGGTGGATTTCCTGACATGCCTCTGTCCTGCCTAAGTCCGTCTCCACGGCAGGCATGGTCCACTTCACCCCTGCCCCAGAGATAGTCCTTTCTGGGGATGCCACCTGCCATTACAGGACTGTGACTGAAGCCGGGGTTTATTTCTTACTCTGTGATTACAACTATTGCTGATTGCTTTGTGGCTTGCTGGGTTGTTCATGGAAATAGAGACTAAGGGCTCTGGAGGGAGCCAGGAAGAGTGAAATCACGGGCCACACAGCCTGTCCCATGCGCCTCCCCAGCTGTGCTGAGGTGCTCCCTCCACTCCAGGACGCAGTTTCCAGATGCAGCTGCTGGCAGGGCTCGAGTGCCCGCTGCCACCTCTGCCTGGGGAGGTGACCAGCACCCCTGAGGCCGGGGGCAAGGCACAGAATTCTGCACTGGTGCTGAGCTTCCTCCTGGACACGGCTGCAGGAGGCCAACCACTTGGGAGGCCTGAAGCCTCGGCATAGGCAGGAGAGCGGGTGGCAAAGCCCTGCAGTGCTCCTGTGCCCGCGGCAGTGTGAGGACTCTCCAGTGCTGTCCGCCTCCTCGTCCTTCCACTCTTCCAGCTCCCGTCTTGCTTGTCCTGGTGGCAGAGCCATCTCGTGTCACGGCTGCCCAGACTTCCCTTAAACCAGAGCTCTCCTCTCGGGGTCTTTTCAGCGGTGATCATTTTCCATCTGGGGCTGGGAGGAGGCAGCCACGGCTTCACCTGCTGTTCAGACCAGGCACAGTCAAGAGAGACCATTTTTCTTTGTGTTTGAAACCAACGGGAGGATGGAAAGGCCCCATAAATACAGCCAATCAGGAGTATTTTATATCTATTGCTGCAAGGAGAGAGCCCACCTGTAAGGAAACCGAAGAGAGATGCAAGGAAATAAGGGGAAAAAGAAGTAAAGGAAAAAAGATTTAGGGAAAAAAGGAGCAGGGTTAATCCTTCATGTTGAAAAGCTCCTGTGCTTTATAGCAGACCAGAGCTTGGGATCGTCAGGGCTATTAGTCAAGGGTTAAATGTCACTCAAATCGCACCCCTCCTGAGCCGAGCGTGTGTGTGCACGTGTGGTGTGTCGGGTGTGTGGCTGTGGGAGGGCGGAGACGCTACGTTTTTATGCATTTCGGATTGAGCCGCACTGGCCTGGAGATGACCTGCCACACGATTTTTAAATCATCTCTGTGTGTGCTCTGCTTGTTTTGGAAATGCTCTAAATAAAAATAATGGACTGTCTTTTAATAAGTCTCATTGTGAGGATTCCACATATCAAACGGCGCGGTGCAGCTCGGAGGCAGGCGGCGGGCATGTGTGATCTCGCTGGAAGAGAGACAAATGGCGAGCCGGGGAGCTCCATCCAGGGACGGCTGACAGGAAATGGCATCCGCAAGCTGACACATCTGTCAGGGCGCAGAATATTGGCACCTGTCATGCAATCCAGCCCTGACTTTTAATAAAGCTGCTTTCCCTTAGGTAAAATTGGAGCTCCACTGTAATATCAGCTGCGAGCACGTCCTGCGTTCCCCTTCAGAGCGCCCGGTACGTGAGGCGGTTCCAATGACTCTGAGCGCCAAGAGATGGTGTTTACCAGCCTTGCCGCTGCCTGGCTCGGGTTTGAGAACGATGCCGCACGAGTTTCCTTCCTCCCTCCCCTCCCTCCCTTCCTCTCCGTCTTTCTTTCTCTTTTGCAAAATGTCTCCCTTTGCCAAGGAAGCCGGTTTCCATATTTATTTTCACATAGTGGCCCTTCCCCTCCCTGTCGCCTCCTCCCCCCTTCCCGCCTCTTTTGACTGGGTTGTTGGTTGAGTGAATTTAGCCCGGAGAAGTATGTATATCATAAAAACCGGGTTGGGATTTGTTGGCTGTCAGTCAATAAATCAGTCAGAGTTTAATTACCAGGCATGTGAAGGGAGGCGGTGACAGGCACCAGCTCAAGCGGAGACTATTCCTTTTGGGGCAACTGTTTAAAAAAAAGAGAGGAACTAAAATGAGGTCATTCTGTGTGTGCATGTGAGTGTGTGTGTGCACGTGTGTGGTGTGCATGTGTGTGGTGTGCGTGTGCGTGCATGGGCGTGTGTGTGCCTGTGTGTTGGAGGCCAAGGGAAGCAGAAAGTTCCAAGGGCGCTCGCCAAAGAGAAGAGCGTTCAGGAGGGCCTGGCTCCGGGGGCCCTGAGGTCTCTGTCTTGCCACAGTGGACTTGGAGGAGTCCTTTTGATGCTGTTCTTTAGGGACGGCACCACATGCTGTGCTGGAGGCCTTGCTACTTGAGTGACTTGAGTTCTGCAGTAACATATATTAATTAGATTACTTTGTCCGAGACAGGAGCATTTTATTTTTACCCTATTGAATAAATAACAGGCAACCTCTGCAGCGGAAACCCGTGTGTGCTCACCCCGAGTAGAGGCCATGGCTCAGCCACAGATGGCAGCTGAACAGTGTCTCACCAAAGGCAGGGGAGTGGCCCCCTTGCTGAAGTCCTCCTTTAACACTTCCAATAATGATGCACGATCACCCAGCTACGCCTCCCTCCCGCCCCAACTAGCCCTCGGGGTCAGGGCCCAGGTTGAGTGTCCCTGAGATGCAGACACGGTGTTGTTGTCTCTTCTCTCTTCTCCAAAGGCAATTCACACTAACATGGATTTTATTTTTGACTAGCTATAAGAAATGTCACCTTCTACCTGTCATGTGTCATGAAGCTCCGTGGAGAGATACAGCAGGATATGTTGACTGAAGGATCTTCTATTTTCTTTTAACTGTTCTCCGCTGGCACATCTCAGTCTGTTTATTTGAATTCCTCTGGCCACCTTAAAGAAGTGTGGGGACCTTTCACTGGACGCACGCCTCTGGCTTGGAGGCAACTTCTTGGCCAGTGGATGGGCAGGAAGGGGTCGGAGTGGAAACGCTGTCTCTGATGGGGAGCTTGTTTGGTAGGGAGTCTCCAGAATGGAAATGTCACAGGCTGGTACCACATTATCTTGCAGCTCATCCTGTTTCCTGGAATTCTTTTAGAATTATGTCATTAGAAGGATGTGCTCATTGACCAAATGCAAAATTTTGAGATTTTCATAAACCTATTGTAGAGGTTCAGGACAAAAGATCAGGCAGGACGAGCTCTGAAGCATGAAAAGAATTATCCACGTAGCCAAAGCAGAACCAGCAGGCTTCCGGCTTTCTCCAGTTCTTCTTTGTGAAGAAAATGTCTGGCAGCATGCCTGAAATCTTAGCAGTGAACAGCAGCCACTCCAATTTAAATTGCTCTTAGAAAACAAAACCCAAAAGCAAAACAAACTAACACAAAAAGCTACACCACCTGGCCAGGACACAGCCCGGGACCAGAGCCCTTCGAACTCGAACGCCGGTGCCCAACAGCTGCCGCTCCCCTTCACTCTTGGTGGAATCCCTTCCGGGACTCAGTTTACCCAGTTTGCAGCTCAAATGCCACCAGTCTCAAAGCCATGACCAATGTGTCTGTGGTGTCCACCAGGCAGAAAGAGATCAGTTTTAATAAACCGGAGAATGGGCAAGCTTTGTTTGGACAATTATGCTGTGGCCTATTCTCCCCCTGGAGCCTGTAAAACTCATCACTATGCTACCAAGGACCAGAATTATTCCCTGGGTCTTTCTTTTCAAAATTGCTTTGTGCCATATTAGTAATCTTTAAGCCCAGATTTAATGTAGTATTTTAACCAAGCTGAAATGAGAAGGTAGAGTAGTGGTAGAGTCTAAAAAGGAAGACCTACAAATTAAGGTGGAGAAAACACTCAATGCTACTTTAAATAGCCAGAGGGGACATCAGCTGAATCATTTGACAATTCAGTGTCCACGATTTACCTTTGTTTTCGCCCCAGTAAGATTCTTCCCTGCCCCAAGACCGGGGATAAAGGGAAGGTCCAGCACTCACACTCTACGACAAGCCTGAGCACATTCCCAGCACACAGGCGAGTCACTTGGTTGATCTCACCATTTCTGTGGGGTATTGTACTTGCATCTTGACACCAAAGAGAAAACCAACCCTGAGGTGCTTAGGAAGTTGGAGTTTTCTGGAGTTTCCCAGCCATCCACACCACACAGGGCTGCAGTAGGAGCCTGACCCTCTGTTCACACAAGACAAGGACACCTCACTCCTGCTGCATCTTTAGCTTTCATACAGTCGCTCATTAAAGCAAGATGGAAGCCCTTTGTGAAGGTCAGCGTGGAAATCAGTGTTCTCAGAGGGATAAGAATGGTCTCAGTCCCAGTGATATCCTCCTGGTCCCAGGGATGGCCAGTCCCAGTGACACTCTGTTGGTCCCAGTGACGGCCAGTCCCAGTGACCTCCTTCTGGCCTCAGTAAAGCCCAGCTGGCCCACAGTTGTCCCTGCTGGACGCTGACAGGTGCACTCACACAGGTCTCACTGAGGCAGCCACAGATTCTGACTGAAGACGTCCCTGAACTCTGGGGAAACAGTTCTAAAAGGAGGGAAAGACCCTGTTTGGAGGAGGTGACATCCTCGGGGGGACAGGTTGGTGCCTGTCCCTAAGCAGGAAGCACATCAGAAGCACACTGAGGGTGTGCGGGAAGTTACCGTAACGGGACGCCCTAGGAAGCCTTTTTGGATCTGGGGTCAGGAAATCCCCCTCTAAGGAGGTGACGCTGGCGTAAGGGCCAGGTGGATGAAGGCTGGGACAGCTCTCTGGATGAGCGCCCAGGCAGGGAAGAGGTCCTGTAGACGCAGTCGGCTCCATCACTGCGACCCCAAGGCTCAGGAGTCCCGAGACCTGTGGTCTGAGCAGCAGAGACCGGCTGCTCTCTGTTGGCCGTGGGGGCAGGAGGACACTTCAGACTGCAGGGACAGCTTGGCGTTTGGGGAGTGACATGAAGTCTGGCATTTCTGAAGTGCGGTGCATGAGGGGTCAGGACCGAGGGGGGCCGCAGGGGGTCCTGGACTCCCCGGGCAGCAGTTCAAGTTCTCTTCTAGATCTGACAGGAAGCCGTCCGTGGGAACTGGCAGGGTTTGATCAGAGCTGGGTTAAAAGGATCGTTCTAGCACCTGTGTCCATAAAACAGCTCAAGAGGCCAAAAGTCAACCAAAGGAACTGAGGAAGGGCTATTTTCATGGTCCAGACCTAAGATGGTCTGTGGCCCCGGGCTGGACGGTAATGAGATGGGCAGGTGGACAGAGCGGATGTGTGTGAAGGGCCATCAAGGAACCACAGGATGGACGGTGCCTTGGAGAGCCAGCGGACACATTCTCATCCAGGCTGGGCTGCGTCTCAGCCCTCAAGCCCTAAAGGCGTCACCCAGGCTGGCCTCCTCTTCTTGCTGCACACTCATGGAACAGAGACTCTCCCGTTTGGCCTGGGAACGGTCACTGGAAAGGGTCAAAGGAAGGCCAAGAACTGTGCACGGGCAGCCCTGCCCCCGTCTGTGCCCACAGCTCGCTGTCAAAAACAGGGGACAGCTGGTTACCCTCGACATCAGCGGGGTGGACACATGTTGCTCTCTGGATGAGCGCCCAGGCAGGGAAGAGGTCCTTAGACGCAGTCAAGCCCATCACTGCGGCCCCAAGGCTCAGGAGACCTGTGGTCTGAGCAGCAGAGAGGGGCTGCTCTCTGTTGGCCGTGGGGACGGGAGGACGAGCTCTGGGATCCTTGGCTGCGGCTGGCTGCTAGTTGGACGCCTGCCCCACTGGAGAGAGCGGCATACTCTCAGACCACTGCTGTCCTGCATCACTCTGGGCCCAGGTCAGAGGAGGCAGAGCAGACACAGGGGCCAAAGGCAGCCGCCAACGTTCGTGTGTCCTGGTTAAAACGCCAAACTCTCTGCTCACCGTGCCAGACGTGGAGGGAACGGCAATGCCACATAATTACTGACCAGTTTATCAACAGACATCCTCTGGCCCATGCTGAAACATGTCTTGTGGGATAAAAGACGGCTAAAACCCCAGTCTCTACCCTAGAGTATAGTGTACTATTTTCCGATCTAGTGAAGGAGAAAATTCTAAAAATTGTTAGAGAATTTCAAATGAGAAGGGAACACTGCGGCTGAAATAAAAAAGATTTCACCAGGATCACAAGTTGCGGGTTGAGATCTAACCCTGTGAGCGCCAGTAAGAGAGGGGAGAGGTGTTGTGGGCAGAACACGCCTGAGGCCTGAGAGGGGACCCCTGCGAGCGCCTCTAACAGCAGAGCGGCCTCTGTGCGTTCTCTGGAGAGTGGATGGGTTTGTGCCAGGAGGGCTGACAGCCTGGGAGCCCTCAAGGGCCTGCCTGCGCCTCTGGCGGGGTCCTGCCCTCCTGGTCCTGGATCGCTGTGTGTGAGGGTTAGCGAGGACTGCATCCCCACGGAAGCCTCCTGAGCTGAGCGTGTGCAGCACCTCTCAGAGTGACGGACACACAACAGAACTGAGATCTGTGACCCACGGGCCAGCAAAGGACACGTGGGTGACAGAATGGGGTTTAGAAGATTAATGGTGTGGCAGGAGCAGGTCTAACTGGGGGTGGTACAAACCTGTGGCAAGAAAAAAACAGGTACTGTTGGAAAGAGTGTAGAGGTGAATTTATGAGTCCCTCGCAGGAGCTGACAAGTGCCCAGAGACCGTCTGTCTCAGCGCAGTGGCTAAAGGTGGGTGAAATTTAAAATCGCAACTCAATATTCCTTCTAGTCAGTGCAACTTGTTAGAAACACACGGGACAGGCTTTAGGAGATCACTGCAAAAGTGAAGAAAGTTTCCTCCTCTGAACAACTGGTACCTTGACTCCCCACACCACAGTAACCTTGAATCCCGACGTTGTATGGTTCTGTCTAATGACAACCATCACGGAGAATAAAGTTGATTCACAAGGCACGTGGGCATCAGAGCCTGCTCCTACCTGCTCAAGTGCTAAAATGGAGTTCGTTTTCTAGTGGTATGATAAGTCGGCCACTCACAGGAACGGAACGGTTAAACCCAGGTAGGAGAATGTGCTCGCACATCAACAAGCTGCAGGACGGGGTGTGGGTGAACAGGCCAAGTGCAGTGGCCCGAGGACGCTGCGGCCTCCCACACTGCAGCTACGCGGTCCTCTCCCTCCAAGCCTACCTCTTCCTGAGGTCTGTTCCGTTCCTTTCTTGCTAGACTGGCTTCCTTCACTAGGGGAAGACATGGCAGCCGGCAGCCCTCCTCTCATTGCCTCCTGTCCTGGGAGGAGCTCTGTCCCTTCTCCGTGCTCTGATCCACTCACTAGCCAACATACCAAGGCCCTGGACACCTGTCAGCAGGGAGCATGAGGGACAGCACTCGCTCTAGCACAGGCCGGGCTCTTGGTGGTAGGCAGGAGCAGTGCTCCCAGAGAACTGTGCTGTTTCCAGGAGAGGAGACCCTGGCCTGGTCTTCTGTCCTGTCCACTGCTGTCCATGGTCAGCATGCTGTCACATGCTGTCCCTGTTCACTCTGCTGAGATTTTTGTTTTCAGCCCCAACTTACACATAAGAGAATGGGGGTGTTGGTTGACTAGGGCTGCCTTAAAAAGAGCCACCACCTGGGTGACTTACACAGCAGGGAGGTCCTGTGCCAGAGCTCTGGAGGCCTCAGGCCCAAGGTCCAGGCACCCAAAGGGCTGGCTTCTTCACAGGCTATGGAGACTCTGCCTCGGGCCTCTCTTCTGCCTCTGCTGGTTGCTGGTGATCTTGGGAGCTCCTTGGCCTGTACATGTGTCACACCAAGTGCTGAATCAAGTTCACATGGGATTCCCCTGGGCACATGCCATCTCTGTCCCAATTTGCCTTCTTATAAGGACACCAGTCATAAGGGATAAGGGTCCACCCCAAAGACGTCTAAATTTGATGACCCCTGTGAGAGCCTTACCTCCGAAGAAGGCCACACACCATCTAAGGTGAGTCGAGATGTCAGCGTGCCTCTGGGGGAAGACACAGTCAGCCCGTGTGGGACATCCCCACTGGCGTCCGAGTGGCCCTGTTGAGAGCTAGGGTCCTCGCTCTGCCTCGGCCCGTCCTTCCTAGCCCCCTCTCGTGTGGGTGCTGCTTGTGCCCTGGGCCTCGCTGCTGCGTCTCAGGGCCTTTCAGCCAATGTTAACGTCCTCAAGTCGCGTTTCACTCTGGATTCGAGTGAAAACAGTTTTCACTCTTTTTCTCATTCTCTTACCAAATAAAACATGAGCACACACTTTTCATGGCAGATCTATGAATGAGTAACATATAAATATGTCATTTAGAACTTTTTCTACTGACTTCGTTTTCTTGAGCCTGCTTCTCAAGTGGAGTATTGGTTATTCACCCAAATGCTCACAAGAATCAGTTCTCAATAAATGCAATTGCCGTCCTATACAAGGTTAGAGCTGAGTTACAAACTGTTGAAGTCAAATATTGACTCTCCTTTCGAACATCACGTCTTCCCATATTCCGTCACAGTAGGTATTAAATAAAGAAGAGATAAAATAAATTACCATGTAACCAGGTTATTTACGGGTCATTTGAGAAGAGCAGAAAATTTAGTTTTCCCATGAAAAGTTAACGTGATCAAGGACTGATCCAAAATGTTGCTTTAAAGTCATGGCAAACCAACATACCCACTCCCGCGACCAGGCATCTGTCAGCCACCCGAGCGCCACCGGAAGACTTTGTGGCATTGGTGAACACAGGAGCACATGGAACTGGTCACCTGCTTTGTACTCTCAGGAGCGTCTGTTTGGGGAGGGCCTGCCGTGGCGACCACCACACGTGCAGGCACAAACCCTCCTTCATCCAGCCAGTGACCGCGGAAGAGTGAAGTCAGCACAGCACTCCAACAGGAGGACCGGCCGTTGCAGGACAGTCTGGCGCCCCCTTTCTCCCCATGCGGAGGCAGTGCCCGCCTCCCGGGAGCAAACTGGAAGCTGGCACGGTGGTGGCTTGTGGTATTCTGCAGATTCCCCGTGAAGGCGCCCTCACGTTCTGCCCAACATCAGGGATGAGGGCGCACTCCATCCCGCAGGATGTCCCCACCACATCTCCCACTGGCCTTGGGAGAGCAAACCCAGTGATGGACACTCTCAAAGTCCACTCGGTGGGCTGCTGTCCATCCACAGAATGCAAGTGAGGATGTGAAACCCACGGTTTTTACCAGTTTCTTTTTACTTCCAGCTTTTACTGTGTTTACCTTTCATGACATTTTAGCATCAGGCAAAAAAAATAAAAAATAAAACTGAACTAAAACTCTTCTTGTATCAGACCAGCTCTGCTGTTATTTCATCAGGACGGAAGCCAGAGTGGAGCACGGCCTGCTCCTCCCTCCCAAGACTCAGCAGGGACCCGGGAACCAGAGTGCTGCTGCCCAGAGGTGGGAAGCACCGGGTGAGACCTTTCTCTCCAGTTTTCCAGGCAACAGTACACAGATACAAAGGTCAGAGTCTGCTACGTCTATTTATGGAGACACGTGGTGTGGATTTAGTAAGTTCACCACAGAGCTCCAGGGGCGCCTGTCTCTTTAAATCCGTCTCCTCCCAAGTGAAATTTGTGGCCCTGATGAATGGCAGAGCAGAGCCATCCATAAAAGGGCAGGGAAATCACATTCATTTGCATACAGTAATTATTCTGTGAATCAGGCCACCTTTATTGCTGGCAGAAAATCTACTGTGAGCATCACTCTATAGATCAAGTCTGAAAATCCACAGCTGAGGAGCGTGATTGTTTTGAGTCCATGTGGTCACACTCCTGCCGCGGCCCATCGCTGCCCGGTTTCTGTGCAGAGGGCAGAGTTTCCGGGTGCCAGTCCACAGGCCTCTGCTCTCTTGGCCACCCGTCTCTGCAATGCCGGTGCCTGTTTTGGGGTTCCCTGCTCATGCGCCTTGCTCTGTTTGCTACGACGGAGCTGAACCCAGGAACAAACCCGTCTTGTCAGAATGGCCATCACCTGTCCTCCTCTCCAGAGCCCTCCACTCTGCCCCATCCACTCCACACAGTCGCGCCACCCCCATCGGCCAGCTCCAGTGGGCCTTCCCTGCCCAGGGTCCAGAGAAGGGAGAGGCTCTGAGAGGCGTGGTGGGGAGGAAGACGGAGTCCCTCAGCTTTGGGGCTCTGTTTGGAAAGTAGGGAGATGGCAGGAGAATGGAAGAGAAGCTGATCCACAGGCTAAAAAGAGAAGGGAGGCTTCCTCAGAGGTGAGGGGCCCTCAGAGGGTGAGGGGCCAAGGCCTGCAACTCTGTCCCACAGGGTGGACACGGGTGTTCCTGCTAGCGCTGGTCCAGCCACAGCTGGAAGGCCGAGCAGCACAGGCAAGCAGGCTCGGGTGGTTATGGGCAGGTGACCACAGTGACCATGGCTAGGAGGTGCTTCAAGTTCTGTCTTCCCCGTCTCCCTCCACAGGGCCCAGACTGAGGGGGGCAGAGACCAAGGAGCCTGAGCCAGGGCACTGCACAGCGAGGGCCTCCCGCAGCGCTGAGCTCGAACATCGATGCGCGGATCCAAATGCCTGTGGCCCAGCGTAGGGACACACGGCTGTGCAAAAGTCAGACAGGACACCTGACCAGCAGACACTGGAAGTCCTCGCCTTGAAGGGCTTTGCAAGGCCACCGTCCTGCCAGCAGGACACACAGCAAGTTAGAGGAGCAGAGCAGGCACTAGAGTCACGCTAGGGTCCTGTCTCATGGGGGACGGGCTGTGACCAGAAGCCCTTAGCAGGTGTGGTTTGGGGAAGCCACATGAAGACAAGTGTTTCTGAAAGGACTTTAAAATTCTCTGAGACTCTTCCTTCTTCCACCCTCAGCCTTCCTACTTGACCACAGAAGGAACTCGAGACACTGCACCCAGGGAAACAGGACAGACACTAAAAGACCAGGACCACCGGGGTCTACCTGCATGAGGGCCCAGCACGGCCAAATGCCTGGGGACAGAAAGCAGAAGGGCTGCCCAGGCGGGCGTTGAGTGGATGCAGGTTCAGTTTGGGGAGGTGCGTGGTTCCGGAGAGGGAGGTGGCCCTGCTGCTGAGCACCCTGCAGAAGGCTGGAGTGCAGCTTAGACTAGCCGGGACGACTGAGTCTTGTGCTGTGTGCTTTATGACAACAAAGTTCACCTGAAGGACGGCCTCCTGTCGGTTGTGGGGAAATCCAAACGGGATTGTCAAAGTTAAAAGAATGCAAAACTCCGGACTGTGACCTCAGGAACCACCTCAGTGAGCTGGTTTCCCCCCCTCTTCTCAGACATCCCCGGGTGTGTTTGTCACCTGAGCCTCTACAATATGATTCTGCCAAGCGAGGTGTCCGAGAGGACAGGCCACCATCATTTCAGTGCAAGTTGGAACCAAACCATGTGTTTGGGGAAACACTCTAAATCTTCTAATCAATATAATTTTATAATCAAGGCTCTTTTAATAGTGTAGAAATAAGTATGTTACCGCTTTGGCAGTAATCTCTGTAGTGAAATAGAATTTAATGGAGATGACAAGGGTTAGTTTAATGGACAGGTTTCCATTATTGGCTTACAGAATAATTGTGGTGCTGCCCTCACCAGCATAAGAATAGCTGTTCTTCTGCACTCCCCCAACTTGTAGGTAGCTCTCCTGACAGAGAATAATTTGGTAATTTACCAAATATCGCAAAATTATCTAAGAATGAAGGGAGACATTGAACCACTGCCAACCCAGTACTTTCATTTTATTGTACTTCTTCAGTGTTGAAACCCAAATCCACGGCCTCAAATCCAAGGAAGCCCTAAACTCCGTCCCCAGCCTGTAACTCAAACTTCTAGTTGGCAATGTTTCTCCAGAATTGATCACTTAATTCCCACGTTCTGTTTAGGTGGCAGGATAAAAGAAGAATACTTCAATGTGCGCTCAGACCAGTGGATGTTATCTGCCTTTGCTGATATGAGATGACCTTGAAGAGACTGCTCCAAGGTGTTTGACTCCAACACCCAAACAGCAAAATCAGACCAGAGGCAAAACAATTTAGAGACATTTAGTAACTTGGAAGAGACTGATCCTTCCAGGAAGGAGTTCATGCTTCCTCCTTGCTCCCGCTCAGAGTTGTCAGTGGTCGAGTTTGTTCCCACAGAAACACTTATAACACAGTGTTAGAAATTGCAAGCTCCATATTCAACCTTTTCAAGGTGCCGGGGTCTACTGAGGATAGGGGTCTGAGCTTCAGTGACCACTCGGGCCCTCGGCTCTACTGATGCCCCGCGCATCTCAGTAGCTGCTGCCCTAAGACCCTGTGTGCTCCTCACAGAGAAGAGGCAGCTCATGGCCTGCACACACCTATGGTGTCCCTGAGGGACATCAAGTGCTGTGTTTAGCTTTAATGATGCAGCAATGACCCAAGTAACAAAGATCTACCCCTCAGGGAGCTTCCATTCTGGTGAGAGGGGCTAGGTGACAACTACTGAGCAAGTGGGACTTCAGGAAGCGGTCAGGGCCAAGTGTGGACAGGACCAGGTAGAGGGCAGGAGCTGAGGGGGACTTCAGGTTGGGGATGCCACAGGTGGAGTCAGGCACAGGGTCCTGCCTGCAGAGAGCCAGCTTGGAATGTAAAGGGAAAGACCACAGCGGAGGGAGGTCCCGCGCTGGTGGGGGCGCTGTGAGAAGTGGGAGGCCGCGGTGGTGAAGAAGGACTAGAGGGAAGGACTGGGCAGCAGGACAGGGCTGAGGAGGGCGGGCGGGCTCTGGTGGGAAGGCGCTGGGCCGCGTTGCTCCTGGAGGAAGCCGTATCTCTCTGAGGCAAGGTCAGCGCTGAGTGCAGGAGACGGAAAGGCGCGCATCATGAAGTAGCCATCGCAGAGAGGGCACCGCGGTCCCCGAGGCAGCCGCACAGGGTCAGCTGTGGCCTGAGTGCTCCTTTGAGGTTCACTGTGAATTCAGCATGAGCTCAGTTTGCATGCCTGGATGGTTGTCATCTCCAGCATATTTAGGGCAGAGTATCCTGTTATTCAGGTTTCAGAGGGAGAATGAGGCAAGCAAATTAAGGAAGGTTTCCAGGTACATAGAATCTAAGGTGAAAAAAGCAAAAGTGAAAGTGTAAGTAGGAATTGTTGATGGTGAGAAGCACACTGGTCAGTGGAAGGGCGGGGAGTCTCAGGGGAGGCCAGGATTGGGCTGGGGGATGGGTAAGGGGCAGGTTCCCTGGCGCAGGATCCTTGGAGGCAAGATTTCCAAGGTAATGAAGTCACCAGGAATTGCACAGCTTAAAGCAGGACCCTCTGAGTCGATGGCGGAGGAGACAGGATGAGGAGATGGTTTAGGCCAGAGTCAAACTACGAAGGCCACAGTGATCAGCGACGTCTGTGCGCTCACACTCAGGTTGCCACAGAGCAGGACAGGGATCTGGGGAGATGAGTCCTCCCATCCCTAAATTCATCTCGGGGTGATAGGAGTTGCTGGGAAATTGAAGATCGACTGACATGTATTTCCAGTAAAGTAAGGACTTTGAAGTGGAGAAATGGCCTCAAGTTAAAACAGGGAGCAAAGGGGCAATTGCCAACTTCCCATGTGCAGGTTCATAAGATGTGGGGAAAGAGCACCCTGACTCCAAAGCTCCGTTCAGGGACAGCCACATTTCAAGGAGCAGGAAGTTGAAGACTATGCTGAGAGGAGCCTGGAGACTGCGTCACCCTTGAACCTGGCAGAGACAGCCCTGGGACAAGCAGCCAGGTGTCCCAGATCTTGGAGTTCTCATCCCAAAGAAAGGCTTGTGTGGACGGGACGCACCAGGAAACAGCATGGCGAGGCCTGCCTGCGACCGTCTCCACCTGACCAGAGCCTGGCTGAGAGGGCTGGCTCGCCCCACTCCCACTTCCCCCCCTGGGGAGAAGCCAGTGCTGGGCCCAGCTGGAGCTGGACAGCTCGCCTTCCAGGCCAAATGTCCCGTTTTCCTGCCAGGGGAGGCCCTGGAGTGTGCTGGGGTGGACTCTGAGCCCAGCGTCCACAGGAGGAGAAGCAGGCCTGGGTCTGGAGAGGCTGCCTGAGGGGCTAAACTGGGTTGGACCAAGTCTGGTTTCCCGAGGTGATAAATAACCTGAAAGCACGGATTTCCAGGTATCCTGATGTGAGGTTGAACTAGGTTAGAGGACAAGTCATTTTGTCAGTGTGAAAACCAATGAATGAATAAAACAAAGACTGAACTTGTTAACTTCAGCCAGGACTCCCCAAGAAGGGATAGTCAGAGGTACAAAGAGAAGAGGAAGTCTCAGGGTGTCCACCACCCCCAGAGGGTCCACCCGAGGGTCCTCAGGCTAGGTGGGCAGACCCTGATCCACCGCAGAGCCGGCTCTTGCCGTCTTTGCCCTCCTTCCTCACAGAGCCACACCCTCAGAACTTACACACCCGGAACATTTAATAAACATTTGTTGATTCATTAAATAAGAGCCAAAGTGACTATTTGGGAAGATGGAAGAGAATAGGAAAAACTATACCACTTTAAAGAAATACCAAAGACTGTATTTTTTTCCCCAAATTTTAGTTTGAAATTTATAATGTGGTTATGGTCACATGGTTCAGACTGCCAGGTATCAGATTAGAATCTAAGTTTTCCCTATTGACCTTCTTATGTAAGTCACAGCCAGAAATTCCTACCATGGGTTTTCTTCCAAATTTCCTCTATATCCTGTGAATTTTAATGCAATAAAAAGAGAATCAATTTAAAATATTCCCATGCACTGTACTGTAATTTATCCCATGTTATATGGGAAATATAATATTGCACTGCAAGGGGCCCTCTCAGGTGTACTTGGCACATTCTAATTCTGCTGCGATGTATCCCCCTCGCTTCCTGAGGGAGCTCTCTCCATCTCTGGATACCCATGTGTGACCTGGTTGGGAAGTTCAAGGCACTACATGGGAAGTTCTTCAAATCAGCCAGCTTCATTAATGCGTTGGGTCTATGGATAAATGTAGGCAGTTTACTTTTCGGAGTATTATGCTCTCAGTGAGGAACAGCATTTAGCATTTCCAAATGGCAGAACCAATCCAAGGGAGCCCTGGGACCGGGTTCTCTCCCTGCTTTCTCTGCCTCCTGGGTGACTGCTGCGCCTGCTGTCCATCTCCGCGGTGACAGTAGATGCTGATACTTCTCGACAGAAATTCCATACGTTATCTCTCCCCTGTCAGACACAGGAGTGCTGGGAAAGGTGTCCTGAGTTTTATTATTTTTTCCCCTGCTAGCTAGTGGTGCTACACCGGGGCTCTGCTGTTCATTAGGGATCAAGCTGCCGATATGGGCGTGCTCAGATCAGTCTTTTATGTCACTGTACCAAGCCCAGTGTTTGCATTCCTCCTCAACTGAAAATTTGTCGGAGAAGAAAGGCATTAAACCTGTCACTGCAGATAAAGATCAGACGTTTGATTTCAAACAGAAGAGGCAAACACTCCACCACGGACTCCATTAACTCTGCAGCTCACTGCTCAGAGGGACATGCCGAGCTAGGCCAGGCCTGGGGAGGGGAGTACAGCCAGACTTCACCACGGCTTTAGCAGTTACACACTCGGGACAAAAAGTCCATAACTAAAACAAAAAATAAAATGAAGTAATGGAGGAGAAACTAACTGCAAAACTTGCCATGTCCCCCCTCAGCCCCTTTTATCACAAATGCAATTTCATTAGACAAGTGAGTGAGCAAATTTCATCTGAAAGCTAAATAAGATTCCACCACTTACAGAAAAGCAAGCGTTTGGGAAGATGGTTTTGGAAAAAGACTGGGCATTAAAAAACAAAGCCATTTCACAATACCCTCATGCAACCACTAGAAGATGAACGCCATTGGTTAACAAAATGCATACCTTCAAAAGTCTTGCTGCATTTCCACATTTTTCTTGTCTCCATTAAATAAAACCAATGTGTTTCTTTATTTCATTGAATAATATACAAGTAGTTGTCTTTGATCTTAACCTAAACTTTGAATTTATATGTCAGCTATTTCCAAAGGGTCTGGTCACTAAAAAGATTAATATTCATAATATTTCTGTGACCCGCTAGATGACAGGTATTATTAGCCCCATTTTATGGATTCAGACAGTGGGGCAGGGAGAGGTTAAGTGACATGCTGAATATCACAAGGAAAATTAAACTCTCAAATTTAGTGCACTTTTTATTATGATCCTTCTGAAGGACAGCGTAGGAGGGTAGACCAGAAGTCACAAAGCGAGGGCTCTGGTCTTAACTCTCACAGTGACTCATCGCATGGCCTCGGGCAAGTCATCTAACCTCTCTGCGGCTCTGTCTCAACATTAGGTAAAATTGACAATTCCTACCAACCATCCACACCCCTGCTGTGAGGATTAATGAAATGAGACCTGTGCTGCTCAGCTTGTTGGCAGAAAGGCTCTCTATAAATACAAAATATGCTGAGTGCCTTCTTAGAGGTTCTGCAGGATTTTACAACCCGCAGGGGACACTGGAACATGGCCATGCATTTGAACAGGCTGTCCCCGAGTGCCCCCCGGGACAGAGAGACACCGCAAGACCATGGCCTCTGCTTCAAGTGGAGAAGTGCAGGCTGGGAAGCATCCTTGAAAGTCTGGGAGGTCAGTGGTCATGGCACTGTGCAGACGGCGAGGGTGCGTCCACCCTGGAGGAGTGTCCAGCAGACCCCCTGCCTTCTCAGCCACCCTTGGAGGGCCTGTCTTGGAAATCCCATCTAAAAGACCCACTTGGTGCTGTACAGGTGAATCTGCACCTGCTTCTGACCCCCGAGGGGCGCTGCCCTGGCTCTCCTAGTGGGCAATACCCCGAGTGAGGAGTGAGCCAAGTCTGAGGGCTCCAGCAGGCCACGCTCGGGAGGGGCAGAGAGGAGCTGCTCGCCACAGTCCTCACCTCTGGGCGTGGGAGAACAAGGCTGCGGCTCGGCCTGCCTGTGTGTGTCCCTGCACAAGCCATGGAGGTGGCTCCTCTAACCGTGCCATCCTCCTCCCACCTACACTCCATGTGGGCCATGGAGACTCCCGGGTGGCGTCTCCAACCAGAACCGCCCTCAAACTCCAAGCTCACCTGTGCGACCCAGGAGCCCGCACCACTGGGGTGCGGAACAGACCTCTGCAATTCCCACGCCCTGCACCTCCCCTGTCCCCCTGCAGTTGGCTCATCCTGTCATCGTGTCTCTAGCAACTGTATCTCCACGTGGCCAGCGGCTCAGGTCAAGAACACGGGAGTCAGCCTGTCCCCTTCTCACTTCCCACCGACCTCCCAGGAACCCTCGGGGCACATGGCTCAGAGCATTCCCTTTATCCTCTCTCCTCCATGGCTCAGCCCCGGTCTGAAACACCCCGTTTCCCCAGGCCCTCAGCCCCTCTCAGCATACTAACTGGTTTCCCTGGCCCTCTCTTTCCTCTCCTACAGTCTACTCTCAACGCAGCACAAAATTATTCTTTTAAAATATAACCAAGACCCTTTCGTGCATTTCTACACCACATCTGCACATGACCAGCGTTCCATTACTTTCCTGCCTGACTACTCTTCCCTGACTGACCTCATTGCTACTCCTCAATTGCACCAGCCACGATTCTGCCTCAGGGCCTTTGCGTTGGCCATAACCTCTGCGGCAAAGATCTGTACCCAAATATCTGCTTACCTAGTCTCCTACATGCATCCAGTCCCTGTTCCGTCTTATCTTTTTAGACGTCTTTGGAGACTGCTTCTACCTCCCACTACTGCTCTCCCCTGCCTCCCGCATCCTCGCTGCCCCTCCAGCACCTCGCCTGCTCTGGAGTCACACCTTGGGCACACTGCGGCACTTTCTTAGGGCGGCTTTGAAGTCCCACAGACTGGGGGCTCCGGAGCCTGCGTCTGAGATGGGGGTTGTTTCCTGCCAAGGCTGCAGGAAACTCCTGGCCCAAGCCCTTGCCTTGAGGAAGTAGGTCTGCAACATGCGAGCTTCGGGGACACGATTCCACCTCAGAGACACACCAGGCTGCACTCGTGTCTTGGGCTGCTCTGACAACATACCAAAGTACTGAGCCCCTTAAACAGCAGGAAGCTCTGTCTCTGGGTGCTGGAGGCCCAGTCCGGCTGTCGGCAGGGCCGGCTCCTTCCCAAGCGGAGGGGAGAATTGAACCCCATCTCCTTCTCTAGGCTCCCAGGTAGTTCTGGCCGACCTTCTGCTCCTTGACCTGTGGACAGTGTGGCTCCTGGGTGGCATGTCTCCCTTCTCTGCATGACGATCCAGGTTTGTCGTCAGGTGCGGACACCAGCATGTGCAGCGCAGACCATGGAGAGACCCTATCTCCACAGGAGGAGGGGAGGACCCACAGAGGCCTTCCGAGGGGCACGGCTCAACTCTGACGTGCACGGTGTGCTGCCTGGCGCCTCTCCTCTTCGTCTGCTGCCACGGGTGCAAGGCCCGCCCTGGGAGGCCGGCAGGTGCCTCCTGTGCTTCTGGTTGCTTCACTGACCGCAAAACACTGCCAACGATGACGGGCGCATAACTGTGCTGAGGAACGTCTGTAACAGCAGGAACAAAGGACTTTACGGCCATGTGTGGACCGGTTCTGCCCCCTGCCAAAGCCAGGCAGGTATTCAATCAGGGACCTGCGGCCCAGGCCCCAGTACCCCCACTCACCCCATAGGATCAGGCTACAGTAACTGTGGTTGCTGGAGATGGCGAGGTTGTTTTCAGATGGCATCCAGGCGACTTGAAGCTGAACCTTCCTGGGCTGTGGCCTGAGGTCGGTCCTGCACACCCAGTGTGAGCTCACCCCTCTGTGCTAACCGCGGGGCTCCCCATAGCGGTGCTAGTTTACAATCCTCAGAACATGAAAGGAGACTTCTGAGGACTGATTTGGGGACAGCAGTGCTTTGGGGGACCCAGGGTTCCTGAAAGGCCGTCCAGCCAGCCTGATCTGAGGGTAAATGGCAGAAGGCCCAGTGGTGGTTCCCAAGTGCTCAGCTGGCCCTTATCAGTTTCAAAGCCAGGGAACTTTGATTTGTTTTACTAGCTTACATAAACTCTCAGATCCTTGGGAAAATCATTTTCCTTAATACGTCACTCTTGTTTCTAGAACGCCTTCAGAGGACATGCCATGTGCATGTGCTGCAGATGGGAACAAGGTCACTCTCTCCACAGCCTCCATCCTCGTCCCCCACCCCAAATGTGTCCTGAGAGTTTTCGAGCCCTTTACACAGTGATCTCAGGTTTTAGTCCTGGAGGAAACTCTGCTGGGATTCCTTGTAGACAGCTGTGCCGGCCTGAGCTCACTGCCTGTCTGTGGAGCTCAGGCTCTTGTCCCTTCGTCCCGGATTGCTGCAGGGCTCAGGCACTGGCCACCACGTAACAACCATTCCTCCCAAGCCAGGAGCCTGTTGTAAATGATCCAGCAGGAAAACTGCATCGCCTTCCTTTCATAGGAAGGGTTGTAGCAGAACTCGTGGCTGCGTCCTTCCCAGTCCCGGTTGGTCCCCACACACAGTGTTTTACAGGTCCCAGGCAGTCGGATGTCACTTCCACAGCCTCTCCTTCATTACCCACCTAATAGGCTCTCCCGCGCCCTGTCTGTGTGGCACCAGATGGCATTGCCTCCTTAGACTGGCTTCTGCCTTGTTCACACAGAAACACGAAAGGTCAGGGAGACCATATGGTGTGGGCCGCCCTGCCCCTGCACACAGGATCGGCCACACTGCCACCTGAATGTCCCCCACCCCGAAGGAAGCAGTGGCTGCACATATTGGACTCCCTGTTCCCTTTCTACTGAAGCACCGCAGCCAATGAGTCCCTCAGTTTCTACAATCGGGTTGTCTTTTTGCATTCCAAACACCTTTATTTTACAGAAAACCAAATAATAAGGCGATTTTAACCTGGTTTCTTTTCCCTTAAAAAGGACGACCATGGATTTATTTTTATAAATGGTGTCGTTTTCCCAACATTTCTAACACACACTCTGGACGGAGGGCAGTGGGATGGTCCCCGCGGGAAGCCTGGGGGGTGTTTCTGCGACCCACTCTGCTCAGTGAGCGAAGTCCTCCTGTGTCTGGCGGGTTGGGCTGCAGCCCCTTTGTTCTGATTGTTGCTCAAATGTCACCACTGGGACTTGGCGCCTTTATATCTCTCTAGTTAGCCCCAGCCCCCAAAATGGACACCATGGTGCTGCCAACTTTGGGGAAAAGCTAGCAGTCGAGAAATGTGCCACCTGGGCCAACGCGGCCCCCTACCGCCAGAGAGTTGCCCCTGATTCTTCAGGACTGACAGCTCTGACGCGGAGCCTTCCCGTCTGTGAAGTCCCTCCTGCACATGGTGGTTGATCCCTTGGAATTCTCCAAACCCCTCTCTTTCTCTTTATAACTGAAGAAAATTGATTCTTCTTTTCTGAATTAATAAACAGTCCTCTGTGGCTTAAGATCCCTCTCTCTGGATTCACCCCGTGTGCCTCTGTTCCTCTGAGGCAGACCCCAGAGCCCTTCCCATTCACCCAGGAAGAAGCACTTCCTGGGGTCATGCAAGCTCCACAGATTTTAGGTTCACTTTCTCTTCCCTCCCTTTCACCTTGGGCCTTAAAGTTCTGACCATCATTACATTTTCACTGGATACAATTGAAAAACAGCTATTGTAAAACTACCAAGCAAGCCAGTCAGCTCTACCTCAGTTCTGCGTGGCCTTCCCCACACAGCGTACTCTCAAGCAGTTTAGAAGTGCTGTTTATAATTCCAGGTATTTTCTGTTATCCCAATCAGGTGGCTGCCTGCTTTTTCATTTTCCTAAAGTAACCTGACTCGGTTCCTGGTGTTCCACAGGCTAGGAGATTGCAGGGCAAGCTTTAGATCTATGGGCCTCCTTGCAGCACTGCACCGTCACTGGTCTGCCACAACCTGGGTGGCTTGCCACTTGTAATGGAGGCACTTTAAAATTTCATTGCAAGATGATACAAACGGAGTCACAGACTACCAAGTTAGGCTGAAACACTCGAGGAGTTCAAGGCTTACAAAGGAATTGCATGGGGAGCAGAGGGTCCCCTCTGCTCTGGGCATGGCCCCACGTTGCCTGGGGTGGTGGCGGTAGCTGTGCTCTTCTTCTTGGGACTGGTGGTGCAGGTAGAACTGCCACCTCCTGCTGCACAGTAGCAAGGGCTCCATCAGTGTTCTTGCCTGAGCTCCAACAGGAGCTGTGCGGTGACTGATATTATTCCTACTCAGCAGAAAGATAAACTGAGTCACAAATAGGTGAAAAGACTCAATTTGAGGCAAACAGTGAGCCTGTGGAAAAGGCAAGACAAAAGCCCAGATATTCTAAATTTCATCTGATTTATCCACAGTACAACCCTACAATATAATACAATATCCATTACAGACGGGAATGAGTCTCCTGGTTACCATTTCCCCAAACAAATAGAAATAGAAGTCACTCAACCCTGAAACCCACATAACTGCAGGTAGATTAAAGCTTTTCCTCTCTAGGTACAGCCGGGGGGATGCCTCTGTGGAGCCAGGCTGCAAGGGGCTTCACGTGGCGGTAGGCAGGGCGATGCTGATTGATGGAAAGGTGCCTGTGTCCCTGCAGAAGGAGGGCGGGACTGATGCCTGACGCTTCAGGTTATTGAAATAAGCACCTGATGTTCTGGACACTTATCTAGACGAAGCCCCAGTCCTGAGCCCTGGGCTCATCCCCAGCTCTAATAGCATGTCAGCGATGGTGACCAGCGAATTAACCCTGGAAAACACTTATTGATCCCCACCCCAGATTGCTGACTTCAAAAAAAATGTCATTGCTTCATCCCATCCTCTGTTCCACCTCATTAGCTACTGTCACTTTGCGCCTGAGCACCAGGGGACTCGTTATTCCTGACACAGTGTTCAGCGTAGGATGCAGGGACAGTGGGGGCCAGGACAACAAGTGGTTCTCCATCCTGCCATGGTCTTCCTCTCCTCTGAGGGTGGAAGGAGTGGCCATCTGGATGGCCACAGCATGGACAAAGAGCCTGAGGCTGTAGAGGCGCTGGGCGCTTTCGTGCTTTATGGTGTCGTTAAGCCGTGAACTTGCGTCTCCACAACTCCTGGAATGCTGCTTTCAGGGCCTAATAAAGCTTCTTTTCCTGTAGTAATTGGCATCTCCTCGGCTCCTGCTGATGACCTCAGCTCACCCCAGGACACTTTTATCAGAGAAGTTGCTGAGCTCCATTAGATGAGTCTTAATTAGGTGAGAACTACCCAGAGATCTGAAATGCAAATTAGAAGGCTGGAGAAGTGGAATCAGACCAGATCATTAAGGAACAGGCTGGGAAAGAGCATGAGTTTGTGAAAATTAAAAAAAAAAAAAAAAAAAGAATATGAAGGGGAAATAGAAAGTTTATCCTTCAAGGCATAAGGGGCTCCAGGAAATATTTTTAAGCTCTAAAATCTGTAGAGTGTGTTTTTTATTTGTGCATAGACAAGTAATAGAGGACAATAAAATTTTACTTCCTTTTTCTTACACATGGAATGGAAAGAATATATGATTTGTGACAGTTTTAAAATCTATCAGAAGTAGGCAAAATTCAACAGTAGATATTTAAATTAGGGAACTTGGCTTAAAAAAAAAGTTCTAAGGGCAGATCCTAATTTGAGGCCTGGGCTTCAGAAACAAAAGTAATGACCCAGAGTGGACAGTGGTCTAAGCAGGCCCTTCAAATGTCAGCGCACCAAAGTCCTGTGCCACCTCTCAGATGTTTCCAGCACTTCACTTTCAGATAAAACATCTGCAACATCTTTCTGTTCATTAGTGGCAATCAATGCTTGCTCTTTGAGGTCTGACCCAGCCAAGGATCTTTCCAACCCAGCGTGTACGGACAACGCGGGTGGTTTTTGTGGAGTTTAGGCTGGGGAAAGGGCGCCTTCCTGCCATAATCCACTTTAGTAAATACTAATCTGGAGGGCAACGTCTAATTTCATTTTCTACTGTTTAATTTCTATAGAAAAATTAGCGAGGGTCTGAAAGGATTGATTAAACTTAAAGACTTTGAAAATGTGATTCATGACTAAAGGTTAAAGGAAACGCGTTCAAATGAAAGTAATGCTGACAGGAGAGTGCCCGTGGGTGCCAATGGTGTGCAGGCTTGGGTGGGGACACGGCAGGTGGAGGAGGACACGGAACGTGGTTCTCCAGCTCACCGAGCGCAGGATCATAGCATTAGGCATGAACAGAAACGAGAGTCGTGAGAAAGGCTGCCTTCTGAAGCAGGAGCTGCTGTCTCAGGAGACACCTGGTTTTTGCTGAGACCCTGGTGGTCCGAGATAAGCAAACACAACCCTGAGTGGTTTAAAATGCATCCATTCCACAGCCTGACAGGGGGATGTGTCTAAGAGACAGAAGGCTGAGGAGAGAGGAGGTAGAGCCAGCCACCAGGAGGAGGTGGGATTCCCTGGGAACATAAAGACTCAGACTAACAGGAAGTCTCAGGCAAAATACAAATATTAAGATTTTTTAAAGTTCCAATGTATTAGCTGCTTTCATTACCTATTCTGTAAGAGACCACTCCAAGCGAGGTGACCGTGAACCTTCACTCCCTCACACAGCCTCTGCAGTGAGGAGTCGGGGTGTCCCGGCTGGTGCTCCAGCAGGAACTCCCTCAGGGGGACACGGCCGAGCTGATCACAGGGATGGGGCTCCTCTGAGTGTTGGAGTGGGGCTGGGGGTTGCCCCAGGTCTTCATCAGGTGTGTCCTTCCCTGTCCTCTAAGCATGGCAGCTGGCATCTTACTGTGCTGGTGGCTGAGAGACAGCACGGGGGCTGCTGCCTCTGCTGCATTGACTTGGTCTCTGTCGGCGGAGGCTGGGCGAGGGTTTGGGTGCCAAGGGGTGGTGGTCCCTGGAGAGCACACTCTAGGCCTCGGCAGCCCTTCGTCTTCCCGTCCATCTGCTGTTCTCTTCAAATGTCTTGCTGATTTTCAGTTTGGGAGAGGGAAATTTGTAAAAGGGCCTGTATTCCACAGCCAGGTTGAAATCGCGTGAGATCGAGCAGACAAAAGATGATCCACGAGGAGGGTTGAATAAGCACACCTCGTAATCCAAAGTCGGGATACACTATCAAAACTGAACAGTCCCCCTACCAAAAAGGTTGTCAACCCCAAAAACGTTGGCAAGTTTTGCATCATTCTTGAAATGGTGGGGTATCCATTTTAGGAAAATCACCGTGAGTGGACCTGTGAAGATGACACCACCTGGATCCACAAGGCTGTGGGTCAGGGCTGGGCGGGAGCCTCGCAACCCAGGCTGCTCAGGCTGCTCCCCTCCTGCAGGCTGCGGGGCAGCATCTCCACCCAGTTTTCTCAGGATGCTGGCTCTCGGGAGGCTGCGGGGCTCCTGTCTCCTTTCCTGTGTCCCTTTCCACGCTTTCTGAGCTCTGCCGTCTCCTGTCTGCACAAGTAAGTCCCTTTCAGAGCCAGCAAAGGCACATCAAGTCCCTCTGAGCTGCTGCGCCGCCACCGTCGGGGCTTCTCCTGCTCTGCTCTTCTTCTGGCTGCAGAGAGCTCAGCTGGGGAGCCCTCCTGTGATGACATTGGGCCACCTGGAGAGTCCAGGGTGACCTCCTGGTTGAAGGTTCTTACAACCAACCACGTCTGCCAAGTCCCTTCTCCCATGAGACAAGCATGTAGCATGTTCACAGGCCCCAGGGCTGGGTGTGCAGGTACTGGGGCGGCCTACCCCCTCACCAGTGCTCAACAACCACCCCACCTGCAGGAGCTGGGAGGAGAGGAGGGCTGGGAATGAGTGCTAGTGGGAAAGGGCAGGGGGAGTGTGCTGCTCCTGTAGAAACCAGGCACCAGGGTCCCTCTCAGGCTCAGACACCTACCTGCCCCCAGCTCCACACAGCTGCAGTTGGAGCAAGAATGGGTCCCTGGACCCAGGTATCCTCCCTGGACCCTGGAGCCTGGGCAGAGACTGGGGTTTCGACTTTATTATTTGACTCTTACAACTCAAATTGTGGGTATTTCCCTGTCTTGAATTTATTTGCCACATTTTAGTGCACCTCTAGTTTATGGCTAAGTTCTAAACTCTAGAAGCAGTAATAATGTAAATTCCCGAGAACTCTAGCTACATTGGAAGTGGCCTTGTGACAAAGAGGCTTGACAGAGGAGTGTTGTTCACTCGTATGGTGTTGGACCTGCTTTTGTTTTTATGTGAGTTTGGCACTATTATTTCATATGGTCATTTCTGGGTGGTCAAGGAAGCCTTGCTTGTGTTAGGCTGCAACTAGGCTGCAATCTCTTGGCCTGGTCTGAGGTCAAGTTCAAGGACCACGAGGAAAGTTCAGCTCAGCCTTCTCCATCCTTCCCCACGGGAACAGGTCTCTGATGTTTTCATCTCCTTTTATCTCTGGACACAGTTCCTTTTAATTCTTTCTTCCATTATGAATATATGTGAATTCTTCAGCCAAATTCTCCCTTTAAAATAAATTTTTTCTTATTTCTTTCTAATTTTTCTAATTGAGAAACCAATAAATAACTTGTTGTCAGGTTGCCTGTACAAAAGCTAATCCACAATTAACATAAAATTGATACATTCCACACTCCCAAAGACAGTATTCTGAAAGGGAATATGTGCTTTTCTAAGTCTGTACATGTTCATAGCTTGTTTCACTGTTTTTATTCAATTAATAGAACAAATTAACATTTAAAAATTTCAAACACTTGTTTTCACAGTGCTGGACAAGTTCAGCTAGTTCTATTAATATAGTCAAATGTTTTTGATTTGTCGTGGACACACAGGGGCTCCATGGATGGAGTTCAGCATATTCCCTGGTATTTAGATGCTGCCTGGCCATCTTCCTTACTTTGTGTTCCAGAAGGAGAATTTTCTCCAGGAACAGTATGTGAGTTTTAGTACAGTATTAGAATCAGAACTACTTTCACATGCAGATTGAGCCTAACCATTTTGCATTTAAAAAGGCTAACAAGCTGGCATGTTCTTCCTAGTGTGCCCATATACATGTGTACATTTAAGAACATATCAAATATTCTCTGCAGGTCTGACTCAATACCTGCTATTAATGATGTCCTCGGGAAGCTCTGGTACCAAGTTGGAATGCTCAGCTCAGAAGAGCATGGTGGCCTGGAGGAGTGCTGGGTTCTGGAGATAACCTTCTTAAACTCTGCTAAAGAGCAACCAAACTCATCTCCGTGAGCAAGAAGGATGAGAAGCAGGCACCGTATTGTGCAGAGTGGTAGCACAAAATAAGCAACTGGCAGGCACATCAAGAACTCTGGTCCCTGGCAACAGACCTGAAATGGCCAGGTATAAATTTCCTGGGTAATTTGCCAACTAAATAGTACACACAAACACCTGAAATTTTCATCAAAATGCTTAACTCCTGGCAACAAAATATCAGTGTCCCCCAGGGCTGCCTGAAGCAATCACCAATTGAGCGGCATACTTGAAAGAATAGAGCAACTAGAAAATAAATCAAAACCCATCCTCAGTAAGTTGGAGAGGTGGTGCTAGAACTACTCAGGGATTCCCAGAGCCTGCCAATCTCACTATCAGGAGTGAACCTGTGGGTTTCCCATCTCCTTCCCAGTTAGAGGCAGCAGTCAGTTGAGAACAAGAAAGGTTCTTAAGGATCAGGTAGCTTATCTAAGGCCCCCAATAGCTCTGTCTGCTACTAATGTGACTGAATATCCTTAGAGATTTGCATGAATGGATAATTTAGTAACACTGAAGTTTATCAAGCCCTTCCATTAATATGAAGATTATTCATACAGTAAGAAACTCAGATGCCAGTTAGGAGATGGTATTAATTCAAGTACTTGGTAGGAGGCAGAGTGGGACCTTAAAACATCCACACCCCCTTCCCTAGAGCCTGTGGATATGTTACTGTAAATGGCAAATGGGACTCGGCAGTGGGGTTCAGGTTACGGGGCTTAATGGAGGGAGACTGGGGAGATTGTTTTGGGTGACCCCAGGTGGCCCAACCTGATCTGAACAGCAGAGGACTTCCTGTGGCTGGAAGCACAGGGGCAAGGGCGAGAGGAAAGGTCAGGTTGGCCGGGTGGAGGGCTGTTATATGCTGTGGAAGAAGGGAGGACTGCCTAGCAATAAATGTGCATAGCTCTAGGGAGCCCCAGCAGGGAGCCAGCAAGGAAACGGGCGTCTCAGCTCCACCGCCCCACGCAGCTTCATCTGTTGAGGGCCACAGCCGAGTGGGGATGACGCATGGCATTTTTGCCAGAAGTAGTGGTTGAGAGGTGACGCCAGCGAGCCGTTAAGATGATGACTTTTGAGTTCTCAAGGAGTTCCCGTTGAGTTCTGGTTGAGCTCTCGCGGGAATTCCTGAAGAGTTCTCATTGATTGGGGAAGTGCTGGAGGAGGGATTTTCCCATTGGTGGTTCCTGGAGGAGCTGCGTGGCACTTGGGAGAATTCCCGGGGAGCGTGTGTGGAGTGTGCTGGTGGAGTTCAGAAATAAAGTTTGTTCCTGCTTCAGTGGCTGGTGATTTGTGCCCAGCCAGACTGCGGCATTCACCAGTCAGCAACCAAGCAAGCTTTAAGTGGCCTCTGGCCCAGAGCCTCCAGCAGCAAATCCAGACTGGACAGCACAGTGAGATGCTGAGAGGAGGCTCTCCCTGGATGTCTGGCCTTCAGAGCCGTGAGATGGTAAACAGGCATTGTTTCAAATAGTTCAGTTGGCAGCAGATTTTATGGCAGCATAGAAAAGCAATGGAAGTATTTTTAAGAGCGTCTTGAGATTTTCTCATCAATAACACATCCTTGTGTGCATTAGCATCGGAGCATGCCATCGGGGAAGGCAAGCTCAGGACCCAGAGTTCCGTCTCTAGGAGAACTTGCCCTGAGTGCCTCCTGTGGTCAGGCCCCTGCAGCGGGAGTCTCACACAGGCATGGGGCTCAGACAGTGAGGAACTGAGAAAAGGTCTGGCAGCCGTGCAACAATCCAGGCAAGGCCAGGGGAGACCCCAGCCCAATGGTGGGATGAAGTTCCACCAGCGATACTGAACTCAGTCTGGGTGTTGGTCTTAGATCCTTCGTGCAAAGTCATGCTCCCGACAGTGAATTAGTTGCCTGCATCTTGTTAATTCATAGGTTTGTTGTTGTTGTCTGCAAAATTCCATTTCCGATCGTTTCTTTGGTTGCTTCTGTTGTCATCTGTTCTCTTTGGGCGCCCAGGAGCTCCCTCTTCTCATAGGAGTGCCCCTTCTTTGGGGAATACTGCCCTCATATCTTCATGAGGTTCTGATGGGGGTCTTGTTAAAACACCCAAGAGACCTGGCCACCGCTGGGCTGATGGTGAATGACAAGGTCCTGTCTAATCACGGGCACCATTGTCACTGCGTCATCATGATTCCAGGAGGAGCCCCGCCCTGGAGCTAGGTCTGGGAAAAGGGAGCGAGTGAGAAGCCCCGTGTGCTCTGGAACATGATGTCCAGAGTTTCATCAGCCCCCACCTTCCTCCTCTCCCCTGAGCAGGCCAATCAGCCATGGGAGGAAAACTGACTGTCTGAATCTGTAAGGAGGAGGTTGAGAGATGGAGAGGGAAGCAGAGAGAGAGGGAGGGAGAGTGGAAAGAGGGAGTGAGGGAAGACGGGGGGTGGGGGAGACAGAGGAGAATGAAGAGAGAACAGGGGGAGGGAAACGTGGGAACCAACGCTGCTGGAGTCCTGCGAGCCCCTGAGGCCGGTCTCCAATGCACTTGAAGAGGCACAGGCCAATGCATGCCCTCTGTGGCTGCAGCCACCTGTGAGTTCTTTCTTCTCCGTCTTTGGAGGTGCCTGACTTGACGCATGCTCTAGGCTCTTGGCAGCTTGGGTGGCCTGTGCCTGAAAGTAGCTGTTGGACTGTGGACCCCAGTGAGGTGTGAGGTCCACAGGCCCGGCCTACTTCATCCCCATCTCTGTCACTTGTCCCTGGCTCCTCTCTCTGGTCAGCTGGAATGACACGCCCCTCGGGAGACCTTGAAAGCCACTTGTCAACGAGGGAACTGAGTTTCTGAGTGACTGAGGCAGTAAAAAGGCCCCGTGGACTATCCAACCACCTAGGATGTTGCTTTATTCAGCTCTTTTGCTGCTGTTACCAAAAGATGTGACAAGAACAGTTTTAGAGGAGGAAAAGTTTATCTGTGTCTCAGGGCTTCAGAGGACTCAGTCCATAGCCGGCCAGCTCATCGCTCTGTGCCTAGGAGAGGCAGAACATCACGGTGAAAGTAGATAGCAAGGGAAAAGCAGCTAGGGACATGGCACCGGGAAGCAGAGAAAGGGTCCTCACCAGGGACAGAAAATACACCACAAAGGCACACTTACAGTGACCACCTCCTCCAGCCACACCCTCCCTACCTGCAGTTACTGCCCAGCTAATCCACCCACCAGATTAGTGCGCTGATCAGTCAAGGCTCATTTCACCTTGGAACTTTCTTACATTGTCTAACGCCTGAGGGACACCTCACATCTAAACCACAAGAGACATCACCCAGTGAGGAACAGCCTTACACCTTTGTAACTATTGCCCATGTGGGCAATTGTTTATAGCAGAAGTAGTTCTCCAACAAATATACCAGGTTCCTGTCACTCGAAGCCCCATGAATCCTGATGCAGGGATTTCTAAGATAAGTTTTGCATCAAGAGTGACATTCATGTGTCAACAACAGCGACTGAGACCATAACTGCCTGCTGCCCGGGGTTGGGCACTCGTAAGCAAGCCCATGGATCTAGTACCTTAGCTGTAGAGTGTAAGCACTCCAACTGCCAGACAGGGTCACCACAAAGACCAACCGGGATGACCAATGACAGTCAGTTACAATGGGGGGCAGAATGACAGATCCAAGAAATTAAAATGGACAGATACATGGCAAATGTGGATGGTAGACAGGAGAGGGGCTGAGGAAAGAAAACGAAGGGAAACACAAGAGAGAAAGATGAGAATAATAAGCATTATGAATAAAAGTGTTGACACAATTATAAAATTAATCTAAAAATATTATATAAGTTTTTAAACAAATAAATGTAAAAATCCTGAAGAAATAATTATTTTCTGATTTGACCCAAGAAGAAATAGAAATCCTAAATAGATGAAATGGAAGATGCTAAAAATACTATCAGCACCCTTCTTTAACAAAGGCACCAGAATGAATTGCTTTAACATGCTTTTTCCTTTTCATCTTTCCAGTAACTGATACTGTGATATTTTGATGGAAACAGCGCTGACTTCTGTGAGTTTACTCTGTAGTGAGGTTATTTCTGTTCCTTGCTTTACCCTTGCTTTGCATATTATTTTATCACGGGATCTCATCCTCTGTCCTTCATGTGTGTGACCTCTTGTTTTATTGAGTGCATGTTTGCATAACCATATTCTCTAGAGAGATCATCATTCTCCATGGTTACAGACATGTCTTCTGTCCTTGAGTCATGCTATATTCCAGACTGGGTTCTTATTTTAACAAATAGGGTTGGGGATGCACCCTTCCACAACCCAGAAGAATAGCCCAAACCAGTTTCGAAAATGAGTGTGATGGGAGAAAATTTGTTCTGTGTGATGTTTGAACATATTAAAATGTAGAATAATGAGTTACGTTTTGTTGACATAAGAATAAGCAGCTTAATAACTATTTCCTTAAAAAGGTCTGCTGTGCATACCCACCCACCCAGGTGTGCATCCAGAGGGTCATATTTTATCTTCTTACCCAGCATCTAGGCACCTCGTGGCCTCCTCGTTTCCTTGTGGATCATTTTCTTCCTCAGCTCTATCTCCTGTGATGTTTTTCTGGGTCTCTTTGGAAAGCTTTAGGCCCCTGGTGGTCTACACCTGAAAGGAAGCTCATTACCAAGCTGCCCCCATAGAGCCCAGGGCTTCCCATGGCCCCATGGATGCCCCTGCAAGGAAGCAAAGCCACCAGACAGGGCCTGAGGTTGTGCCGAAGGTGTTGAAGCTGCAAGTCCAGGTGTTCCTGGGCCGACGTCCCCTCGCCCTTCGTCAAATAGACCAGATCTCCATTTTTACTGAAGCCATTTGAGTTACATCAGTCCTGGCTGTATTGGCTTACTTTCCAAATTTGCTTAAAAGAAGAAAACCTCTATTTAGATGCAATTCACATACCACAGAATTCATCCACAGTGTGTGATCAGAGTCCACTGGTGGGCTCACAGACCTGTGCATCGTCACCACATTCTAGGACACTTTCACCACACTGTACCTGAAAGCTGAGGCTCCAGCCTCTTTCCACCCACCCGCATGCCAGCCTCAGGATGCCCTTGCTTTCTATTTCTGTAGATTGGCGTATGCTGGACGCTTGGTGTAACTGGAACCCCGTGGTATGGGATTCTCTGGCTGCCATCTTTCACTCAGGATGGTGTTTTCCAAGCTCCTCTGTGCTGTAGCACATCAGCAACTCAATTTTTGTTGTTGTTGCTAAATAATATTCTGTTGTACAAATATATCCCATTTTATTTGTTCATCATCAGTTGATAGACACTTGAATGATAGAAAAGAACCCATGAATGAAAATCTTCTGGAGTTCTGCGTCTCATACTTCCTCCTTGTATTAAGCTTTTCCTCTGGCTCTGAAGCTAGCCAGGTCTGCAGTGAGCATCTGATACTGAGATGCTGAGTTCTTGGCTGGCCATGCTCTTTGCTGCCTTGAACAGGAAATGGAGGAGACTGAGAAGATCATATTGGAGTAAACAGCAATGGAAGCAAAACTCCAACTTTGAAATTTTAGATCCTGAGTGAACAGTTCTGGACTCTTAGCCATCAGTTGTGAGGTCCGTGCAGTGCTCACTCTTTTAGATTTTACAATTATATTTTAAACATTTTATTAAATGTTTGCAGGCAACCTGTCCAAACCTAAGCAAGAAGAGATGGATAATCAGGCAGTGCTGGGTATTTTAATTCAGCTATCAATTCTCCTGTGTTTTCCTCCAAGCATTCCTACTGTACCTGGACACCTGGGGCAGCGGGAGTTGCCTGGGAGGAGATCCACAAGGACTCCCCACCTTTCCCATCCCTGCTCCTCACACCTCTGTGGGGTGAGAGCAGTCCCTGCAGTTGACTGCTGAACACTGTAAAGCACGTTTGTAGGAGACAGATGGGCGCTAGGAGGAGCCCTCCTCAACAGCCAGGGCAGTAAACGGGGGACTTCATCTACTGCTCATACCATGCCTCTTTTTCTCTTCTAGAATGCTCTAGCTAGTTACAAGCCACCCATCAGGAGCTTTCTCTCAGTTTTAAGTGTAAGTTTCTTGAAGAGCCTAGGAATATTAACTATTTGTCAATTTATACACCACTTCTCTCTCGGTTCTTTCTCCAGGCCTTTTTAATGTGTGGAGAATCCGTCTGCTTTCAGAGCAAGGATCTGTCCGTCATCTGGCACAAATCATCCTCTGCCGACGGCATGCACATTTTATGGCACTTTATATAGACCAGCCCGAGTGAAATAAATACACAAGATGCAAAGCTCGCAGTGACATATTCCAGAACCGACATTCTCACCATGGCTTTGAGCTTCAGGCACTGACAAATACTCTGCACACCCCAGCTCTCCCAGAGGAGGAGATGTGATGATGTTTATGTTATGCAATATGTAAAATATTTATACCTTGGCTTCAACACAAACTGATGATCATTTAAATCAGGAAGAGCTGCTCACAACAAAGACAGTGACGTTATCTGCGCCACTCTTCGCAGGCAAAGGGGGACTCGATAGGAGAAATGATAGGTTTATGTTCAGAGCAAGACTCCACCAATGTCAGTGTTTTAAAGAATAGCAGTTATGGGAAAGGTTTTTAATGTGCTTGCTTCTTTTAGAATTGCTAAATTACCAAGAAGGGCAAAATGTATGCCTTTCTGACTATTGCCCTTATCTTTAGAATGGAAAAATCTTTTCTTTTGACAAACCATTCTTTCATGAATAACCTCTTCAATAGCATTTAGTTATCATTATTAATAAATTGTTGCAGTAATAAATTATATTTTAAACATTTTATTAAATGCAGTTCTCATGTACTTAAAATAAATTGCAAAGCCGGCTTTTTTCATGGTATTTAATATATATAGTATGACACAATGTGCTTTTAATATATTTAATGTTATATACTTTAAAATCTAAGTGTGTTGTACTTTTATGGAACTTACTTTATATTCCTTTCTATATGGAAAATGTATTACTTTTTAATACGGGTTCATTGTGGAGTGCCATTAGGAAATAGAGCACGGTTCTTAAAAGTGGAAACTTTCAGAATTTAAGTACATTAAATGTGGGGGAGGGGAAGAGGCTGCACTATGGCAACATCAGGCGTCTAATTGAAGCTGACAAACGCAGTGGGAGAGACTCGCTTGGCCTGAGTGGCCCTCCCATCGCACAGACCTCCTGAGGGTCCCCACGGGGCCAGGGACGTTTCCCCCACAACAGCAACACCCTCCTGCTGCCCCTGCTTTTGGCTTTCTTTGGACATGCTGTCCCTGTCACTCAAGACCAAGACGAGAATATTAGGAAACGCATCTCCAGCCCATGCTTACTAGATACTTTCCACAGCCGAAACATGGTGGCTGTTTTCAAGAGTTTCTTACTTTTAAGCCTCAAAAGTTCACCATTCACAAAGTGTGGGTCCCTAAATTTTTAATTCTTCAAAGTGTTTTGTAAAATCAAAATTGAAAATTGATTTTTCAGAAGATTTTTGCACAGATCCTTAAGGCCAGAAGAATCACAGTCATTTTGAAGCTTCAGTGAATCTTTCAGGCCTGTGGGAGTATCTCAGGGACATCAGGTACAGGAACACCTTGATAGGGCAAAAAAATTCATAAAACAAAGTGGCCACCAGATCCCAGGACTCAATTATGAAAACACTACTAACCAGTCCCGAAGAGAATGAGTTAGAAACCCTGTAGCTGGGTCTGGGATTTTGCCTTCAGCCAGATTGTGATGGATACCAGCTCCGGTGCATAAGCAGGACTTGAGATCCAATACCTGTCTAGTGGTCTGCCTCACAGCCTGCTGGCCAGGCGTGCTCCTTGTGTGGACTGACCTCCCTCTGCATCCCTGATTGGGCTTTCTGGCTACTGATTAACTTTCCTGGTGCCGAGCAGTTATAGGACCAGACTTTTCTCTAACACCCAACAGAAAATGGGCCTGACCTCCTAATGTCTATCCCTTTCCAGAAAGTCCAGATCCCCAACCTTTGCTCCTATCTTACGGATCATGGACAAGGACCCAGGCTTTGCCTGGCCTGGTCCCCCAGGGACATGGGCAGGATGGCTAGACCTGTAATATGTTCAGTTTCACATGTGAGACCTGAGGGGAAGTGAATCTCTCTCACCCATTGGCTCAACATCCATTCACCAGATACTCACCAAGCACCAGCTCTCTGTCTAACTCCGCTGCAGGCAGGATTCATAAGAGAATGTGAAGAACATCCCTCTGAGATCAGGAAGTCAGGCCAAGAACAAGTAACCAACCTAGAAATCAAGAGCCTCAAATGGCGATAATGCCATAAACCACAGAAGGAAGAGATGGAGTTGAGCTCAGGGAGAAGGTACACTTTCTTGACACTATCAGAAAAGGTGCTCATGGAGGCACAGCCGTTGCCTCTGATCCTTCCGGGAGGATGTGTGTGGACAGTGGGAAGAAAAACAGCGTCCCGGCACTCCTCAGCTAAGGGTGGGGCAAATCAGAACCCAACACTCAGCAGGAAAACCACCATTTGATCCAAGTGGAAAAACCCACCAAGAGAAAAGACGCATTTGGTAATTTTTTTAAAATAACCATCTTACACATTTTAGAAGCTTATGTTTTTGGTTCATCACTTGTAAATATATGGCCTGTGGCAAATCAATGTAAAGGAAGGTTTCCTTTCATTGTCTTGTTCAATGAGACCCGTTGTGTTCAAAATATGTTCCTGGTGACCAATTAGGCACAGGATAGAAGCAAAGAAACATCAAGGACAACTTCTGACACCTAAAAGCCCTGTAGAAAGAGAAAGAGACATGAAGTAGAAATATTTGCTCAAGCTTTTAAAGTATGTGTATTTCCATACATGGACAACAGTAGAAATCTGATTGAGCAAAATGCATAAAACAGAGCATCTTGGCTTTTAGCCAACCTACATACAGACTAGCAAACTAATGCAGAACCAAATAGTGCAGGGGAAATGTCTTTAGAACACGTTCCTGGATTATTGTAGATTCCAGGGTATGTGGATGTAACATCACTCTCTGGCAGGAAGACCCAAGTCTGAACTGCAGGCGCATGGGATGCGCACAGTGGGCCGGAACGGAGGATCTGAGAGGAAAGGCCAGTGAGGGTCAGGCCACTGGCAAAGGCACCTCCTCCTCACAGACTAGGTGGATCATGCAGGCTGGGTGCCAACGGGCTGTTCAGAGAACCTGTAAAGCCAAACCACTGGCGCTCTGTCACTGGATGAGGCCAGTCTGGGCAAGGTCAGCACGATGCCCTCATCACCACTCATTGCTCCAACCACCACCATGATTTACCGCTTACCCAGAAGCTGAAGTGCAGAGTGAGAGCCTTCCTTGAGGTTTTGCTTAGACGTGTGTATTCTGAGAAGATAGAAAGAAAAATGGCACCACTTCTGCAGGCCTACCTCGAGGGTGGCACCTGCTGCGGCCTTGCTGCCTGTGTTCTCCTGCCGGTCCCGCATGGCGCCTGGTCAGCATTGTTTAGAACAGTGCACACACACACATAAGGAAGGAGTGGACTGTCCAAGGTGAGGTAGTTACACCCGATCGCAAAGCTGGTGGTGCATGTGTGAGAAACACTGGGTCCCTGAAGGCCACAGACCGGAGACAGGGTGACTTGCTTCCGAAGATCAAGCGGTCATCCTACAGGAGGGGACAAGGCTGTTCTTAAGTTGCATGGCAGGAGCAGAGAGCAACTTAAAACGCAAGAATGAGTTGCATGAGAGTACAAGCCTAATCTTGAATGTTCCCGAGTTTGTCTTGAACTTTTAACAAATGACTTCTTAGTTAATATGTGGAGACCAGAAGCTGCTATCTAATGTTTCCATCATCTGAGTGAACTCTGATGTGGGAGAATTAGTTAGCCTTTGACATTAAAGATAGGCTTCACGCCGTGAAACCCATCTGTCCAGCCATTCTCTTAAACACTGCGTTTGGCGTCTTATCGCTGTTGGTCCATTTACCTGCTGAGTCCCTCCTCAGTCACACATGTGCTCTCACCCAGTGGACACTTGCCTTCTGCACGTTCAGCATCATCTCAGTGATGGGGTGCTAGACACGGTCTTCAGGGCACTCAGAGCCGATGGAGCCTGGGATGTAAATAATCAAAGAAAGCCACAAGACGTCATGTTAGAGAGACCCCTTCAAGACACCATCAAGGAGGAGCGATGGAGTCCTTGTGATGTGTTTTAGATTTTCCAGAGATGGACTGTGGGGTGGTTCTTGAAAAAGGAGAGAACAGCACATGAAAAGTACTGTCACATTGTAGAGCCAGGGCCTCTCAGACAGAGTTTGACTAGATGGGCAGAACCCCGGGGGACACACGCAAATGAGCACACACACCACACACAGCTGTACTCACATGTGCATACACAAACATGCACACACACATACACATAAACCCACATAGACATGCATGTGTATAGACATGCACACTCATAAACATACTTGAAGTCACATCTACAAAGCCACACATTCACATATGCATAGATGCACATGTGCATAGACACAGTGCATGCATACACACATAAACACATGTATACACTCAGCACATAAGCACCCACACAAATATGCACATACACCTCAACATGTGTGGATTCACACCTGTGCACATGTTCACACAAATGCAGACATGCACAGAGATGCACACACAAATGTGCAGACACAGACACATATGTACACGTGCACATGTGTAAATGTACAAGGGTGCACTGTGTTATTGCATGTGTTTACCTACGTTCCTTTTTGAGGAGTCATTATTGGGACCTGGCCTCATGCAGTTTTGAGTCTGGACTGCGGTGCTGCTGAGAGGTCCACATGGCAGCCAGGAAGATAGGAGCAGGGGAGTCGGGGGCAGGCAGAGCATGCAGAAGCCACATGCAGGAGCCACAGTCCCGGAGGACAGGGTGAAACTGTCTGCTCGGGCTGCCTCTGCTGTGACGTGTGTCTCCTGCAGGAGCCCGTGTCCTTCATTGCAGAGGTAGACACATGTCCCAGTGCACACTTGGCCATACACACGCCCACCTAGCCCGGGAGTAGGGGATCCAGGATGGTGGAGCAGCTGGCAGCCACTGCACCTGACATGCACTAAGGGGGTCCAGGTGCCAACAGCATGTGAGCTTCTCCACCATTCCCTTTCCAAAGGTCCCCTTTGTATCTGCCCCCAGCCCAGGATACACACCCCAAAGGCCATTCCCCGGGATGCAGCTGAGCTCAGGCAGTGGACACAATCAAAGCCACTACGGTGAGTAAACAGATGGTGGCTACTGTGTGAGTGAAGAGCTGGGTTGAACAGACAAGGAGGAGCCTGTGAGCTGGGCCAAAGGGCTGCCGCTTCACCTGGATGGCTTCGGGGATCTCGGAGGAGAGTTAGGCCCTAGGGCGAGTCTGGGGATCAAGCACTAGGAAGACGGTGTGACAGGACGGGAGGACAGGGGCTGGGCAGGGAGAGACCTGGAAGTCTGAGGGGATGGTCAAGGTGCCAAGTTCAAAGGGCTGAGTGAGGCTCTGCCATGCAGATGGACAGGTAGCCTCCCACGGCAGGAGACGGGGCGGACGAGGGGCAGGAGCCCCAAGCACCAGAGTCAGGCCAGAGGTCCAGCAGCAGCTGAGCAGCGTTGAGAAGCCTTCAGCTGCCTCTGCCACCTCACGTTACACCTGAGGGTGGGAGTGAGCAGGAAAGGGCGCGACCCCTGCAGCGTCTTGGCAAAGGGTCTGGACAAATGTCCCCGGGTTTGCGTTACCAGACACCCAGTGCCACGCCTCCACCTGGGTGTCTTCCCTTGTTCCTCCCCTCCACCAGGAGCAGAGGCATCTGGGACCCTCTGCTCCTACCCTGACCCCAACCAAATCCATAAGAAGGGGGCCACCTTGCTGGGGTGGGGAAAGCCAATGCGAGCAGGGACACACAGGCAGACAGGGCTGCCATTGTCCCGTGGTCACTGGGTGCTGCAGGTCCTGGAATGGCTTCTGGATTATCAAACAAATAGACTTTAACTTACTATTTTAGAAAACAGTTGTTCACAACCACGACCTGTTGACAACAGATGATGATCTATGTGGTTGCTTTCTGTCACCATCCTATGTCATGGATCTGATTCCTTAGTTATGTCCTGTGATGCCAACTCACCAAGGTTTCTAGAAAGCAAAAAATCAAATTTTGGGAGCAGAAATTATTAGAAATATCAAATTTTACTGGGGATTTCCCAAGCCTCTCTTCCCTGGCTTGTCCGGGTTCTGGTAGTCTGTGACTGCATTCTTTGCTGTGCACGGATGACCCTGCAGGGTGAGCGTCACAGACTGGACTCCTCGGAGCCACACAAAGGCTCTGCTTGCTGAGGCGAGTTGCTCTTCTTTCTGTTGATGTGGTGGACGAGGCAGCCCTGGCCCTGGGAAGAGCCATCTTCCGGTGCAGCCAGCATGGGACAAATGCTGGTCCTTCCCAAACCTGATCTCAGTTTCTCTGAGATCCTTTTCCTTGGTGCGTTGTGCACCTGAATCAATTCTCCATGTGTGTGGTGACTTTGGGGAGAGGGAAGGCGCATCCAGCCTCTGGCCCAGGCAGCTGTGACAGGCAGTCTGTGAGCAAGGACTTCAGTGCCCCCTTTCAGGGCTGGACTGGGCAGTTACTTATGCCCAGGCCTCAACTTTCCAAGGGAAAGTGGGCCACAGGCTCGCCCCCAGTGGGTGCAGGGAGTGGAGCCGGTGGCGTTGTCTCCCCGGGGAGTGAGAGCTTCTTACCCTCATCACAAAGGGCCAAGCGCAGGCTGGCGGTGGAGAGCGGGGGAGCAGGAAGGGACAGCTGAGCTGCGAGGCGCCAGCAGCCCCAGAGGAGTCCGGTGCTGGACGGCCTGGCCCACTCAGGGTCGGGGCACACCCTCCCATTCCTTACTATCTGACATCCAGCCAGGTGACTATTCCACCATATTTGGAAAATCAACCAGAATATTGTAGTAAATTGTGGCCGCCTTCCTTAGATGAAGCATTTTCCCCCATCTCCCTGATTTATCTCATATCAACCTTTTTCACAAACATTCCAGGTTCTGGGGAGCCTTAATGCCCAATAGCCCAGTTGTGGAAACGTCCACTCCCGAGAATGGGCTGGGCTGTGTCAGTGCACTGGTGAGCCAGCTGGTCTCTGGACATGCCAGAGTCTCAGCAGAGGCCCCATCCACTGCATGGATCCCCTTATTTTGAGGTCCCTGGGAGTACAAGTGTTTCCGGAACAGCAGGGCAGGCGTGACATTACAGGCCATCTCCTGACAGCCCCAGGGCATCTGCAGCTCGGGAGAGTGGGTGTGCGCAGAAGGCGGCATTGGAAGGCAAGCTGGAGGTACGCTGCCCTGGGTGGACAGTGCCCCGGAAGCTCATGCCCACCCAGCACCCGTGGATCAACTTGATTCAGAAAGGAGGTCTTACAGACGTAATCAAATTCAAGTGAGATCACACTGGATTTGAGTGGGCCCTAATCCCATGCCCATGGTGTCTTCATAAGATGCACAGGTGAGAAGGGACAGAAAGAAGACAAAGAAAGACCCCAACTCAGAGCTTGAACTCCATCTGCCAAGAACTATCATCGACTACTTCAAAATATTATGGATTTTCACAGGGTCAGCATTAATTCTAACCATTTCCAGACATTTATAATGTGTAGGATATATTTTTACTTTATTGATGAGGTACATTAAGATAATAATGTGCTATATTTTTCACTTACACTATATTTTTGGAGAAAATATTATGTAACAGATGAAGAACTAGATATGAAAGAGAAAATGCTCACATAAATCACCCAGTTCTTGAAAAATAAATCATCACTCTTAACTTCCTCTCCACGTTGAACCATATCCCACGCTGCACTCTCTCCAAAGCAACCTTGATAGGCACGTAAGGAATGGAAAAAAAGTGATTTTGATTCTTCTGTCTCCCTGATGATTCATGTTTCTTTGTAAACTGAAATGTTGAGAGTCAAATAGATTGTATCAGAAAGAACAAAGTGGTTATAGAAACAGAAGAGATAGAAAGATCTTGAAACAGCAGGGCTGGGAGATTGTTTGTAATGGATGCCGTAAAGAGGACACTTCCTTCTTCAGAATTGCTTCTTTCCTAACACGAGAGAACTAAGAGAAACGGTTTTTAGCGCCCTGCACGACGAGCCACAGCGTCCCATGATGACTATGAAGATCTCAGTGTAATATGGGAGCTTTGGCATCTAATAGAAACAGATTCCAGGTCAGGTGGTTTTTTTAAAAATAGATCTCTCCTTCCTTGGAAAGGAACGCAGTTAGAAAGTGATCCATCAATCTTCTAGAGAGGTTTTCAGCTTCCACCAGCCTGGAACGTCTCCCCCATACTTACCAGAAGTGAGGCAATGACGTATCTGATGGCACCCAGCTCCGGTCACAGGCTTTGTTTGGAAGTGCTTTCCAAGGCACGACCTGCCCTCTCTCGGGTCTTTAAAACCACGCTCATTCGATTGCCTCTCTCCCTCCAAAGCCCACGTTACTTTTGTGTTTCTGAAAAGTGAGATTTTACTACACTGGACACAGGTCATTTTCTCACTTATTCCCACCATGAGAGGCACCTTGGAACTGGGTGTCCCCTCTCCAGGTTCCCAGCACAGGCGGCTCAAGGCTGGGGGAAGTGGGCTGGCCCTGGGATTGGCAGAGCGAGGCCTAGCTGCTGTGAGAGGTCTGCTGTGCTGACAGAAGAGTGGCTGGACTCTGTGAGACCTTGGCTCGGCTGAGCGCTCCATTCCACCTCGATGTTAGCTCCCGACTACACGAGGGCTGGAGTGCCAAAGGGAAACTAGCTCGGGATCATGGTAGCCGCTTTCTACGTGTGCCTGCGTTGGAACCTGGTGGCAGCTTCCAGCCTTCCTGGAGACACCTTGTACATCGGCATCAGCATCAGCTAAGAAATACTCTTGCTGCTGGCTGGACAGCTGCGAGGAGGTGGAGAGACTGCAGCAAGCCCCCAGCGGATACAGGGAGGCCTCTCAGGGCAAGCCACACTGAAGCCCAGGGCCACCTGCCCCAGCCAGAGGACTGTGGGCCTCAGAGCAGCTGCAATACTCAGAGGCAAACAGCTCCCTTGAACAAATCTGTCACCTAATGCATTTTGCTTTCTTGGGAACTATTTGAGGCTGGGAATCTAAGGCCTCCCAGCCCCACGTGGTCATTGACCACAAACCTGGGGGATTAAACACACACGTTAGAAGGAAAGAGCCAGGAGACATGGGCCCCAGCCTGCACTCTGTCCCTGACCCACCTGGTGGTTCTGAAGAAGCTCATTCTCACCTTTGTGCTCCCAGTGCCCAGTCATGAACATGAACAGTGTTGAACTAGGCCGTTTCCAAGATGACTCAAAACTCAGTGAGCTTTTACAAACAGACCCGAGGTCTTTCATCAAGATAATCCCTCCTTCCTAAACTAAGAAGTCAGAACCACAGGAGAGATTTTACCTGCTAACCATTCACCCGGTTTAGCAGAACCTCAGGCGGTGGTCACCCAGAAGACAACCGACGACAACTCTCCGCTGTCACATACGAAAAACATAAGGCGGGCTTCTGCCTTGTTAAAACCAAGTTTGAGAAATAATTTGTGATTCTCATTACCAAGTTCAAACACATCTTATTGCAGTGGATGTAGCTTCCTCTGCCATCTCATTGAGGGAAGAGGGAAATATCACCAATTTACTGCAATAAAGTAATTACTGTAATAAGATAAATGTTAACTTTTTAATGAAAACCACTGTACTTGAGTAATTACCCTTCTGAGGACTGTTCCATATATGATTTCTTTGCAATTATTAAGATTAATTCACTTTTTTAGTAGGAAAAGACCAAAATACCAAGCCAAATGATCATTTTTATAAGCACATTTTCAAGTGTCCTGGAACTTAAAAGGGGGGAGAAGGAAATGGATGGAAGTTTGGTTTCCAAGTCTACGTGATTAAGTCACAAGCTGTCAAGTTCCTAGATTCTGTTAAAAGCATATAAAAGCAACAAAAGCCAGCAAATATAAAGGTGATTAAGAATAAGAGCATCCATTGACCATCAGCCATCGTGCGGCAAAAAGTGAAGATTTAATTAGAACTCTCTTTGTTCAGACATCCACGAGCTTTCTATAAATAACTTCTGCTCGAACATCCCGACGCATAAATAGACGTGTGACAGCGCCATGCCTCCCGCATTCCCGCAGGTCCCCACGCCTCCGGGATGCTATTCCGGGAGGTTACAGCTCTATCAGCTCTGTTAAAAGCTGAGGCTAAGGAAGCCCCTCGCCCCACCAGGCCGTACCGGAGAGCTCGGGCTTTACCTCTCAGCGCTGCACATCTGGCCCGTGGGTATTGCTGCACCTGCCTTCGCATCTTTGAGCGTCTAAGAGAAATTGCTGGCTCCCAGCTTTCCCTCCTGGCTTCTGGTGTCCCTTCTGTGTGTAACCAGCAGAGCAGCCTGGGAGAAGGAGGGGGCCCTTTCTTGCCTTCTCGGGTCTTCGGGCTCCGGCACTGCTTTCCAGAAAGTGTGGGTGAGACCCTCGGGATCTGCTCGGGGTCCTTGGGCCTCCCACTACCACGGGCCTTAAAGACGAAGGCCCCTTGAAGAGGCTCTGGTGCAAGGCCCACTTGGCCTGGCTCCTGTGCCTCTCCTAGAGTACCCAGGAAACCGGAGAACCACCGTGGACCTGCGCAGGCTGCGACGCTCTCCTGCCTGTTTCTACCTCCCTTCTGTCTGAGAAGACCAGCTCGGCTGACGCCTGTCAGGTCTTTCTAGTTTCACCACCTTCTGCTTCCGAACTGAACACTCCAACTAGCCACGGAAGCCTCTCTGCATCCTGCTTGATCCCGGGGCCCCGCCAGACACCAACGGGCAGTGTGTTTGAAGAGAGTGTGATGGAGGGAAGCTTTGGGTGACCCTCCTGAGCTGGGACTCCAGGTCACACTCTCAGGAGGAAGCAGGCGAGGCGGTTCAGATGGGAACGCTGGAGCCACCCACTTCTCCAAGTGCTGGAGCCGGGAACTGCCTCAAGTTCCCCATCAGTCGGTCGAGGCCAGCATGCTGGCTGGACAGGGCGGCTGTGACCCTGGCCGTGCGGCTGGTATTATCGTTGAGTGAAGTTGGGGTGGAGCATTGTTCTCCTATGTGGAAGTTGGGATCATTAAGAGGCCTGAAGGTTCCCACCCTCCGGTCTCCAGTGAAACGGGTGCAGGCCCTGCTGAGGGAGGGCTGCACAGGTGACTGGGCTGGTCCTATTCTGAAGCCCATTGGCTGCGGAGTGGCCTCCCGCTGGTGGCAGGAGAGCTTTGCAGCCTGCGAAGGGACTGACACACCGCTGGCTTTGATGACGGAGAGGGCTCTGTGGAAAGAAATGTGGGCAGACTCTAGAGGCAGAGGGTGACCCTGGCTGACAGTGAAGAGGGCACAGTCCCTCAGTCCTACAGCCTCAAGGAACTGCGTTCGACCAACCACCTGGAAAAGCTTGGATCTTGGTTTTGGTCTGAGCAGGGAACTTGGCTGGGCCTCCTGACGTCCAACCTGCAGAAGCAGGAGCTGGTCAATAGAAGCCATGAAGCTGTGAAGTTCAGGTGGTTTGTTAGATAGCACCCAAACCTAACATGACGTGCAACCTCCCTCTTCCTTGGTAGGACAGCGGGGGCTGACTCCCTTTATGACACTCGGTGGCACTGCTGTCATGGAGGTCATGGAGGGTCGGTCAAGAGAGGCAATGGAGGGAGGAGGGGCTGAGCAGCCATGGAGGGGAGGCCGTCTGTCCTTCCTGCTCAGCATGCTGTCCTGCCCTTCCATCTTCTTAGTTCCAGATGGCTCTCATGGGGATTAGTGGTGGACTGTTTGCATTTCCCAAAGGAAAATCCTATGGGTAGACGTGCCACATAAGCAGCCCGTCTGCCACTCAGAACTGCTGACAATGAAGTGGCCGGTGGAGGAAATTGTGGAGCTAAGCTCAGGCTGCGTCCCTGCTGTGAAGGAGACCCGCTATGTGCTCTCCACGTCCAGGCTCACCTTTCCTCCCTGGGAACACGCCTGGCTCAGACTTTCAAGCATCCTTCAGAGCTGGGTGGGCCATAAGACTAGTCCAAGGCAAAGAAAAGTGAGCTGAAAATATGGGGGCTGCTTCCAGGCTAAGGCCTGGTAAAAGCTGGTGATTCTGCATCTGTCCACTTCAGCACAGTGACCAAAGAGGTCTGTATTAAATCAGCAGGGACATCTGAGCAGTCTGGATCCCTGAGTCACTGTGTGGACCACAACTGCCTTTGATGTTCAGTGTGTGAAAAATAAATGTTTGCTGGGTTTTGTGGCTGTAAATAGATGCCATTTGTTTTGTGGCTGTAAATAGATGCCCACAGTGATCTAGTCTCCACAGCTGCTCAACAGAGCCACTGCGAAAGTGGATTTAGGAATCAGGTGGACAGAAACAGGTAAATTCAAACATCACTTCACCTAAGAGCCTTGATTTCCTGGCTTGATATGATGTGTGAACTAACCAATGGCTCCCACAGAAACATTGGTGATAGATAATTACTGCTGATATTAACTGTGGACCAATCATGTGCCAGCACCACGCTGGACACTGCACATCCTGCAGCAGCTCTGCAGGGTGGGCACTATTCCTAGCCCACTGTAGAAAGGAAGCTGAGTATCACAGAGCACAAATGGCACATCTGGGAGGGAAGTCACCGATCTTCCAGTACGAACCCTTTCCACTGAGAGTTGAGAAAATGGAACGAGTTGCACATGGCGTTCTGAAGTATCTGTTCCATGGGTCTGTGGAGGAGAAGATGGTGTTTTCTGATCCATTTCCGGTGCTTCCTCTGCTAAAGGCAGTGCAACAGCATTGTGCAGCTCCTTGGGGAGCTGTCAACCTTCACTGCAGCATCGAAAGTGCCACCTGAGGGCCCTGATGATGAAGAACTGGAGGAAGACTATGATGAGTGGCAAATGGCCACAAACTCCCCGAATTTCTCCTACCAGAACGTAGAGGGTCTCTAGACCTACTGAGAACTGGACCAGAGACCAACAGAATGCAGCCGGGTGAGCCTGGGGATTTCTGAGCCTTGGCCTCCAAGGCACAGTGCAAGTCTGCTCCTTGGAAAGGTTCTGCCAGGGCAAGTGGAAGGACGTCCACACAGCATGGAAAGCGGGGAGCAGCCCTCCCTGCCCATCCAGTGACGCAACCCAGACACACGAGGTCCAGCCCTGTGCAGCCACCAGCTGGTCAATGTCAAGAGCCCCACAGTCAACCCAAGGAATCTGAGCAACTGTAAGTCATCCTGGGCAAGGTTATTTGGGGCAATTAGTTTGATTCATCACAGAGCAACCAACACTGTGCTGACAAGGTTGAAGTCTTGTGTTGAATCAAAGAAAATGCTCCATATCCCTAGTTCTCCTGGATCAACCAGAGCAAACAGCCTTGGTGACCTTTCAGGGCTTATTCTTTTTCATTTAAAAAAAAAATCCCATTTGCTCAATTTAATTATTTCATCATTGATTTTAGAAATAATAAGAGGTGATCTTTCCATCAATTGGTCAAATTCAATTCCATTTATCACTGAGAAACACAAAGAGTCTGTTCTCCTATTTGACTCTATTTTGTCCATTTTCTGAAGAGTTGAATAGCCTTCCATGCAAAGTACCTATTGGGAAATAATTCTGCAGGTGGCGTCAGGGCCGTTAGACCTCACATGCTCAGGCAGGGCACGCTGGGTCAATTTTGGTCATTTCTGAGAACTCTCTTCTCATGTGCTGCTGGAAGTGTCACCAGAGATTTACTATTGTCATATTGAGCCAATAACCTGGTGTGGAGGAACTCTGTCTTTTGGAAAGGATATAAAAGTAAAGAACTGAGCACTTGGGGACATGAAAGATCTGGCAGCCCTGAGTTGCTCCTAACGGCCTGGATAAATTCCAATCATGGCAACAGCGTGCTTTTGCTTTTGTATCCCCCATTAGAGCAGCTACTGCTTCGCCCTGTGCCTAGCCTGCTCCAGCATTGCTCTGCGACCAGGGGCTGCACCAGAGGTCCTGAGCCATGTTCTGTTAGGGGCCCAAGAGCGTGTGTTATTGGTGTGGCAGGCCAGGGGGCAGTAGTGAAGACCCGATCTGGGCATGTATATGACAAAAACAGATTTCCACAAATTTTTGATGAAATACAAAGCATGATAATAATTGCGTCCAATATTTCATGTCTACAGCTGATGAAATGAAAACGTGATTCTTTCATGGCACAACACTCATGGAAGTGGGGTTCTACGTCTGAGTTCCCTGCCATCTCGTCAATGGCCTTAGCTCACAGGCCATCCAACCCAGGAGGGGCTGGATTCAGGGACCCGTGTGGTAGCTGGCTTAGGCGACTGCTCTGCCTTTACCTGTGTGACCGCTGGCTTCTTCCCAGGTCTGATGGTGAAGCAGATCTGAACATTTCTTCTGGGTGTGTATGTGAGGGAATCTGAGGATTGACGTGAAAGTTTGTGGACTGAGTTGGGAAGATCATTCTTATGGGCAATGGGCACCATCTCATCATCCAGTAGAGACAAAGGAAAGGGAATTTGCTCCATCTCAGCACTTCTCCTGTCCTGGGACAACAAAACTCTATGTTCTCTGGTCTTTCAATCCTGGGACTTGCACCAGTGCCATGACCCTGTCAAGCTTCTCCCCAAAGTCCCAGGAAATCAGGCCACTTTTGGCTTTACACTGAGAACCACACCACTGGTTTCCCTGCATCGAGGACTTTGGGCCTCCCTGGGTCTCCAGCTTGCATATTGCCTACCTCGGTCTCTCAACCACCATCATTGCATGAGCCAATATCCCGCCCATCTACCTGATCTATCCATCATGTCTCTACCATCTACCTCCTATCATCTATTGTCTCACTTATGTTATGTATTGTCATTATCAATCATCTATCAGTGCTGTCATCTATTGTTTTTCATCTATCTACCTATCTATCACTTTTATCATCTATCAGCATCCATCATTTATCTACCTATCATCTATATCTTCATCATCTGTGCTGTATTTCTCATATCTCTATCATCTATTTGTCTCTTCTGTCCTCTATCATCTATCATCTCTACCTATCACCTATCTGTATCTATCCATCTATCCTCTCATTTATCACTTCTGTGATGTATTATCATCTATCAGTTATCTACCTCCCTGTCACTTCTGTCCTCTACCATCAATCATCTCTCTATCACCTATCTCTTCTATCATCTATCTGTCATCTATCATTTTTACCATCTACCTACCTATTATTATCTTTTCTATCATCTGTTATCTGTCACGTCTATAATCTATCTCTTCTGTATCTATCAACTCTCTCTATCATCTACCATCTCCATCTATCCCTCTATCCATCTATCCATCTATCCCATCTATCCATCTATCTATCTATCCATCTATCCACCTATCCATCTATCTATCCGTCTATCCCCTCTATCCATCTATCCCATTTATCCATCTATCTATCCATCTATCCATCTATCCATCTATCCATCTATCTATCTATCCATCTATCCATCTATCCCATCTATCCATCTATCTATCTATCCATCTATCCATCTATCCATCTATCCCATCTATCCCTCTATCCATCTATCCATCTATCCATCTATCCATCTATCCATCTATCCATCTATCCATCTATCCATCTATCCATCTATCCCATCTATCCATCTATCCATCTATCCATCTATCTATCTATCCATCTATCCATCTATCCCTCTATCCATCTATCCATCTATCCATCAATCCATCTATCCATCTATCCATCTACCCGTCTATCCATCTATCCCATCTATCCATCTATCCCATCTATCCATCTATCCATCTATCCATCTATCTATCTATCCCATCTATCCATCTATCCATCTATCCATCTATCCATCTATCCATCTATCCATCTATCCATCTATCCCTCTATCCCTCTATCCATCTATCCATCTATCCATCTATCCATCTATCCATCTATCCATCTATCCATCTATCCCATCTATCCATCTATCCATCTATCCATCTATCCCTCTATCCCTCTATCCATCTATCCATCTATCCATCTATCCATCTATCCATCTATCCATCTATCCATCTATCCCTCTATCCCTCTATCCCTCTATCCCTCTATCCATCTATCCATCTATCCATCTATCCATCTATCCATCTATCCATCTATCCCATCTATCCATCTATCCATCTATCCATCTATCCATCTATCCCATCTATCCCTCTATCCATCTATCCATCTATCCATCTATCCATCTATCCATCTATCCATCTATCCATCTATCCCATCTATCCCTCTATCCATCTATCCATCTATCCATCTATCCATCTATCCATCTATCCATCTATCCATCTATCCATCTATCCATCTATCCATCTATCCATCTATCCATCTATCCATCTATCCCTCTATCCCTCTATCCATCTATCCATCTATCCATCTATCCATCTATCCATCTATCCATCTATCCATCTATCCATCTATCCATCTATCTATCTATCCATCTATCCATCTATCCCATCTATCCATCTATCTATCTATCCATCTATCCATCTATCCCCTCTAACCCATCTATCCATCTATCCATCTATCCATCTATCCATCTATCCATCTATCCATCTATCCATCTATCCATCTATCCATCTATCCCATCTATCCATCTATCCATCTATCTATCTATCCATCTATCCATCTATCTATCTATCCATCTATCCCATCTATCCATCTATCTATCTATCTATCCATCTATCCCATCTATCCATCTATCCCATCTATCCATCTATCTATCTATCCATCTATCCACCTATCCATCTATCTATCTATCCATCTATCTATCTATCCATCTATCCCCTCTAACCCATCTATCCATCTATCCATCTATCCATCTATCCACCTATCCATCTATCCATCTATCTATCTATCCATCTATCCATCTATCTATCCATCTATCCCATCTATCCATCTATCTATCTATCTATCCATCTATCCCATCTATCCATCTATCTATCTATCCATCTATCACATCTATCCATTATCCCATCTATCCATCTATCTATCTATTCATCTATCCACCTATCCATCTATCTATCCATCTATCTATCTATCCATCTATCCCATCTATCCATCTATCTATCTATCTATCCATCTATCCCATCTATCCATCTATCCATCTATCCATCTATCCATCTATCCATCTATCCATCTATCCATCTATCCCTCTATCCATCTAACCATCTATCCATCTATCCATCTATCCCATCTATCCATCTATCCCATCTATCCATCTATCTATCTATCCATCTATCCACCTATCCATCTATCTATCTATCCATCTATCTATCTATCCATCTATCCCATCTATCCATCTATCTATCTATCTATCCATCTATCCATCTATCCATCTATCCATCTATCCATCTATCCATCTATCCATCTATCCATCTATCCCATCTATCCATCTATCCATCTATCCATCTATCCACTATCCATCTATCCATCTATCTATCTATCCATCTATCCATCTATCCATCTATCTATCTATCTATCCATCTATCCATCTATCCATCTATCCATCTATCCATCTATCCATCTATCCATCTATCCATCTATCCCATCTATCCATCTATCCATCTATCCATCTAACCATCTATCCACCTATCCATTTATCTATCTATCCATCTATCCATCTATCCACCTATCCATCTATCCATCTATCCATCTATCCATCTATCCATCTATCCATCTATCCATCTATCCATCTATCCATCTATCCATCTATCCATCTATCCATCTATCCATCTATCCATCTATCCCATCTATCCATCTATCCATCTATCCATCTATCCATCTATCCATCTATCCATCTATCCATCTATCCATCTATCCATCTATCCCATCTATCCATCTATCCATCTATCCATCTATCCATCTATCCATCTATCCATCTATCCATCTATCCCATCTATCCATCTATCCATCTATCCCATCTATCTATCTATCCATCTATCCATCTATCCATCTATCCATCTATCCCCTCTAACCCATCTATCCCATCTATCCATCTATCCCATCTATCCATCTATCTATCTATCCATCTATCCATCTATCCATCTATCCATCTATCCCATCTATCCATCTATCCATCTATCCATCTATCCATCTATCCATCTATCCATCTATCCATCTATCCATCTATCCATCTATCCATCTATCCATCTATCCATCTATCCATCTATCCATCTATCCATCTATCCATCTATCCATCTATCCATCTATCCATCTATCCATCTATCCATCTATCCATCTATCCATCTATCCATCTATCCATATATCCATCTATCCATCTATCCATCTATCCATCTATCCATCTATCCATCTATCCCATCTATCCATCTATCCATCTATCCATCTATCCATCTATCCATCTATCCATCTATCCATCTATCCATCTATCCCATCTATCCATCTATCCATCTATCCCATCTATCCATCTATCCATCTATCCATCTATCCATCTATCCATCTATCCCATCTATCCATCTATCCATCTATCCATCTATCCATCTATCCATCTATCCCATCTATCCCATCTATCCATCTATCCATCTATCCATCTATCCATCTATCCATCTATCCATCTATCCATCTATCCCATCTATCCATCTATCCATCTATCCATCTATCCCATCTATCCATCTATCCATCTATCCATCTATCCATCTATCCATCTATCCATCTATCCATCTATCCATCTATCCATCTATCCCATCTATCCATCTATCCATCTATCCATCTATCCCATCTATCCATCTATCCATCTATCCATCTATCCATCTATCAATCTATCCATCTATCCCATCTATCCATCTATCCATCTATCCATCTATCCATCTATCCATCTATCCCCTCTAACGCATCTATCCCATCTATCCATCTATCCCATCTATCCATCTATCTATCTATCCATCTATCCACCTATCCATCTATCTATCTATCCATCTATCCATCTATCCATCTATCCATCTATCCATCTATCCATCTATCCATCTTCCATCTATCCCCTCTAACCCATCTATCCCATCTATCCATCTATCCCATCTATCCATCTATCTATCTATCCATCTATCCACCTATCCATCTATCTATCTATCCATCTATCCACCTATCCATCTATCTATCTATCCATCTATCCATCTATCCCTCTATCCCATCTATCCCATCTATCCATCTATCCCATCTATCCATCTATCTATCTATCCATCTATCCACCTATCCATCTATCTATCTATCCATCTATCTATCTATCCATCTATCCCATCTATCCATCTATCCATCTATCCATCTATCCATCTATCCCATCTATCCCTCTATCCATCTATCAATCTATCCATCTATCCATCTATCCATCTATCCATCTATCCATCTATCCATCTATCCCATCTATCCCTCTATCCATCTATCCATCTATCCATCTATCCATCTATCCATCTATCCATCTATCCATCTATCCATCTATCCATCTATCCATCTATCCATCTATCCCTCTATCCCTCTATCCATCTATCCATCTATCCATCTATCCATCTATCCATCTATCCATCTATCCATCTATCCATCTATCCATCTATCTATCTATCCATCTATCCATCTATCCATCTATCCATCTATCTATCTATCCATCTATCCATCTATCCCCTCTAACCCATCTATCCATCTATCCATCTATCCATCTATCCATCTATCCATCTATCCATCTATCCATCTATCCATCTATCCATCTATCCATCTATCTATCTATCCATCTATCCATCTATCTATCTATCCATCTATCCATCTATCCATCTATCTATCTATCTATCCATCTATCCCATCTATCCATCTATCCATCTATCCATCTATCTATCTATCCATCTATCCACCTATCCATCTATATATCTATCCATCTATCTATCTATCCATCTATCCCCTCTAACCCATCTATCCATCTATCCATCTATCCATCTATCCACCTATCCATCTATCCATCTATCTATCTATCCATCTATCCATCTATCTATCCATCTATCCATCTATCCATCTATCTATCTATCTATCCATCTATCCCATCTATCCATCTATCTATCTATCCATCTATCACATCTATCCATCTATCCCATCTATCCATCTATCTATCTATCCATCTATCCACCTATCCATCTATCTATCTATCCATCTATCTATCTATCCATCTATCCCATCTATCCATCTATCTATCTATCTATCCATCTATCCCATCTATCCATCTATCCATCTATCCATCTATCCATCTATCCATCTATCCATCTATTCATCTATCCCTCTATCCATCTATCCATCTATCCATCTATCCATCTATCCCATCTATCCATCTATCCCATCTATCCATCTATCTATCTATCCATCTATCCACCTATCCATCTATCTATCTATCCATCTATCTATCTATCCATCTATCCCATCTATCCATCTATCTATCTATCTATCCATCTATCCATCTATCCATCTATCCATCTATCCATCTATCCATCTATCCATCTATCCATCTATCCCATCTATCCATCTATCCATCTATCCATCTATCCACCTATCCATCTATCTATCTATCCATCTATCCATCTATCCATCTATCTATCTATCCATCTATCCCATCTATCCATCTATCTATCTATCTATCCATCTATCCATCTATCCATCTATTCATCTATCCATCTATCCATCTATCCATCTATCCCATCTATCCATCTATCCATCTATCCATCTAACCATCTATCCACCTATCCATTTATCTATCTATCCATCTATCCATCTATCCACCTATCCACCTATCCATCTATCCATCTATCCATCTATCCATCTATCCATCTATCCATCTATCCATCTATCCATCTATCCATCTATCCATCTATCCATCTATCCATCTATCCCATCTATCCATCTATCCATCTATCCATCTATCCATCTATCCATCTATCCATCTATCCATCTATCCATCTATCCATCTATCCCATGTCCATCTATCCATCTATCCATCTATCCATCTACCATCTATCCATCTATCCATCTATCCATCTATCCATCTATCCCATCTATCTATCTATCCATCTATCCATCTATCCATCTATCCATCTATCCCCTCTATCCCATCTATCCATCATCCATCTATCCATCTATCATCTATCCATCATCCATCTATCCATCTATCCATCTATCCATCTATCCATCTATCCATCTATCCATCTATCCATCTATCCATCTATCCATCATCCATCTATCCATCTATCCATCTATCCATCTATCCATCTATCCATCTATCCATCTATCCATCTATCCCATCTATCCTTCCATCTATCCATCTATCCATCTATCCATCTATCCATCTATCCCATCTATCCATCTATCCATCTATCCATCTATCATCTATCCATCTATCCCATCTATCCATCTATCCATCTATCCATCTATCCATCTATCCATCTATCCATCTATCCATCTCATCTATCCATCTATCCATCTATCCATCTATCCTCATCCTATCCATCTATCCATCTATCCATCTATCCATCTATCCATCTATCCATCATCCATCTATCCATCTATCCCATCTATCCATCTATCCATCTATCCCTCCATCTATCCATCTATCCCATCTATCCCATCTATCCATCTATCCATCCCATCTATCCATCTATCCATCTATCCATCTATCCATCTATCCATCTATCCCATCTATCCATCTATCCATCTATCCATCTATCCCATCTATCCATCTATCCATCTATCCATCTATCCATCTATCCATCTATCCCATCTATCCATCTATCCATCTATCCATCTATCCATCTATCCATCTATCCATCTATCCATCTATCCCATCTATCCATCTATCCATCTATCCATCTATCCATCTATCTATCTATCCATCTATCCCATCTATCCATCTATCCATCTATCCATCTATCCATCTATCCATCTATCCATCTATCCCCATCTATCCATCTATCCATCTATCCATCTATCATCTATCCATCTATCCACCTATCCATCTATCTATCTATCCATCTATCCATCTATCCATCTATCCATCTATCCATCTATCCATCTATCCATCTATCCCTCTAACCCATCTATCCCATCTATCCATCTATCCCATCTATCCATCTATCTATCTATCCATCTATCCACCTATCCATCTATCTATCTATCCATCTATCCACCTATCCATCTATCTATCTATCCATCTATCCATCTATCCCCTCTATCCCATCTATCCATCTATCCATCTATCCCATCTATCCATCTATCTATCTATCCATCTATCCACCTATCCATCTATCTATCTATCCATCTATCTATCTATCCATCTATCCATCTATCCATCTATCCATCTATCCATCTATCCATCTATCCATCTATCCCATCTATCCCTCTATCCATCTATCAATCTATCCATCTATCCATCTATCCATCTATCCATCTATCCATCTATCCCATCTATCCATCTATCCATCTATCCATCTATCCATCTATCCATCTATCCATCTATCCATCTATCCATCTATCCATCTATCCATCTATCCATCTATCCCATCTATCCCTCTATCCCTCTATCCATCTATCCATCTATCCATCTATCCATCTATCCATCTATCCATCTATCCATCTATCCATCTATCCATCTATCCATCTATCCATCTATCCATCTATCCCATCTATCCATCTATCCATCTATCCATCTATCCATCTATCCCCTCTACCCATCTATCCATCTATCCATCTATCCATCTATCCATCTATCCATCTATCCATCTATCCATCTATCCCATCTATCCATCTATCCATCTATCTATCTATCCATCTATCCATCTATCTATCTATCCATCTATCCATCTATCCATCTATCTATCTATCTATCCATCTATCCCATCTATCCATCTATCCATCTATCCATCTATCTATCTATCCATCTATCCACCTATCCATCTATATATCTATCCATCTATCTATCTATCCATCTATCCCCTCTAACCCATCTATCCATCTATCCATCTATCCATCTATCCACCTATCCATCTATCCATCTATCTATCTA